>NW_022145599.1:11854260-12174260 GCF_000002235.5 Strongylocentrotus purpuratus | reverse complement strand
CGTGTATTTGTTCCGTTGATAATCTTCTTCTGTAGCCAAACCCTGCACGGAGATGCTGTTTCCATAACAGTTGAGCTTAAGGAAGCTAATTGTGATGAAAGAAATTTGGATTCTGTCCCTCAAAATCTTCCTGAAAACACTGAAGTTCTGAAGCTGAGGCACAACAATCTCACCTCTCTCTTAAACTCTTCGTTTAAAAGATACCCTCTCCTTACCAAATTGGATATTGCCTTTAACGACATCAGGATGATTGAATCTGGGGCCTTTTACCCTCTCAAAGAATTGCAGGATATAAATTTTTTTTCAAACCCTTATATTGTGCTTCCCGACACAGGGCTCTTCAGATGGGCTAAGAAGCTGTCTGTTCTAAACTTAAGGCATTCGAAATTGAAATCACTACCCAACGATACGCTAAAATGGAGCCCGCATTTAGAACGTGTACACCTTTTAAACAACCTTCTTACTGTCATTAACATCAGTCGTTGTGGCAGTGTTAAGCGTGTTGAATTGGGTGCAAATTATCTGACGCACATCACCCAGAAAGATTTTGATTTTTCATGTAATTGTGAGACTTTGTCTCTAGATAATAACCCTATCATATTAGTCGATCCCAATGTGATCGCATTATTGCATGTCAGGTTACTGTGGATCGGGTCCCATGACCATCCTTTGTCATTCGAGGTATTGAGAAATATATTCATTGGCATCTCACGGTCGACTATAGAGCAATTTAGACTCACGCATAATATGAGTGAAATTCCAACAGATTTCTTTGATCCGCTGCAGGGTCATTTTCTTTCAGTGCTTGACTTCTCTTCGAACTATATACGCGCCCTCCGTCCATTCGTCTTCTCGAATTTGACGCGTACTAGATTACTTGATCTCAGTAACAACCGTATCGAAAAAATCGAACCAGAATTCTTTGAAAACATGCAGGATATCAGAGTTTTAAAATTGATAGCCAATAATATAAAACATATTAACCCCAACAATAGTTCATGGAAAATAGGTTTAACTGAGTTGGATCTTTCCGGGAACTGTTTGACTAAAATTTCCCAATTCACGTTTCTCGGTTTGCAAAATTTAACGTTTTTAGACATGCAATCAAACATAGATCTTACAATACTGGAAAGGACATCATTTATGGGGCTAAAACAAATTGAAACTATCGATTTGTCACAATGTAATATTGCTAATTTTGATTTGGTCACTCCGAGCTTAAAATCTCTTTTCCTTATCGATAACCCTACTTTGTTTCATATGACTTTTTATCCCTTCGAAAGTCTACAATCACTTGTGCATTTGAACCTCAGAAAGACCAGGCTTGAGACCGTTCGGTTGTCTTTATTAGTTGCAAATATCTCTCTTTTCGATGGATTGGTTAGTCTGACGACTTTGGATCTGAGTGAAAATTCAATCGGCTCAATATATGTTTGGGCAGGTTATTTATCATTTAAACCACTGTCTGCTCTACAAAAGCTCAGTTTAGAAGACTGTCAAATTTCTTTTCTTAATCCATTAGCCTTCGAGGCGTTGACATTTCTTCGGGTGCTGAAATTAAGGGGGAACAAAATAAAGCAACTTCCTATTGACATATTGAACATTTTTGGACAAATGACATACATAGATCTCCATAATAACCGTTTGACATACCTCGATATAAACCTGTTTTTGAACAATAGTAGGCTGACAACACTTTTGTTATCAGAAAACAAATTAACAAGACTCAACCAAAGTACTTTCAAACTGATTGGGCCTTCTCATACGTCTGTCGATCTTTCAAGGAACCCACTTGAATGCAATTGTGAACTCAGTTGGCTTCTTACCTGGATTAGCGGACCATTTGTACTCATAAACAAGAAGAAAACTATTTGTTCGCCAGCGTCTTTAGAGCCTCTTCGCGAGAAACCGCTGTTTGATTTTGACTCCAAAACGCTTTGTAGCTATAACATCGCCCTCTATACTTTGACTTCCCTCGCCATCATGTTCTTCGTTGTCATCGTCCTACTCATTTTTCACTATCGATGGCAGTTGAGGTACAAACTCTTTCTCTTGAAATTAGCGGCCGTTGGGTATAACGAGATGCGAGACGCTCGAGACCACAATGATTATGAGTTCGACATGAATGTCATCTTCTACGACGATGACGAAGAGTGGGCTCGCGAACGTCTTCTACCAACTCTCGAAGAAAGACTCCCGCAGTTTGAGAGGAACGTCTTTGGTGACGAAGACCTCGTGCCGGGTATGCATTACTTGGATGCGATTGACTACGTGGTGAGCCGGAGTTACAAGACCGTCATTCTACTAAGCAGAGCCGCCGTGCGCGATCGTTGGTTCATGCTCAAGCTCCGCACCGCGATGGACCACGTGAGTGACACTCAGACTGAGTTCGTAGTCGCGGTCTTCATCGAAGACATCCCAGATGATGAGATACCTTTCTTGGCGAGGTTGTATCTCAGTGACGGCAGACCTTACCTTTATTGGACTGAGGACGTGAGGGGACAGGAATATTTCTTTGATGAATTGACGAAATATCTTACGATTAATCTCAGAACCAATGACTTGATCCCCAACGAGTAGAAGAATGTGACAATATGACTATGTGGCCGTCGGTGGTAAGCAGGGGTACCCTCAATATCGTTATGAGCTGAAATATTAGAAATTAAAAAAAAAAGATTTTTTAGAAAAGTGCAACGACATAACATTCTTTGAGCAATTCCTTTTCCTAGATACCTCGTCTTTGATAAGCGCGAGAAATAGCATATTGAGAATTTTCATATGAATGCAAATGTACCACCTGATTCTATAAATGTTTTGTCTACTATGACATGGTCTAACACATTGTCGTACGATATGCTGATACCTGTTGGTATTCGACAGTGACCTAAACAGACTAAGTTTTCCTAGGGGTATTACACTGATTTTGAATATTTCTTTTTCAACTTTACTCGAACGCACCATGAAAAGTAGAATGACAAATGAGACAATTCTTTTATTTCAATGCATTTTGAAAAATCTTTGTACTCTAGATATTGTCAAGCGGTTTAAGACAATATCATATGCACAATGACAGCCGTCTTGTTCTAATAAAAAAATGTTACGTAGCGCGTATTGGGATGTTTAATAACCATTTCGTATGTATACAGTATTTATCGGAACTTCAGTCTGGGCGTCAAAAATATAATACTAGGGGTAAAACAATATTCAGTATTGTAAAATGTCAATGTTATTTTTATAGCATAGTCAAGCATATAATGAAATAAGAATGACAATAATGATAATAGTAATAATAATAATAACAATAATTATATTTTTTTAAACCAAGGGTAGCTCCATCAGTATTAATATTGTTCTCCCTGAGGACCCTGCAATCATATTATAACCCCGGCTTTAGCCGAGCTACCATGATAATTAAAGGCGGTCAATTATTAAAGGTATTGTAGTAAAATTAAGTATGGATTAGTGTTCGAAATAATGCATGAAATCAATGAATGCATTAATGTATGAATTAATCTATGAATTAATGTATGAATTAATATATTCATTAATGTATGAATTGATGTATAAATTAATGTATGAATGAATGGATAAATGTATGATGACATTATATGTCTTGTTCATGCACTGTAGCTTCAGCAATATCAATATTTCATTTTATGTGTCCATGCTCCAAATAAGGGTTGTCGTAGTAGATGGATAGTTCTGAATTACAGTATATACAATCTTTATCATTGATGATCAATATTAATATTGTTAAAACTTAACAATTGATGTTTAAGAGAGATAACATATTTTCTTAAAGGTAATACAAAGTTTTGGGAAATTTTGAAAATTGGGTGGATAGTGATTCTTTACAATTTTGATATATTTGGATGCCCCTGTGGATGCATTATAAGCACTAGAAAATTTAGTCCCTAAAACGCTTCTGCTTTCGAGAAAAATTGAATATAACAATTTACCGGTGCTCCAGTTAAATTTGGATGAATTTCAAATAGCGCCTACGCCCGTACAATAGTAGCAGCGACCATGAAAATCTCAGAAAATGTAGTTGTGGTATATAATTTCCAAACGGGAATAGCTAATCGGTTGATTTTAGTCAAGAAACATTGTTTTATAGCTTACTTAATATCTTGGCCTTAAGAGGGAGCTGTACAAAACAAAGAGTTCATTATTTCCAAATTTCCTAACTTTAGACTCGATTTCAATCGCGACAACGATCACTGAGTATTGCAGGATCGCATATGCTTCTAATATGTTCATTTGAACCAAATTCATGACCCCATACCAAAACTTCGTATTATAGCGAATGAAATTGATTAATGATGTGTAAGTTACAACTTAATGTAAAGTAATAAAATATTATTAAGAGGATATCGTTTATACATGTTGTTCATTCTGAAACCTGTTCTCAGTATGTGTGAGTGCGTGTGTATGCGTGTGTGCGCGTGTGCGTGTGTGTGCGTGTGTGTATGTATATGTGTGAGAGAAAAAGAGAGAGAGAAAGAAAGAGAAAGTAAGAGGGTGAGAGAGAGAGAGAGAGAGAGAGAGAGAAGGAGAAGAGAAAGAGAAGAGAAATCGAGGAAGTAAGAGAAAAAAGACCGAGAGAGAGAAAGAGAGCATATGTGTGCGCGTGTATGTTTGTGTATGACCTGTGTGCAAAGAGATACTTGATAGGGATATAATTGTCAATATATTTTAAGGTAGTTGAAAAATTAATTATTTGAAAAAACGATTCCCTTGAGATCCTGATGGGTAAATCTAGATAGATGTGGTAACAATTTTTTTTAACGAATTATAGAATTAGTGATTGCGGGATCTCTTTATCACCAAATGAAATTCTACGAATGGAAATGTCTTGTTCTGTACCTTATAGTATTCCCCTTAATAGAAAATCAATTGATATAAAATGGATGCGTGAAAGAAGGAAATAGATTACAGCTTCCTGAATGCATCTTAGAGGAGTTAGATTGCTATGCTTATAGTATTTGAAAACAATACTATTTTAAAGAGTGTGGTAACGTAACAATGAAGAATCATGAGAAATTGTCTCGATATACGAATACCCGAGTTTCGATTAGTTTCACTTCTTTAAGTATCTTGACTATTGAATTGATGATATTAAATGGTTTCATGTAGGCTGTATGCATGCCCAAAGGTTATATACTTTCCGAGGTTCGTTCTCCCTGAACGTTTCTTGTATTCGGTACTGCTTTTCCTCTACGCCCTTTACTGAACATTAATCAGACTGTATAATACTACTCCGTACATGTGCATGATCTTGTACAAGCTTTACTTTTTATTAAGGCTCCTCACATTTTACATGGTTTTTAAATTGCCCTGTCATATCTACACTTCCCTCGTAACATCTTGATGTTTACCATATATTATACTTCAAATAATAATAATAATAATGGTGGCTTCTTATAAAGCGCACCAGGTCCGTCAGGCATGACGCTCATGGCGCTATACATGCAAATCCATATACGAATACACAAGAAGGTACAATATATATATACAATATTAACATATTGAACCTAAAGCATTAAACTAGAGGAAATATGAAATACAAACTTATGAATATAAAACGAGAGGAACAAGAACAAGAAGTAAACAGAATCGTTGCACTATTCAGCACCGGTAATTTTTGTAATATATTGTTTTAATGATTATTATTATTCCTATTACTATTGCTATTATAAATATAACGATGACAATTAGTATTATTATTGTAGAAATTATATGTATTTTATTCAAATCTTTATTCTATTTTTAGGCTATAATGTGTGTTGCATACATATTTTAATGGAACTATGAAGAACATCTGAACTTTATCTTGAAACTTGATTTAAACAAAATGTATAACTCAAAGGTATTTCTTTTTACAACTTTTCTTTTGTGATTCCAAGTCTGTGGTGCATCTATTATATAAGAACTTATTGATAAACATACTCCAGTACGTAATCTTTAATAATCATCACAACATCTTCTGGTTGTACACCCTGTAAACATGAATACACACGGAAACATCTCCTTCATGGCATCACTTCCTGCTCTGTGGAATTCTCAACCCATTACCATTAGACAAATATTTTCTCTCGATACTTTTAAGAAATCCCTTAATCTCACCATTTCTTACATTGATTGATTGGTTGCCTTTTTATTAATATTCCATGTAAACTTTACAAAGTATAATACATTTTACACAATATTAACGTTTCTTTAAGTAATATGAAAATAAATAATATTGAATCATAGTTATTAATAATATGAAAGAATGTTCTGTAAATCAATAAATACGAAAATAAAAAGTGAACCTACTCATAAGCTAGGCTTGTTGCGTGTAGGACCAATGAATTACGTTACTAACATATACAGAAAAACCCATAATACACATCCACTAGACTGAGACAAAAATTTGAATGAAAACAAAATACAAGATGTTACGGTTAAAAGTGGAAGAGAAAGAATATGGGGAAGGGGGGACGACAGACAGAGAGATGAATATACTGAACGATGGATAGGTGGGTAGATGGATAGAGAGAGAGAGAGAGAGAGATAGAGATAGAGATAGAGAGAGAGAGGGGGAGGTAGAGATATAAGGCGAGAAGTAAAGCGAAGAAGAAAGATAGTAGTATTATAATGTAAGATGGGACTGGTAAATTCCCTAAATATGCTAGTTATGGGTGCGAGATGGAAAAGCGAACATCTATGAATTGACAAAAGTAAACATAACAAACGGTTGTTTATTTCAGTCATTTGTCATATTGCTGGAGAAAAATTACGTTTAAATGCATTCCTGAAACCGTATTAAGTGGGTCTCTCTTTAAAATCATCTGGGAAGGGAACTCCAAAGTCTGGGTCCTGTAAAAGTAAACAAAATATTCGCAAGTAGGGTTCTCAATTTTGGAAGGTGATAGGAGCCCGCTCAAATAGTGGGGTAGCTGTGTAATTCGATATTTTTCTTAACATGGCTAAAAGAACTTCCGTTACTCATTTCTACTGATCGACAGCATAAATGATAATAATAATAATTATCCTTGCTTATATAGCGCCTAACACTTACTTTATGAGAAGTCTCTAAACGCTCTACATAATGCAGCATAATTACCCTGGCTTTAGCAGTGCAGCTGTTACGCGCGCTGCGTTGCAAGGAATAAATTCCTACCAGGTACCCATTTACTTCACCTAGGTGGAGTGTGGTAAATGTAGATCAAAGGACATTAGTGCGGCGGCGGGACCCGAACCGCGGATCTTGTGATCGACAGTCCGGCGACGTATCCACTCGACCACAACACCTCTACATAAATATCCTCATATGAAAACAGATCACGTATCTGTACAATTTTGTTCGAGTAAAAGAGTGTATCTGTATGTGCTCGAGAGTCTAAATGATTTATAATAAAAACAAATTCTGAAGAAGTATTAAAGATTCTGTCCAATAACGAGCCTGCACAGTTGCTCCAGGCTAAAATTTCATAATATAAGAAAGAACAAATTTAAAGTAGAGTATAAATTCAAAAATATATGTGACCGAAAAAGTACTTTGATAGGTATACCAATATTTCTGGAATATTTTTACACATTTTACCAATATGTGGTGTCCATGATAACCTTTTTGTAGTAGAAACCCTTTCAATAGCAGTGAATTCTAGTTAATATTGCATCTTTTATATTACTAAACAACATATAATTAGTTTTCAATAAATTTAGTGATAATTTAATAGTATAGATCTGATCCAATGTGTTATATCTTTCATTTACATATTAATTGTTGTAGGTAAAATCCCAGGTTCTCTGTGTGAAAAGAAACTATCAGAATCGTGTGCAAAGAGAATAATTAAAAAAATATTTGATGACCTGTAGAAGTAATTAATATATCTATAATATACAATGGTGGGCCTAGAATTGAGCCCTGAGGTACACCGCGGTCAATAGAATTAATACCTGTGATTACTACATATTGTTTTCTATTGTGGAGGTAGTTCCTAAACCACTCCAAGGCTTTCTTCTTATTCCATAGTTTGAGTTTGAGTTATCCAAGGCTGGATTGCAACCTCACGTTTGGCTAAATGTGGCCGCCGATGGTCTGACGCCCCACAGTGCCTATCTCGACAACATATACATCTCTTTTTACATAAAGTGGAGTGTTTTTGGTGGAGTTGCAATTGAGCATTTCCTTGAAAGCCTCTCGAAACTCGGGATACCTTGCTGCGTAAATGATCGGGTTCGCGCAGGAGTTGTAGAAGCCAAGAAATGTAAGCATGGAATGGACAGGACTATTTAGGTAATATTCAGGAACCCAACCAATGTTATAACCCAGATAGGCAATCTGGTTTGGAGTCCAACAGACAAGATAGATGAGGATGACGATCAGCATCATCTTCAGAACGCGGTTTCTGGCCACGATGTGGAAAGATGGCGTTTGTTTCCAATTCGGGCTGTTGGTCATGCCTCTAAATTGGTTGGAGCGGTGACTAAGCTTGCGAGCGATTAGAACCTGGGTAATTAGCATTGTGAGACAAGGGACAACGAGGAGGAGGCAGAACCAATAGAAAGCTACTATGAGTTGTGTCAAGCGGTTTATGTCATGATCCTTGCACGTGTTGGTAAAGGTGTCAACAGTATGAGCGAAGAAGGTGAACAGTTGAGTTAAGACGGAAAGGACCCAGATGATAACGATGAGGATCGAAACACGTCGTCGAGTGATGAGGCGCTTGAAATGAAGAGGATAGACCACTGCAATGTACCGCTCTACAGATATAGACATCAGGAGGTACGCTGAGACCGTAATGGATGCCCAGAGTAGGCTTCGCGTGAAGACAAGTCTGCAGTAGACCTCATCCAACCAGGTCTTAGGAATGTACGCTGGCTGGGGGATGGGAATGAGGAATACCGAATTAAGGAAGTCTGCAAAAGCCAGTCCACTGATCAGGGTATCCGTCAATCTGTTTTTACTTCGGCGATGCAAAAGAACAACGATCACCAGGAAGTTTCCTACGATGCCTGTAATTGCCGAAATGAGCTGTAGAATGACCAACCATGACCAATCCATCGGGCACCAGGAGAAGTCTAAAATGATCGTCGTGTTCTCACCGAATCCGATGTGGGTTTCGGAAGATAGACCATAATCAACAGTTGTAGAGTTGAATATAACACATTGTTCCGTCATCATTTGTGACGTATTCATGATCGAAAGTGGTGATAATGTAAATCCGCCTCCCACAATGACCACTAGTGAAGTCGTCTGAACATGCCTTAAGCGTTGGTGTTCTCCACGATTTCTGACCTTAGAACAGACTCGTCTACCGCAACTGACCACAGTGAAGATAGCAGCAATGTTTACAAACTGGTTAATGTATTCGGCATCGTCATTTCTTTGGCTGTGCTTCGAAAAATCTCTGCTTTCCTCGTAATAGTCTTCGGGGAGAGTACATTATTATCCATATACATCATCGCACATCTTTTATGAAATTTCAACATGTGTGGTCACATAAAATCATACTAGCAAAAAAGGGGTCGTCATACAAGCAAAGCTCGAGCTCGCGTCCTCATTTCATTAGTTCATTGTAATGTAACTGAATACATGTCAAACACAAATGACAAATTATGGGTGATGCCTAATTAGATTTTATGCTCATTTGTGTGTTGTACATCATCCCACATATTTAAATTTTCAACATGACATGTAATGGTCACCTAAATCATACATAGAACAAACAATAATCGTCATAATTATAAGCACCACTTAATGTTCAAGAAATATTGAGTGGAGCGGTGAAAGGGAGTTAGGCACGAGATCCTATCAAACAATCATATAGAGAGGAAAGCGTGGACGATAAAATGAGTCTCGTAAAGTACTAATTAGAAAGGTAATCACATTGACGTTTGATTAGCAATCATGCTGTAACAAAACATTGACCCATTAAGGCATGTCAAGTACAGCTATAAAAACGTCATTTTGTTTACAATCTCGATTGATAGGTTTGCAAAATGCAGTGAAATTGGTTTTGTATTTTGTCTACCGCAATACGGACGATGGTAAAATACGACCGTTAATCAGGTACAATGATCAGGGACTTTGAACCAGATTGCATTTTCGATTCACGAGGCAGAAGTGATCAATCATTATTTATCTTTGATTTGGGCAGACTCTAATTAAGTTTGTTATAATTTTGATGAACAATACAAACATTTTGTCGAAATATTAGCTCATCTTAATCAGGCTTCATTTAGGCCATCGAGTAGGGTATCTGTAAACAAAGATAATGAAAAAGTATAATGGAACAACATGACTGAGGTGTTGGAACCTGATGTAATTTAAATCAAAGTATCCAGAACGGAGCATATTGGAGAAAATTACATAAATTATAGTGAGAAAAAACAAAACATTTGGACACTTAAGAGAACTGAACTAAGTGATGACCATGATTGTAAAGGGGGAAAAACATTCAAGGTACATTATTTTGGAGAAAGGCACAGGCCTATTCTTCAAATGTTATTAGGGTGTGTCAGAGTCACTATAGAGTTTATCTATCACCGTTTAAAAATGCATGTATAGTAAGCCGGACAAATATGAAAACCCTTTATTTGTCAGGCATCACTCCTTCTTTCACCCCAAAGGATAAAAAGAAAGAGAGACAGGAAAAGATAGAAGAGAGAGAGAGAGAGGGGGGGGGGGGAGAAAGAGAGAGAGAGAAAGAGAGAGAGAGAGGGGGGTCGATTTCGCGATGCTGTACTCAAAGCACGCAAAAAGATGAAATGAAGTGGCCTAGCAATTGATGAATCACTAACTGCTAGTAATCAGGAATTGGTCTGGTTTACCAAAAATCATCACAAACTAACGGAAGCATGGGTTTCGCGATGGCAGAATCATAGCCCTTGTAAACGGGTCTGACAACAAACAATACAAGAAACTGATTAGAGAGAAAAATGATCTGGACAAATTAAAATCAATCAATGAAACAATCTATAGGAAACAAAATTATTTTTTCAAACTAATACATTTTGTTTACCCCATTGCATTTGCTTTTTCTTAATGCTCGATTGTAACTGAACTTTAGATGTACTTTTTTATAACATGTTCATAAGTTAAGTAAGTCATTGTTTGTTGTTGTAGGGTTTTGATTTTAGTTCCATTTTGTGTGAGTGCTGAACACTGTTGATAAAAGTGTGTGACTTCATATTTCCGTTTTGTACTCTTTCTAATTTAGAGTTTGGTAATTTATTCAATGATGGACATATTTTAATTGATAATAGTGATATATTGAATGAACATACTGATAATTGTTTGGATGACTTAACTGAAAATATTGATTCTGATAATAAATACTGATATATCTGATGTAAACATTAGATACTGGCTACCAGAAGAACCTAGAACATGTCATGAAATGATAAGTGGAGTTGATTTTAGTGAAATTCATTTCAATTCAAGAAGTATGCATACAATTTTTTGATGCAATCCATGATTTTATATGTGAATTACATTGTCAATTTCCAGTGCATGGGTTTAGTGAAACCTGGGTACATAGTCGAACGCTTTTTATATCGTTATTTAATATTCATAATTACACATTGTTTCATAGTGACAGACTTTGAATGTCAATGAGAGATAAGATCTTCACTTATCACCGAACCTGTGGGAATCTCTTTTTATTGAAATCGATGTACCGAAACGTAAAAATGTTATTGTTGCCGTTATATAATAGAAACCCACTTTCAAAAATGTTCATGATTTTAATATAGCTATTAATGAGTCGTCGCCTTGCTGGCAGAAGGGCGTTAGCACTACATCGCCTCAAATTTTTAAAAACCGACTTATTTCCGAAAAATTGTGACTATGTATTTTTTAAAGTTTTGAACCAATTTTTGAGATGGAAAGCAGTTTCAAGTTTCAAGTTTATTTGTTTCACATTTCACAAAAAATAATTCACATAATTGACAAGATAAGAACATAATATGAAATATACTAAAAGTGTCACATTATATAATTAATTCTTTGAAAAGACGTCGAAATTAAATGTATTGAATAGAAGGTTATGCAAGTCTAAATATAAAACAAACATTTTTAAATGCGAATAATTTGAAAAGTAGTTTTCGAGTCGGTCGTACGCTTACGCCCTTCTGCCAGCCGGGCGACGGCCAGTGTCTACAAATGATATCAAATGAAAATAGAGAAACCTATTAATAACCTTAGCTTGATGAATTATTTAACTGCAAATTATGCAAACGATTTTGCAAATATTGTTTATGATAACTCACTTCGTCCTTTAAACCATAAGCCTACTCGAATAAATAACTCATCGATAACACTTATAGACAATATTTTAACTAATGTGCGCGATAAAAATGTTAAAGCTGTAATCTTTTATAATGACACCACTGACCACTTCACTTTTTTTTTCTTAAACTAAAATAATATGAATGTGAATGTCATTGAGTCACATCAATCCAACTACTCTAAGAGATGTATAAATTCTACAACAACCGATGCCTTGTAAAAAGAACTCTCGAAGATTGGTTGGACTGATGTTTTGATGATGTTGACTGTGCTTATAATCGATTTTGTTGTTGTTGTATAAATTCAATGAAGCTGTAGATAAGGAGTGTTTAAAGAAATATCATAGTAAAAAGGAATCCAATCCAAGGAAATCCTAGGTATCTCCTTTAATATCAAAGTGCATAAACAAGAAAAATAGACTATATAAGATATTGTTTGTCAAACGTGATATTCAATCACATAATTATACCAAATTCAAAAGATATCGTAACGTTTTAAACACTTCACTCAAAATAGCTCGGAAACAATATTTTTGTGAATTATTACAAGTAAATAAAAATAATCTTGCAAAAGTATGGCAAATTATTAACAATCTAATTGGTAATAAAAGAAAGTAAGACTTTTCTTTGTTTTTTTAATGAAAAACGGGATTAAAATAGAAAAAGATAAAGAAATCGGGTTTAATTACTAATTTTCAAGTATTGCCTTATTGGCTCAAGCAAAACTGAAACACCTAGTACATCTTCATTTTACATCATACTTAAGGGATCCTTGTGATAAATCGTTATTTTTATATCCAACAAATGCAAATGAAATTATTAATATTGTAAAAAAGCTTAAAAGTACTAATAGTACAGGTTTTGATAATATTCTCAAGCTCAAACTTAATAAAGTAGGTTATTCAGGTAATAGCTGAACCATTAGTTCATATCGAAAACTAATCTTTTTGTTCCGGTAAAGTCCCTAATAAAATAAAAATGGGTAAGATAATCCCGAGTTTACTCATTTTCTATGTTAATGACTTATGTAACGCATCATCCTTTTTCCATTTTGTACTTTTTGCAGATGACACCAATATTATTTCCTCACATAGTAACTTTGATGAACTATTGTATGAAACTAAGGTGGCAGCCTGGGTTGAAGCTAATAAGTTAATAATTAATTACGGTAAAACTAATGTCATGCATTTTTGTAAAACCAAACATTTCTCACAATATATCTGATGTTAACTTAGAAATGGGTAGGACAGTCTTGAATACAACTAAAACAATGACAGTTCTTGGTGTAATTTTAGATGACAAACTAACTTTTCTTAATCATCGTTTACATATATAGAGGAAAATATCTAAAAATGTTGGAATACTGTGTAAATTAAGATCCATATTACCTTAAAAAACTTCGTCATGCTATACAACTCCGTGATACCTCTTTTCATTAAATACTGTACATGGGCTAGTTTTGGAATAACAAAACTAGATCCAATTCACAAACTTGAGAAAAAAGCACTCCGCATTTGTACTAATTCTCTCTATCTAGCGCCATCTAGACCTTTATTCTTTAAATTAACCACAATGACAGTCTATGATATTAATCAATTTAAAATCGCTACACTTATGCATGCTGTTTAAAATAGATATGCTCCTAATGATATAATAAGTCTTTTTCAATACAACTTTAAGTTTCATCAGTATAATACTCGCTCATCAAATAATTTCCATTTCCCTATAGCAACATCTAATCTAATCCTGAATTCTTTTAAACATACTGGGCCACGAATCTTGAATAATCTTGATACTACTCTTTGTTCATGTACAACCATTTCTTTGTTTAAAGTTAAACTTTAAAAAATGATTATTAATACTTTAATATGCTTAATCATAATTTTTAAATACATATCGTTAATTTTTTTGTATACAATGTGTTTTCATTTAACATGTACACACAATGTAATAATCTGGAGGCTTCCTATTTTCAAGTGTATACTTTTTGTTGTCCTCCTTTTCTTGGTCAAATGTACAATTTGATGTTTTATTTGATGTTCAAGAATAAAATGATTTGAATTGAATTGAATTGAGATAGAAAGAGAGAGAGAGAGAGAGAGAGGAGAAATAGAGATGCATATTTTCAAGGCAAGTGTTGTTTTTTAGAGCTCTATTACTTTGTACCTAACCTTATACAATATTATGGTTTTTTACAATTAAAAAAAAAGTCATTACTGAATGCCATCCATCCATCCCCTTTCATCTGTTGATTGCAATACAGACTCATTGCATTTTTATCCTCACTCACTCATTTTTATAAATTCTGTGTTATTGTTCTCAGATTCTGTATCTTACACATACAAGTATTGTCATTAGTTCAATCGATGGGCTAAAGTATGAAAGCACCAAAAGCACAAGTTTGCCAAAATATTTGTAAATAAAAAGGTCTAGGATTAGATATATTTTCCTGGCAAAAAGGGCAAGTATGCATGGATGATTTTCATTGAAGTATCTACACTTTTGGTCATAAAGGTGGAATATTTTGTTGTTACCCCAGCTTATGGAATGATTTTGACAATTGATTTATTCCTAACAGATCTAGATAATATTATACATGTATACATATAGTATACATACACACTCATGACGACGGATAGTCAACCTGTTGGAAACATCGAGCCACTCTCCCGCCACTCATCCTCTCCAAGCACTATAGTTCTCCTTAGAACTATAAGCTAAGAAAGATAACCAACAGTCTTTTTCAAGACTACACAAACAGTCCTTTTCAGGACTACACACCCTCAAGAAAGATTACCGAGAGTTCTTTTCAGGACTCCTCAATCCTCTTTCTCTCTCTCACATGGTACACCCGCAAGCCTACTGTATAGTATACATGTACATTCTCAGATGTTATTTAATAAAAAATTGCGAGTGTTTGTTTTGCTTAAACGTTTCATTAAAGTATTAGAGAAAGAAGACGATTCGTTGTATCGTTCTCGACTCTTAATCCTTGTCTGGTTTCAGTTTTTCATCTCCTGCGCGAAGCGCAGAAGCTTTGACGTTTCATTAGATTATTAGAGAAAGAAGACGATTCCTTGTACCGTTCTCGTGTTTGAATCCTTATCTGAATTTAGTCCCCCCCCCCCCTCCGTGCGAAGCGCGGATTCTTTGACGTATCTTTAAATTATTAGAGAAAGAAGACGATTCGTTGTACCGTTCTTGACTCCTAATCCTTGTCTGTATTGAGTTTTCCAGAAAATTTTAAACCTCTAATTTATTTAGCTGATATCATAGGAAGGTAAAACTTCGAGAAAATACAAATATTTTAGTTGTAGTTTCTCTCGAAGTCGTCAGAGCGGAAAGAAAGTCACAGTTCGTACGGGGAAAAACATTGCCGGCCGACCGACATAATACATCTCACCGACTTTAAACTTCCGCATTGACATAGTACGCGATAGTACACAGCTGACCCGACACGGCAACATATCTATGCGTATCTTTCTTGCTCCCTCGACGAGACGACTCCACCCAACAACCTCCTCTCTCTTTTACTTCCACCCCTCCTCTTTCAGGCTCTTACCCCTCTTCTCTGCTCCTTTTCGTCCCCCATTTCTTTTGTTTCCTGTTTCTTTTTCTTCCCCCTATTCTCCTTTTCTTTCTTTCTTTCTTTTTCTTTCTTTCCTCTCCTTCCCTTTTTAGGTGGTCTGTCGATGACAGATCACCTATTGATTTCGCTAGAATTTTTTTTATTCTTTCTTTATTCTTTATTAGGTGGTCTGTTATCAACAGACCACCTATTGATTTCGTCAGAATTTTCTTTATTTATTATTAGGTGGTCTGTCAACGACAGATCACCTATTGATTTCGCTAGAATTTTCTTTATTAGGTGATACGTACGTAGACGTATCACCTTTTGATTTCGTCAAGATTTTTATTATTATTTATTTATTTATTTATTTATTATTATTCTTCCTCGAATTTGTTCGCAGGATATTTCAAGACTGAATAAAGCCATTATCATGAAACTTGCCATGATGATATATCTTAGTCTAACTTAGAACTGCGTGACTTTTCAAAGACTCAAAGTCATTATGACGTCATCTAGGCGCCATTTTGTGAAAATCAACTTATGATCATATCTTCATAACGGAAAGTAATTTTTCATTCATATTTATCATGAATAAGATCAATATTCGTCCGGTCAATTTCAGGTCAATAAACGTGCGCAAATGCGCGCGGGCGCGTTCGTCCGCGCGTTTACGCGCGCGCAAAAATTAAAAATGCTCTAAATCATCTCAAATTTTTTTTGCATACGTTTCAGGCCATATGGAGCATTTGACAAAAAATCATGCGCGCGCGTTTTTTGTGCGCACTAGCATTTTGTAACATAGAATTACCAAATTTTCTATTTCAGCGTATTTGGCACATTTTTCCAAGCATTTTGATAATTTGTTCACCTTTTAATAACGCAATGAGCGTCCGTCAAAGTTGACAGCGCGCGCGGATCTGCGTTATCTTTATCCACAATATATGGGCAAAAACATACCTATACAAAATTCATTGTAACTCTTCAGAATAGATATGAACTCCCAATATGTTTTCATTTGTTGATAGATCATGAGTTGGAGATATGATTTCATGTCTCATTTGATCCTCAATTAACTAATGATGTCATCATAATGTCCTCCGAAATCAAAATTTAAATTTGCATATTATGACGTTTGCATATTTTTGGAAAATTGATTGTATCTCTGAAAATATCGATTGTTTTTCTTCAAAATTTTGATATGTTGTAGCTGAGATAATTTTCTACAAATATAGTGTGCATAATTTTCCTGTTTGACAAAGGTATCATGGCGTATTTTTGCAATTAAAGGAGGCATGTCAATTTTTCACATTTTGCGTGTATTGTCTATGGGACATGACTATTTCTCAAAACTGCATTCTACATTTCCGTCTTTCGCGAGCAACATCTCCGTTGTTTTGACTTTTTTTCGGTGAGCTTCGAGTATGTTGTAGCTGAGACAATGAGCTATCTCCAATGTGTACTTCATTTTTCGATCATATGCCGGGATCATGCTCATATTTTACTTGCAAAGTGGGATTTTAGAATTCCATTTTCGTTTACGTGTAATCGCTATGGGAAATGTTTTGGTATATCGGTAACGCACTTTGACTTCCGACCTTGAGATCCCGGGTTCGAGTCCGGGTGTCTCCCAAAAAAAAATTCTGAACTTTTTTTTTCTTGTTGACCTTTCACTGTACCATCTCCTTTAATTATTCGAACACGTAGAATCGCAAATAATGTAATAAACAACCCTATTTACTTTATTGTTTCCCTATTTTCACTTAATCCATTACTTTTTGCGTGTAATCCCTGTGGGAGATAATTTTTTTCTCAAATCTGGATTCTACATTCCTGTCTTTTGCGAGCAATATCGCCGTTATTTCTGCTTGGATTTTGTTGATTTTTGAGTACGTTGTAGCTAAGACTATGTGCTATCTAAATCACCCCTCATTTTGTCAATAAGATGTCAGGATCCCGCTCATGATTATGATCTTCATCATGATCATCATGATCATCATTATCATAATGATGATAATCATTTATCAATTACATTTTCATTTCTTTGAATAAGATAAAATCGTCAAAATGTTATCTTCATGATGTAAATTAGAGTCAAAGGTGTAACTGGTTACTGCGCAGGGTCAATGGTCATATTTTTTCAATCTATCTTCCCTAGATCCATAATGATCAAGGGGACACAATTTAAACTTGACATATGGATAGATCTTAATGGATGAAGCATTTCATGAAATAATATGATATCGTGTAATGCATTCTTTATTATGTAAACCATTAGCATACGTATCACCTAATTCGTCAAAGTGACGAATTAAAGTCTAGTTCTTTCTTTCTTTCTTTCTTTCTTTATTAGGTGGTCTGTCGATGACAGATCACCTATTGATTTCGCTAAAATTTTCTTTATTCTTTCTTTATTTCTTTATTTTTATTTCTTCCGTACACTTTTTTGTGCACACGTTTACTCGAAATCGACATAGTCAATTTCCTTTGAATTTCTGTCAGTCATCAAGCCCTATGATTTCAAGTCTAATTAACTTTTTCAAGTTCATGGGGTCATCGTGACGTCATCCAGGCGCCATTTTGTAAAAATCAGGTCATTATCATATCTCGATAACGAGTCATCAAAAATCAACCATATTTAGTATACATCAACTTCAGGTCAAAGGTCAACGAAAAATGTCAAAAAATTCTGCGCGCGCACCTCGACGCGCACGTACGCGCGCATTAAAATTTTAAAATGGTCAAATTCGTTCCAAATTAATTTTGCATACGTTTCAGGCCATTTTAAGCATTTTCAAAAATTTGCGCGCGCGTAATTATGCGCGCGCGTTTCCGCGCGTATCCGCGCGTCCTGGCATTTAACAACATAGAATCGCCAAATTTTTTCTGTTATCATATTTATTACATTAATCCAAGCATTTTGATACCTTGTTTACCTGTTTCCGACCAGTAATACCGCAATTAGCGGCTGTCAAAGTTGAACGCACGCACCGACCTGCGCTATCTGTATCCACAATACATGGGCAAAAACATGCCTATACAAAATTCATTTTAACTCTTCAGAATTGATAGATAACCCCCAATTTCTTTCATATTTAAATAGATTATGAGTTGGAGGTATGATTTCATGTCTCATTTGACCCTCAATTAACTCATGACGTCATCATAATGGCCTCCGAACTCAAAATTTCAATTTGCATATTATAACGTCAGCAGAATTTTGGAAAGTATCTCTGTAAATATTGATCAATTTTCTTTCAAATTTTGATATGTTCTACCTGAGAATATTATCTACAAATGCAGTAACCACGATATTTCATTTTGACAATGGTATCATGGCGTATTTTTGCGATTAAAGGAGGCATGTCAATTTTTTACATTTTGCGTGTATTCTCTATGGGACATGACTTTTTCTCAAAACTGGATTCTACATTCTCGTCTTTCGCGAGCAATATCTCCGTCGTTTTATCTTTGTTTACGCTGAGCTTTGAGTATGTTGTAGCTGAGACAATAAGCTATCACAAGTATGCCCTTTATTTCTCGATCAGATGCCGGGATCATGCTCATATTTCACTTACAAAGTGGGATTTGAGAATTCCATTTTCCGTTTACGCACACGTTTGTGTTCGTAATGGTCGTACGCAACCTAGAATCTCCTTTTTTTTTGTCTATCATAGTATTGCCCATTTTATTCCAAACAATTTGATACCATGTTTATCTGTTTATGACCATTAATAACGAAATGAGCGTCCGTTCAAGGTAAAGTCCGTTCGAACACTCAATTAACTCATGACGTCATCATGATGGCCTCCGTTCAAGGTAAATGTCCGTGCGTGCGAGCTCTTGTGATACATAGCATATATGGGCAAAAACATGCCTATACAAAATCCATTGTAGCTCTTTAGGATGCAAGATGACCCCAATTTTTTTTTCATATCTTGATAAAGTATGAGTCGGAATTATGATTTCATGTCTCATTTGACCCTCAATTAACTCATGACGTCATCATAATGGCCTCCGAACTCAAAATTTCAATTTGCATATTATGACGTCAGAAGATTTTTAGAAAATTGATTGTATCTCTGTAAATATTGATCAATTTTCATCGAAATTTTGATATGTTTTAGCTGAGACAATTCTCTACAGATGTAGTTAACACGAATTTTCATTTTGACGAAAGCATCATGGCGTATTTTTGCGATTAAAGGAGGCATGTCAATTGTTTACATTTTGCGTGTATTCTCTATGGGACATGACTTTTTCTCAAAACTGGATTCTACATTCCCGCCTTTCACGAGCAATATCTCCGTCGTCTTAGCTTTGTTTTCGCTGAGCATCGAGTATGTTGTAGCTGAGACAATAAGCTATCACAAATGTGACATTTATTTCTCGATCAGATGCCGGGATCATGCTCATATTTCACTTGCAAAGTGGGATTTGAGAATGTCATTTTCCGTTTACGTGTAATCGCTATGGGAAATGTTATGGTATATCGGTAACGCACTGGACTTCCAACCTCGAGGTCCCTGGTTCGAGTCTGGGCGTCTCCAACAATCTTTTTTTTTCTTTTTTGACCTTTCACTGTACCATCTCCTTTGAATACTAAAACACGTAGAATCGCAAATCGCATAATTAACAGCCAAATTTACTTTATTATAACCCTATTTTCACTTGTTCCATTACTTTTTGCGTGTAATTCCTAAGGGAGATGACTTTTTCTCAAATCTGGAATCTACATTCCTATCTTCTGCGAGCAATATCGACATTTTTTCTGCATGGATTATGTTGATTTTCGCGTATGTTGTAGCTGAGACTATATGCCATCTAACTGTTCCCCCATTTTTTTCAATCAAATGTCATCATGGTCTGTTGATGATGATCATCAACATCATCATGATCATGATGATCATCATCATCGTCATCACCATTACTATCAAGATCATCATCATCATGATCATCGTCATGATCATCATTGTTTACATGGCTATATAACTTGAAGGCAGACCACCTTATTCGTCCTCGTGACGAATTAAAATCTAGTTTTTATTTCTTCCGTACACTTTTTTGTGCACACGTTTACTCGACATCGACAAGGTCAATTTCCTTCGAAATTTCTGTCAGTCATCAGGTCCTATAATATCAAGTTCCTAAAACCTTTTTCAAGTTCATGGGGTCATCGTGACGTCATCCAGGCGCCATTTTGTAAAAATCAGGTCATTATCATATCTCAATAACGAGTCATCAAAAATCAACCATATTTAGTATACATCAACTTCAAGTCAAAGGTCAACTAAAAATGTCAACAAAATCCGTGCGCGCACCTTGACGCGCACGTACGCGCGCATCAAAATTTGAAAATGCTCAAATTCATTCCAAATTTTTTTGCACACGTTTCAGGCCATTGTAAGCATTTTCAAAATTTGCGCGCGAGCACTTATATTTTTGCGCGTTTCCGCGCGTAACCGCGCGTACTAACATTTTGCAACATGGAATTGCCAAATTTTCACTTTTATATTTATTACATTTTTCCAAGCATTTTGATACCTTGTTCACCTTTTTTTGACCAGTAATAACGCAATGAGCGTCCGTCAAAGTTTACAGTACGCGCGGATCTGCGCTATCTGTATCCACAATACATGTGCAAAAACATGCCTATACAAAATTCATTGTAACTCTTCAGAATGGATGGTTACCCCCCATTTTCTTAAATATTTGGATAGATTATGAGTCGGAGATATGATTTCATGTCTCATTTGACCCTCAATTAACTCATGACGTCATCATAATGGCCTCCGAACTCAAAATTTCAATTTTCATATTATGACGTCAGCAGATTTTTGGAAAATTGATTGTATCTCTGTAAATATTGATCAATTTTCTTTCAAATTTTGATATGTTCTACCTGAGAATATTTTCTACAAATGCAGTAACCACGATATTTCATTTTGACAATGGTATCATGGCGTATTTTTGCGATTAAAGGAGGCATGTCAATTTTTTACATTTTGCGTGTATTCTCTATGGGACATGACTTTTTCTCAAAACTGGATTCTACATTCTCGTCTTTCGCGAGCAATATCTCCGTCGTTTTATCTTTGTTTACGCTGAGCTTTAAGTATGTGTTAGCTGAGACAATAAGCTATCACAAGTGTGCCCTTTATTTTTCGATCAGATGCCGGGAACATGCTCATATTACACTTACAAAGTGGGATTTGAGAATTCCATTTTCCGTTTACGCGCACGTTTGTGTTCGTAATGGTCGTACGCAACCTAAAATCTCCTTTTTTTTTGTCTATCATAGTATTGCCCATTTTATTCCGAACAATTTGATACCATGTTTATCTCTTTATGATCATTAATAACGAAATGAGCGTCCGTTCAAGGTAAATTCCGTTCGAACACTCAATTATAAACTCATGACGTATTTATGATGGCCTCCGTTCAAGGTAAATGTCTGTGCGTGCGAGCCAAAGACGTTTAAATATAATTACTAGACGGAAAGCAGCACGCGCGGAAACCATGCAGACGAATGTGATTAGGCTCCGCCTCTTTTGGATCATTTGAAGACAAAATAAGCACCCGAGGCGGCTTTTTGATTGGATATGAGCCTCATGAATATGTATTTTATCGATAGTATCGTTTAAGAAACCGGATAATATATTTGACCTCATTGCGTCACTTTAATTATGCAGATTTATGCACGACGCAGGCTACTCACACAAACTGAGAAGATTTAGTTCATTGAGAATGGGTGAGTAATTGATTGAAATATGAGTAGATTAAGTGAATTTAGTCATCAATTTTGAAAAAGCTGCAATAGTCTTTGTGATCTACGGTAATTTCGTTACATTGTGAGACCGTTCTCAACAGATTTTTGGGGAAAAGACTAGGAAATTATTGCTCTTGAAATTGAACTTTGATTTTCATCGTCATGAAGTAGTTTGACTGCGGTTTGCCGTCATTTCACCCTAGTAGTAGTACTCCAGTTAGGGGCCCGGCCGTTCGGCCAGGCCCACCCCGGGGAATTTCGGTGATCATCTGCATCAAGATCAAACTTTCTAATCAAGTTTTATTTGAGATTTGATCGTCATCATGAATCTAATTCACCAATCATCGATTTAATTTAAATATAGATTTAACGTTACACCTTACAATAATCTCTGAAGCATGATTTTTTTGATAATCCAAGTGGATTAATTCTTGTTAAAATCTTTAGTAGATGTTGACTCTAATGGCTTTACTTATCAGTGCCATCCGTTCGCTCAGTTGCATCCGTGTCAACTTTATATAGACCAAAATTATCTGTGACCATTGATAATCAAACAACTCCAAATCCTATTTCATTTAGATGTAAACCTGGAACTTATTAATAAAAAGTATTCAAAAAACATCAACACTAGGATTTCTTTATTTAATAATTAGATTTTGTGTGGGTCCAGCATGCTTGTCAAGTTATCATTAGAGTCTAGGCCTTGACCTTACTAGAGTCTACTAGATCTAGATCTAGACCACTATCAGTGGCGTACGCAGGATTTTTTCAAGGGGGAGGGGGGGGGGTTAACATTTTGAAATCGGACCAAAAATTTCGCAACGACTCAGCCAGCCACTGAATAAGCATGGGGGGGGGGTTTAGGTCATCCATTTGGATTTTTTTTTTTGTATTAAAAAAACAAAAACAAAAAAACAACACTAAAAAAGGGGGGGGGGTTCAAGAAAAACATACACATAAAAAAAAATGAAGGTAGGGGGGTTTACCCCCCCCCCCCCTGCGTACGCTTCTGACTCCTGTTTTTACTTTTAATATATTATTAGAGATTTTTTTCTTTGAATTGTGCAGTTCATGTTGATAAATCTATTTGTGTAAGAGAAGACCCCTTGTCCACAATTATGTTTACTTATGAAGTCCACTTCTTCTTGTCTTAATAAACCAATTCTACTTAAGACTACTTTATATTTATAGGCCATATGAAGCACTTTTTGAGGCACAAGTTAAATCTTCCATTTGATTTTACTTTGTACTGTGGTCCATTAAATTGGAATGTTGATTTCCACACTATATTAAAATTAAGGCCAACCATGACATGAAAAATAGCTTTTATGCTAGATCTATTTTTATTTTGTTAAGGAGAAAGGGACGCCTTGATTTTCGTATTGATTTTGTTTTCTTTTTGTTCCAACAGATGGAAACTGATGAAGAGCTGGAAGGAGCTAACTGATGAGTAGACATTACAACATTTCTTATATTTTCAAGATGAAGCTGAAAGTCCCATGCAGGTAAAATTTTCAGGATATTTAGCACACAAATATTAAACGACCACCTATTAATTCACTAAAAAGGAAATGGAACTAAGTGTATGTTTCAAGTGTGTATAGTGGAGGGAATATTTTATTCTAGTTCTTCCCTTTCTTTGTTTACAAAGGGGTTTGTCCTTATTTACAGGAGGTCCTGTGTGTAGAAGAACGATGTCTAATGCACATTCAAAGCACTACATAATAATGATAATGATCATACATGTAGGGTATACACAGGACCACTCATTACCTTTTTTTTGTAAGTGGTCCTTTCACATCTTGAGCGATGAAGATGAAGAAGAACACAACATAAGATTAACGAAAGTCTGTTTATACGATGAATTATGGTTGATATGTATCTATTATTATCACTTTTTAATTGAAGTACCTACATTGCTTTCTCTTATGTAGGATGATGCTTCTCTACAGTGGATGATGAAAGCATGCTGATTACAAGCCCAGGAGAGGAATAAAGAACAGATATTGACAGAATCATATCTAGAGATGTGGGCCTACTGCACTTCATACAAGCAAGTGTGCTAATATACCATGTAGGTACCCCCAATAAACTATTGTAGGACACATTTATCATGCAGAAAGTTATAGATCTGACAATTATATTTTTCATTGTCCATTGACTTGTAAAAGAATACTTGACTGAATATCACAATTGTGATTTAGATTAAAACTAAAATGTCAATATACATGAAATATAAGTCTACATCACGTATGTTTCCGACAATAGCATTATTTCCTGTACATTCTCTGTTCCAAGTTGTTTGGTCATTTTATGTAAACCGAGTATTATTCATTTATGACCACAAGTTTACATTACAAGTACATTGTACATGTACCAGTATTACTTATTTCATACTTGTCTGATCCAAGCTCCATCAGGCCTATTGTCTTAATGGGATCATCAGAAATAATCTAACATGTGGTCAGTAACTAGTTTTGTAGGAAAAAAAGTTTAGGTTTTCCCACTAGAACCCCAAGTGAATATTAGTCCTTCCTCTTTTTGTCAGAGCAGGTATCAGGGTGTATGTTATTAGTTGTTGTTTATTTTCTTATACACTGTATCTTATTTCATTTTTCCATTCAACAGACTTGGGATATCATCACAGCCCTTTCTTCTGAAAACTAGCCTACAACTTAATCGATGAATGCAGAAGACATCTACATGGGACTACGTCTTAAAGATGCCCCCTCATATAATGAAAGAGGACAGTAGAGATGGGTTTAATCTTGAATATTTACATACTATTTATTTATTATTTGTATTATATGTTTGTAGAATACCACATTTAAAAAAAGCTAATGAATTTATCATCTTGTCAACTTTCAAATAATTAAAGATAACTAATCATCAATGAATAAACATTAATGACATTTTAACAATGTCAACTACCATCTTATAGGATGGAACTGAGTGCTGGGCAGAAAGAAATTTCCTTGAAATTTGAGTGATAAATATTTATCAGTCTATATCAAAGATTGAATCAATCAATGATATTTATAATTATAATTATACATGTTGAAATTCATTTACCTCAGTCTATGGACTTCTGTATTTGAAGTTTTGTAGATTATTACATTATTGCTGCTTCAAGTATTGTATGTAAGAAGGTTTGAAAGACAACCCTCTAAATGCACTAAATATGGAAACTGCTAATCATCATTGCCTGTTGTATCCAAACTGCTAATTTTAATAGAATCATGTTTTGATACTTCCTAGCTTAAGAAAACAGTGGGGGGGGGGGGGAACAATATTATATTTGTTATATGTTTATATTAGAAGGATTTAGAAAATGAAAACGTTTTGAATTATAGAATTACTGTTGCTAGAAGTAATGGCAGTATTGATGTGTAAGGGAAGGGGTGGTTTTCCCAGTGAAATTAACGGTATACCAATGTCAAATTGATAAAAAAGAGAAAACTATTCCTAAAAATAAAATTATAAAGGACATGGGCCTCCCAACTAACTAACCCTGGTACCACTCCTGTTTTTTTTGTTTTTTTTGAGAGGGGGGGGGGCGCCCCAATTCAAAATTTCCAGTGTTAAATTCCATTGTCTTTAAACAAAAAATATGTCAAGATATTGAAAAACAATGTTTCACTTTCCGTTTTCAATTCGAATAAAATGATTAACATATTTTCCGATCTCTCTGGTCTCTGCATTAAAAATGTTCAAAGCTCCTGCAAAGGCTGCAAAAAGGAAAAGTGGAGATAATCCAAGTGAAATGTGGACAGTAATGGAGTGAATATGGATCAATGGTTGATCGTAGTTGATAACGAGTAAATGTAAATGAATAGTATTACGACTGAGAGTGAGACAGAAAGGAACTGCAACAGATTGTTCAGTCAAGACAACAAACCGTTAGTTGCAGAAGATAATTTACGAAAGACAGAGAAAGAGAGAGAAGGGGAATCATTAAGGTACGATGAGATTGGGTGGAGAAAAACCATCTTCTTTGCCACATAATTTGTTTGTATAAAATAAGGACACTTTATACATTAGCATATAGCCAGAGAATGTGTTGTTATATGGCTTATAGCATGTTTGAGTTAATAAAACAAAAACAGACCCAGTTATTGATAGACTAAAAAGGGAATAAGATCGGATCAGTATTTCTTATTCAATGAGTTAAGGCCACTCCCCATATTAAAAAACAACAACAACACAACAACGAGAGGCCGGTCCACTTCCCGATGCATTCTGGGTACACCAGCTGTTATACTGGTGATCGATAATACAAGTTTGAGCGCGTATTTCACCTAACGGTGATCGCATCAGAATAATCTACGCTGATTCGCTGAATCACTTGCGTTGCTAGCGCGCAGCGTGATGAATAAATTACCCATAATTCCGTACAGTAGATTATTTGACCTCTCTAATTACGCTGATACGCGTATCGTCTTTTACCATGTAGTGAACATCATTCCAGTACACGTTTCGTGGGGAGCATCCTTCAGAATGCATAATTCATAGGGCTCATGAATTATGCAAGGAGGCTTATTTTGGCTTCTAATGGATTCGGACAAAATGGCGGAGCTTGGGGGGCCTGGTGCGAGCTCTTGTAATACATAGCATATATGGGCAAAAACATGCCTATACAAAATCCATTGTAGCTCTTTAGGATGCAAGATGACCCCAATTTTTTTTTCATATCTTGATAAAGTATGAATCGGAAATATGATTTCATGTCTCATTTGACCCTCAATTAACTCATGACGTCATCATAATGGCCCTCCGAACTCAAAATTTCAATTTGCATATTATGACGTCATCATATTTTTAGAAAATTGATTGTATCTCTGTAAATATTGATCGATTTCATCCAAATTTTGATATGTTTTAGCTGAGACAATTCTCTACAGATGCAGTATCCACAAATTTTCATTTTGATGAAAATATCATGGCTTTTTTTTGCGATTAAAGGAGGCATGTCAATTTTTTACATTTTGCGTGTATTCTCTATGGGACATGACTTTTTCTGAAAACTGGATTCTACATTTCCGTCTTTCACGAGCAATATCTCCGTCGTCTTAGCTTCGTTTTCGCTGAGCATCTAATATGTTGTAGCTGAGACAATAAGCTATCACAAATGTGACATTTATTTCTCGATCAGATGCCGGGATCATGCTCATATTTCACTTGCAAAGTGGGATTTGAGAATTCCATTTTCCGTTTACGTGTGATCTCTATGGGAAATGTTTTGGTATATCGGTAACGCACTTGACTTCCGACCTCGAGGTCCCTGGTTCGAGTCCGGGTGTCTCCAACAATTTGTTTTCTTCACTTTTTTTTCTTTTTGACCTTTCACTGTACCATCTCCTTTGAATATTAAAACACGTACAATTGCAAATAATGTAATAAACAACCATATTTACTTTATTATCCCCTATTATCACTTGATCCATTACTTTTTGCGTGTAGTCCCTATGGGAGATGACTTTTTCTCAAATCTGGATTCTACATTCCTCTCTTTTACGAGCAATATCGCCGTTATTTCCGCTTGGTTTTTGTTGATTTTGGAGTATGTTGTAGCTGAGACTATATGCTATCTAAAAGTGTCCCCTCATTTTTTTCAATCTGATGTCATCATGGTCTGTTGATGATGATCATCAACATCATCATGATGATGATGATCATCATCATCGTCATCACCATTACTATCAAGATCATCAGTATCATGATCATCATCATGATCATCATTGTTTACATGTCTGTATAACTTGAAGGCAGACCACCTTATTCGTCCTCGTGACGATTTAAATTCTAGTTTATTTTTATTTATTCCGTACACTTTTTTGTGCACACGTTTACTCGGAATTGACATGGTCAATTTCCTTCAAATTTTTGTCAGTCATTAAGCCCTATAATTACAAGTTTAATTTACTTTTTCAAGGTCATTAGGTCATCGTGACGTCATCCAGGCGCCATTTTGTAAAAATCAGGTCATTATCGTATCTCAATTATGAGTCATGAAAAATGAACCATATTTGGTATACATCAACTTCAGGTCAAAGGTCAACTAAAAAAGTCAACAAATTCCGTGCGCGCACTTCGACGCGCACGTACGCACGCATCAAATTTTTAAAATGCTCTAATTCGTTTCAATTTTTTTTTGCACACGTTTCAGGCCATTGTAAGCATTTTAAAAATTTGCGCGCGTGTAATTATGCGCGCGCGTCCTGGCATTTTGCAACATAGAATCGCCAAATTTTTTCTGTAATCATATTTATTACATTTTTCAAAGCATTTTGAAACCTTGTTTACCTTTTTCCGACCAGTAATAACGCAACTAGCGGCTGTCAAAGTTGAACGCACGCGCCGACCTGCGCTATCTGTATCCACAATACATGGGCAAAAACATGCCTATACAAAATTCATTTTAACTCTTCAGAATGGATAGATACCCCCCAATTTCTTTCATATTTAAATAGATTATGAGTTGGAAATATGATTTCATCTCTCATTTGACCCTCAATTAACTCATGACGTCATCATAATGGCCTCCAAACTCAAAATTTCAATTTGCATATTATGACGTCAGCAGATTTTTAAAAAATTGATTGTATCTCTGTAAATATTGTCCAGTTTTCTTTCAAATTTTGATATGTTCTACCTGAATATATTCTCTACAAATGCATTTGCCACAATATTTCATTTTGACAATGGTATCATGGCGTATTTTTGCGATTAATGGAGGCATGTCAATTTTTCACATTTTGCGTGTATTCTCTAAGGGACATGACTTTTTCTCAAAACTTGATTCTACATTCTCGTCTTTCGCGAGCAATATCTCCGTCGTTTTAACTTTGTTTACGCTGAGCTTTTACTATGTTGTAGCTGAGACAATAAGCTATCACAAGTGTGCCCTTTATTTTTCGATCAGATGCCGGGATCATGCTCATATTTCACTTACAAAGTGGGATTTCAGAATTCTATTTTCCGTTTACGTGTAATCTCTATGGGAAATGTTTTGGTATATCGGTAACGCACTTGACTTCCGACCTCGAGGTCCCTGGTTCGAGTCCGGGCGTCTCCAACAATTTGTTTTCTTTACTTTTTTTTCTTTTTGACCCTTCACTCATCCATCTCCTTTGAATATTAAAACACGTACAATTGCAAATAATGTAATAAACAACCATA
This sequence comes from Strongylocentrotus purpuratus, assembly GCF_000002235.5. Classification (NCBI taxonomy): domain Eukaryota; kingdom Metazoa; phylum Echinodermata; class Echinoidea; order Camarodonta; family Strongylocentrotidae; genus Strongylocentrotus; species Strongylocentrotus purpuratus. The sequence goes on along the minus strand of NW_022145599.1, from coordinate 12,144,465 downwards.
TTTACTTTATTATTACCCTATTATCACTTGATCCATTACTTTTTGCGTGCAATCCTTAAGGGAGATGACTTTTTCTCAAATCTGAATTCTACATTCTTGTCTTTTGCGAGCAATATCGCCGTTATTTCCGCTTGATTTTTGTTGATTTTGGAGTATGTTGTAGCTGAGACTATATACTATCTAAAAGTTCTCTCATTTTGTTCAGTTTGTCATCATGGTCTGTTGATGATAATCATTATTATCATGATCGTCATCATCATCATTATCGTCGTCACCATTACTATCAAGCTCATCATCATCATGATCATCATGATGATCATCATTGTTTACATGTCTTTATAACTTTTCCCTTTCTCAAAATAGTAAATATTATAATCTATCATAAGACTTGAAGACAGACCACCTTATTCGTCCTCGTGACGAATTAAATTCTAGTTTCTCTTTCTTTCTTCTCTTCTCTTTCCGTTCTTTTCCTTTCGCACCCCGCATCCCCGTTTAGCGACGCCCCTGGCTGTCCCCTACCCTAGCCCCCGCCGCGTACAGTCATGATTCAGTGGCAAAGCAATGGCCTCGTAACTGTGAGGCCCCAGGATGAAAACCGTGTCGATGTGCTATATTAGTGCCCTTCTGTGAGGCACTAATCCTCATTACTGCCAGTTATGACTAAAGGACGTAGGTCCCCTAGTTAATAAATATAGTAGCATACACATGCCTTAAAGGCGAGCAAAACAAACACTCGCCAATTAATATTCAATAAAATCTAATAATGTATACTATCATCTAGATCTATTAGGAATACATCATTGTCAAAATCATTCCATAAAATGGGGTAAAACAATTTAATCCACGTTTATGACCAACAGTGTGTGTTGGTATATAGGCAAACAGGATGATGTGTGTTTATAACATTGTTTATGTTAATTATACAGTGAGTAAGCAGATTTTAAAAACTGTCTGAAGTATCGATTTCGGTATGTTTAGGCAAACAGGAAGATGTGTGTTTATAACAGTTTTTATGTTAATTATACAGTGAGTAAGCAGATTTTAAATAATGTCATTAACCCCTCAACATACTTCTCTAATGGCTAATAATCAAACATTTATTAAAAAACAAAATATACCTATTAAAGGAAAAGTCATAGCTCATCAGAGACTTGCAAGGGACTTTTAAGTTTTTAGCGAAAGATTGTTTATTAATATGAGCTTTGTACATGTAAGTTTACAAGTACCAGTTCTTTTAGATATGTATCTTTTATGTATATACATAAATTATTTTAACAATTCCATTAATATCTTATATTTTTATCCTTTTTGCTGATGATTCTAACATTATCTATTCACATCGTGATCCTCACACACTCTAAGATACTATCAGGGGCGTCGATCCGGGGGGACGGGGGGATACGTCCCCCCTCAAATCTGGTTAGGGGGATCGTCCCAAAATACTGACTCAAGACTGCATCACAATTTTAGGCTTAGTAGGGCCTAAGAGTGCGCGTTTAAATATATTAAAACATCTTCTCGCTCGGGAGCTCTCTATAATATTCTTCAAAATGTACAAGTAAATATTGTAGAAAAGCAAAGTGTGAAGAAAGTATATTGCTTGATTTGCTAAGGAATATATTTTTTTAATATAAACAAACTTCATCGGAATGGGGATCTGGCGAAGGCGGGTGGATTATTTGGTCTCTCGGGGGAAGGGGGGGGGCAGACATGTGCAGGATTTGATGCACGCTGACGATGGTCTAGTACTTTAATACTGGGAATTTTGTTCAACAAGCCTAGTTTTTCTGAGATTCCCTTTCCCCCCTCACAGTTAAATCAAGCAATATAACATAATGTCTTATTCTCAAACTTAAATGTACTCTGTACACTTATTTTATTACGTAAATTCATTTGTTCTTTTATATACTGTAATACTGTATTGTTTATATGTCATTTTAATTTGTGGATATTTGAGTGGAAAATAAATCAAATCAAATCAAAACGACTAGCATATTTCCCGCAAGCAATATTATGGAAATCTAATGATGGGATTCTGATTGTTTGGTGCCCGGGAGGGGGGGGGGGGGCGGCGGATCTCACATACCACGACATAGGGGGGGGGGGAGGGGTACCGCTCTAATAGGTCACTTTTCCACAAACAATCTCTAAACATGGGTCCCATTTTAAACAAAATAATCCCTAAACATGGGTCCGTTTTTTTTATTCTCGGGTGTTTGCATGGCAAAAATACGAAATTGTGACAAATGGGCTTTACTTCGAAAAAAATCCTTAAAAATTTCCCTTAGAAATAGGTAGGGGTTTCGAGGCTTGAGCGGCACGTCCCGTCCAAACCATATATGATTACCTCCCTACGTGACTGAAAGTAGGGGAGTTTGATGTGGTGCACAATTGCACCCCTATGTTAATAATCGAATAGTCCATGTTTTTGCTTACCTCGGCAAAAAGTTTGCTTTTACTAAATGGAAAAATTAAGGTGGGGGTTGGCTGAAGTGGACATAATGAACCAAGCAGAACTGATTTATGATAATTCATGCTTCTTATCTCTTGTGTGCTTGACCTATAATCTTACAATCGCGTGGTAAATTGAGTCCAAACTTCGACTTGTTGTACATGTGTTATATAGGCAATGACAAGCCAACCTATTTTGATGAAATTACGGTGGGTAACTTTCAAAAGTCAATGGGAGATGAGGGTTCCAATGGAAGAGCTAGTGATAACGTACGTCGGGGTGGATGTGCTTTTCGTTTAAACAAAAAGTCCATAGGCTAACGTGTATGTTAGGCCGATGGACTCTGCCGATAGGGGGCGTTCTCAAATGAGACTAAACGGAGCTATATGGGGGATGCATGGGGGACGCACGGCCAGCGCTTTGGAAATTTGCAATTTTGGCCAGTGCGTTGTCGTTCGATAGGTGTGCGTCAGTATTCGTTAAAAGGCCCGGTCACAAAGCCCTCCACGGGCGTATCGCGGCCGAATCACGGCCAAAAATTTCTGCCCGTGAAGCAGACGCTGTTGGACGCTTTGAGGTCGCGATAAAGACGCGATACAGCCGTAGTTTACCCGTCGTTACACGCGGTAAGAAATTCACACGCGGTTGGCCGCGCGAAAAAGTTTTGGGCTGCCCAAAAATTTAGACCGCGGGTAATCGCGGGCGGTACACGTGGTACACACGCGGTAAAGACGCGGTACAGACGCGGAACGAACGTGCTAGGACGTGCTACGGCCGCGGTTAAGACGTGGTTACACGCGGAATTGGACGCGAAATTTTAGCGGGTAATCGCGGGTGGAGCACGGTCATAGCACGTTTGTTCCGCGTCTGTACCGCGTTGTTATCACGTGCATTAGCGTGTGTACCGCGTGTAAGCGTGGTAGGCCGCGGTACCGCCGCGCTTCACCCGCGATAAGGACGCGGAACAGTCGCCGGCGTCTGTTCCGCGGGGCATACCACGGGTAAACCGCGGGTAAGCCAATTTTGCACATTTTCCACCACGGGCAACCGCGGGCAAAAAAAAATCGCGAAATTTTACCCGCGATACAGACGCGAAAGGCTGTGTGACCGGGCCTTTTACTCGGTCGTCGCGCGCGCTGGACCAACGCTGGACCAATGCTATGCATTCGTCGTCATTCGCTGTGTGCTTCGGGATTTTTTGAGCATGCTCAAAAGTTTTGGGATGAGCATGCGCAGATCGATTTTCATCTCAAGTTACCATCCTCTTTGCCTTCCGTTGTTTTTTGCTATACTGGACGAAGGAATTAATGAAACCTTAGTGGATGCTTATAGTTTCGCTTTACAAAGTGATGACTATAAAAGACACTTCAGTTATTATATACCACCATATTTAGATGATCTCTTTCTCACCTCGTCGAGGATATACATTAAAACGTGAATAGTTTGGAGAGCAAGTTCAGAACCATATCAAATTTACAAACCAACCATTCATTGCGAAGGATCTTATTTTGGAGCGCATGTTCAGAACCATATTTAATTTACAAATCAACCATCCATTGCGAGGGATCTTACTCTGGAGCGTCAAACTACTGGGGTCGTGCAAAGTTAAGGTAAAATGCTTAAAAGTTTTCTTCTCCAGTTGCCTCATTTGACAATACGTTGTGTGGTCAGCTTATGAAGTTAAAGTTATCCAAAGTAAACTTGAAATTGCAGCCTGAAAAATATCTCATATGAACCTAAACAAAACGACAAAATTTCGTTTACGAAGATATTTAAGTGTTAGTATTAGTAGCAAGTATGGAGGCAGTACTAGTAGCAATATAGTACGTATAGTAGTAGCAGCAGTTATTATTATTAGGTGTAGCAGCAGTAGAAGTAGTAGTAGTAGTAGAAGTAGCAGCAGCAGCAGCAGCAGCAGCAGTAGTAGTAGTAGTAGTAATAATATTAGTAGAAGCAGTAGTAGTAGCAGTAGAAGTAGTAGTAGTAGTAGTAGTAGTAGTAGTAGAAGTATAAGATGATGATAAAGAAGAAGAAGACAACATGCATGAGGCTCTTCTACCAACTTTACCAACGTTTCACAAATTCAGAAAAATATGATTCCTGCATGCTACATTAAGCTGTAGAGGGTGCAATCGCCTAAACAGCAAACAAACACAAGATATAACAACTTAGTGAGATAAATTGACCCTATATGTTTTTCTTTCAGAAATCCAAAATCAGGCATTATGGCTTTCGAACACCGTGTACTTCTTCCATTGATCATCTTCTTCTGTATCCGAACCCTGCATGGAGATACTGTTCCCATAACACCTGAACATCTGAAGAGATCACTCTGTCGCGAGGACGTTAAGCTGAAGGAAACTGATTGTGATGGCAGAAATTTGGATTCTGTCCCTCAAAATCTTCCTGAAAACACTGAAGTTCTGAAGCTGAGTTCCAACAAACTCACCTTTCTCTTAAACTCTTCGTTTAAAAGATACCCTCTCCTTACCAAATTGGATATTTCCGCTAACGACATCCGGATGATTGAATCTGGGACCTTTTATCCTCTCAAAGAATTGCAGGAACTCGATATGTCTGCAAACCCTCATCTTGTGCTTCCCGACACAGGGCTCTTCAGATGGGCTAAGAAGCTGTCTGTTCTAAACTTAGAGCATTCGAAATTGAAATCACTACCCAACGATACGCTAAAATGGAGCCCACACTTAAAACTTGTAAAACTTAACGATAACCTTCTTACTTTCATTAACATCAGTCATTGTGGCAGGGTTAAACAGGTTGACTTGTCTTCAAATTATCTGACGCACATCACCCTGAAAGATTTCGATTTTTCATGTGATTGTGAGACTTTGTTTCTATATTATAACAATATCATATTAGTCGATCCCTATGTGATCGCATCATTGCATGTCAGGACACTGTGGGTCGGGGTCTCTTTGTCATTGGAAGTGTTGAGAAATATATTCATTGGCATCTCACTATCGAATATAGAGCAATTAAAAGTCCTCTTTTGCTGGACTATTAGTGAAATTCCAAGAGATTTATTTGATCCGCTGCAGGGTCATTCCCTGTCAGTGCTTGACTTCTCTTGGAACAATATAAGCGCCCTCTATCCATTCGTCTTCTCGAATTTGACGCGTACTAGATTACTTGATATCAGTTACAACTATATCGAAACGATCGAACCAGAATTCTTTGAAAATATGCAGGATATCAGGGTTTTGAAAGCGACGAGGAACAAAATGAAATATATAAACACCTATAATAGTTCATGGCAAATAGGCTTAACTGAGTTGGATCTATCCTTTAATCATTTGACTAATGTTTCCCGATTCACTTTTCTCGGTTTGCAAAATTTAACGTTCTTAGACATGCACTCAAACAAATTTCTTACAACCCTGGAAAGGGGGTCATTTATGGGACTAGAACAAATTGAAACTATCACTTTGTCACAATGTAATATCTTTAGATTTCCATTATTGGTCAATCCGAGCTTAAAATCTCTTTTCCTTAACAATAACTTAATTTTCCCACCTGTAGTGTTTTTTCCTAAGAATTTCTTAAAAAATCTACGATCACTTGTGCATTTGAACCTCAGAAATATCGGACTTAAGCGCATTTTTATTTCAACTGGAAATGTCTCTCTTTTCGATGGACTGGTTAGTCTTACGACTTTGGACCTGAGTAAAAATTCAATCGGCTCAATGTATGATCGTGAAGATTATTTATCATTTAAACCACTGTCTGCTCTACAAAATTTCAGTTTGGAAGACTGTCAAATTTCATTGCTTCATCCATTAGCCTTTGAGGCGTTGAAATTCCTTCGGGTGCTGAACTTAAGGGGAAACAAAATAAAGCAACTTCCTATTGACATATTCAAACATTTTGGACAAATGACAAACATTGATCTCAATAACAACCGTTTGACATACCTCGATATAAACCTGTTTTTGAACAATCGCATGCTGACAACACTTTTGTTATCAGAAAACAGATTAACAAGACTCAACCAAAGTACTTTCAAACTGATTGGACCGTCTCTTACATATGTTGATCTTTCAAGGAACCTTATTGACTGCAACTGTGAACTAAGTTGGCTTCTCGACTGGATTAGCGGACCACTTGTACTCATGAACAAGAATAAAACTATTTGTTCGTCAGCGTCTTTAGAACCTCTTCGCAGGAAACCGCTATTAAAATTTGATTCCAAAACACTTTGTAGCCCTAATGATAATATTGCCCTCTATTCTTTGACTACCCTTGCCATCATTTCCTTCGTTGTCATCGCCGTACTCGTCTTTCACTATCGATGGCAGTTGAGGTACAAACTCTTTCTCTTGAAATTAGTAGCCGTTGGGTATAACGAGATGCGAGACGCTCGAGACCACAATGATTATGAGTTCGACATGAATGTCATCTTCTACGACGATGACGAAGAGTGGGCTCGCGAACGTCTTATACCAACTCTCGAAGAAAGACTCCCGCAGTTTGAGAGGAACGTCTTTGGTGACGAAGACCTCGTGCCGGGAATGCATTACTTGGATGCGGTTGACTACGTGGTGAGCCGGAGTTACAAGACCGTCATTCTACTAAGCAGAGCCGCCGTGCACGATCGCTGGTTCATGCTCAAGTTCCGCACCGCGATGGACCATGTGAGTGACACTCAGACCGAGTTCGTAGTCGCGGTCTTCATCGAAGACATCCCAGATGATGAGATACCTTTCTTGGCCAGGTTGTATCTCAGTGACGGCAGACCCTACCTCCATTGGACTGAGGACGTGAGGGGACAGGAATATTTCTTTGATCAATTGACGAAATATATTACGATTAATCTCAGAACCAATGACTTGATCCCTAACGAGTAGAAGAATGCGACAATATGATTATGTGGCCGTTGGTGGTAAGCAGGGGTAGCCTCAATATCGTTATGAGGTGCAATATTATAAATAAAAAAGAATGGAAAATTTCGGAGAGTGCTACGACATAATATTTTTTTGAGCAATTTCTTTTCCTAGATACCTCGTCTTTGATAAGTGCAAGACATAGCATATTTAAAATTTCCGTATGATTGAAAATTTATAACCTGATTCTATAAATGTTTTCTATTACGACATAGTCTAACACGAGCCTTGTCTCTGTGTCTCTGTGGGTCTGCGACAGTGACTTAAATTGACCAAGTAATCCTAGATGGATTACAATAGTTTGTTACATAATTATTTCAAATTTACTCGAACGCACCTTGAAAAATAGAATCACAAATACGACAATTATTTTATTTCAACGCATTTTGATATACTTTTTACTCTTGATGTTTAATAACCATTTTATATGGATACAGTATTTATAGGAACTTGAAAAATCTTTGCACTCTAGATAATTGTCAAGCGGTTTAAGACAATATGATATGCAAAATGACAGCCGTCTCGTTTTAATACAAAAAAAATTGTCCCTTAAAATGTTACGTAGCGCATATTGGGATGTTTAATAACCCTTTCGTATGTATACAGTATTTATTGGAACTTCAATCTGGGCGTCAAAAATATATTACTAGGGGAAAAACAATATTCAGTATTGTATAATTACAATATTATGTTAATATAAATGTAACGCATTTAATGAAATAAAAAATGACATGTATAATAATAACTTTTTTTTTTACCCAGGTAGCCCCGTCAGTATAAATATTGTTCTCCTTAAGGACCCTGCAATCATATTATAACCCTGCGGCTTTAGCCGACCTACCATGACGATTTAGGCGCTTAATTTTTCAAGGAATTGTAGTCAAATTAATGTACGAATTAATGTACAAATTGATGTATGAATGTATGTATGAATTGATGTATAAATTAATGTATGAATTAGTGTCTGAATTAATGTGCGAATCAGGGGCGGATCTAGCTTTTTGCTAAGGGGGGGGTTTGACCAAAATAATGACGATGCAGAGCATCGTCCACGAGCCGCGTAGCGGCGAGCCGATTTTTTTTGGGGTGTTTATTTGAACCCCGTAAGTGATGTTTTCCTGGCATCTATTAACACAATGGAGACCATAAAAAGCAGTGCATGATAACGTCTTTTTAAATCAAGTAACAGCTTAATACACAGTTATATCCAGCCTTTTTATCATGTGTTTGGTTAAGTTACCAGATGAGTTGAATATCTTCTCACAATATTTGCACTTGAAAGGGTTTCTCTCCAGCGTGCGTTCTTTTTTCTTTCTTTTTTTTTTCTTTCTTTTTTTTTTTTTTTTTTTTTTTTTTTGGGCCGCCCAAGGGGGGGGGGGGGGTTTGAACCCCCTAAACCCCCCCCCGTAGATCCGCGCCTGGTTCAAAAGCTTTCTTTTGCCTAAAGTCAAAAACAATTTCTTTTGTTTTCTTTGAGTTCAGCAGTAAATAGTTTTCCCTACACCAATTTTCGAACATGGAAATGGTAGCTCTGTAATCAAGTTCATTTTCAGTTTCAATCAATCCTACTATTACTGTATCATCTGCATATTTAAGTATGTGAACAGATGGAGAATTAGATATACAGTCATTGGTGTACAGGGTAAATAGGGTCGCAGAGAGGACACACCCTTGTGGGGTACCAATTGTTGTGATAAGTTCGTCAGAGAGAACACCGTTGACCTTGACCTTCTGTGTCCTTTCATGTAGGAAGTCTTGCAGCCACAATATAAGAGATGGCTGAACTTGTAGATGTTGAAGTTTCTGTAGTAGGATGAGGGGTTCTATAGTGTTAAATGCCGACGAGAAGTCTATGAAAGTTGCTCTGGCATAATACCTTGCCTTATCTAAGTGTAAATGGATAGTTCTGGATTACAGTATATACAAATTTTATCTTTGATGATCAATATTAGTATTGTTAAAACTTAACAATTGATGTTTATGAGAGATAACATATTTTCTTAAAGGTAATACAAAGTTTTGGGAAATTTTGAAAATTGGGTGGATAGTGATTCTTTACAATTTTGATATATTTGGATGCCCCTGTGGATGCATTATAAGCACTAGAAAATTTGGATGAATTTGGATGAATTTCAAATAGCGCCTACGCCCGTACAATAGTAGCAGCGACCATGAAAATCTCAGAAAATGTAGTTGTGGTATATAATTTCCAAACGGGAATAGCTAATCGGTTGATTTTATTCAAGAAACATTGTTTTATAGCTTACTTAATATCTTGGCCTTGAGAGGGAGCTGTACAAAACAAAGAGTTCATTATTTCCAAATTTCCTAACTTTAGACTCGATTTCAACCGCGACAACGATCACTGAGTATTGCAGGATCGCATATGCTTCTAATATGTTCATTTGAACCAAATTCATGACCCCATACCATAACTTCGTATTATAGCGAATGAAATTGATTAATGATGTGTAAGTTACAACTTAATGTAAAGTAATAAAATATTATTAAGAGGATATCGTTTATACATGTTGTTCATTCTGAAACCTGTTCTCAGTATGTGTGAGTGCGTGTGTATGCGTGTGTGCGCGTGTGCGTGTGTGTGCGTGTGTGTATGTATATGTGTGAGAGAAAAAGAGAGAGAGAAAGAAAGAGAAAGTAAGAGGGTGAGAGAGAGAGAGAGAGAGAGAGAAGGAGAAGAGAAAGAGAAGAGAAATCGAGGAAGTAAGAGAAAAAAGACCGAGAGAGAGAAAGAGAGCATGTGTGTGCGCGTGTATGTTTGTGTATGACCTGTGTGCAAAGAGATACTTGATAGGGATATAATTGACAATATATTTTAAGGTGGTTGAAAAATTAATTATTTGAAAAAACGATTCCCTTGAGATCCTGATGGGTAAATCTAGATAGATGTGGTAACAATTTTTTTTAACGAATTATAGAATTAGTGATTGCGGGATCTCTTTATCACCAAATGAAATTCTACGAATGGAAATGTCTTGTTCTGTACCTTATAGTATTCCCCTTAATAGAAAATCAATTGATATAAAATGGATGCGTGAAAGAAGGAAATAGATTACAGCTTCCTGAATGCATCTTAGAGGAGTTAGATTGCTATGCTTATAGTATTTGAAAACAATACTATTTTAAAGAGTGTGGTAACGTAACAATGAAGAATCATGAGAAATTGTCTCCATATACGAATACCCGAGTTTCGATTAGTTTCACTTCTGTAAGTATCTTGACTATTGAATTGATGATATTAAATGGTTTCATGTAGGCTGTATGCATGCCCAAAGGTTATATACTTTCCGAGGTTCGTTCTCCCTGTACGTTTCTTGTATTCGGTACTGCTTTTCCTCTACGCCCTTTACTGAACATTAATCAGACTGTATAATACTACTCTGTACATGTGCATGATCTTGTACAAGCTTTACTTTTTATTAAGGCTCCTCACATTTTACATGGTTTTTAAATTGCCCTGTCATATCTACACTTCCCTCGTAACATCTTGATGTTTACCATATATTATACTTCAAATAATAATAATAATAATAATAATGGCTTCTTATAAAGCGCACCAGGTCCGTCAGGCATGACGCTCATGGCGCTATACATGCAAATCCATATACGAATACACAAGAAGATACAATATATCTATGCAATATTAACTTATTGAACCTAAAGCATTAAACTAGAGGAAATATGAAATACAAACTTATGAATATATAACGAGAGGAACAGGAAGTAAACAGAATCGTTGCTGTATTCAGCACCGGTTATTCTTTTAATATATTGTTATAATGATTGTTATTATTCCTATTACTATTGCTATCATGATAACGATGACAATTAGTATTATTATTGTAAAAATTATATGTATCTTATTTAAATCTTTATTCTATTTGTAGGCTATAATGTGTGTTGCATACATCTTTTTATAGAAATATGAAGAACATCTGAACTTTATCTTGAAACTTGATTTAAACAAAATGTATAACTCAAAGGTATTTCTTCCAACAACTTTTCTTTTGTGATTCCAAGTCTGTGGTGCATCTATTATATAAGAACTTATTCATAAACATACTCCAGTACGTAATCTTTAATAATCATCACAACATCTTCTGGTTGTACACCCTGTAAACATGAATACAAACGGAAACATCTCCTTCATGGCATCACTTCCTGCTCTGTGGAATTCTCAACCCATTACCATTAGACAAATATTTTCTCTCGATACTTTTAAGAAAGCCCTTAAGACCTACCATTTCTTACATTGATTGATTGGTTGCCTTTTTATACATATTCCATGCAAACTTTACAAAGTATAATATATTTTAAATAACATTAAAGTTTCTTTAAGTAATATGGAAATAGATAACTCTAAATCATAGTTAACAACAACAAGAAAGAATGTTCTTTAAATCATTGTATACGGAAATGACTAAAAGTAAACCTACTTAAAAGCCAGACTTGTTGCGTGTATGTTCAATGATTTAAGCTACTAATCAACATGTATACAGAAAAACCCAATATACACAAATACTAGACTGAGACAAAAAGGAGAATGTTGGTTAAAAGTGGAAGTGAGAGTGATATGGGGGACGACACACAGACAGATGGATATACAGATAGATGAATAAGTGGGATAGAGAGAGAGAGAGAGAGAGAGAGATGGAGAGAGGGGCAGAGATATGAAGCGAGAAGTAAAGCGAAGAAGTAAGATAGTAGTAGTATAATGTAAGATGGGACTGGTAAATTCTCTAGAAATGATAGGCATGGATGCGAGATGGAACAGCGAACAGCTATGAATTGACAAAAGTAAATAATAACAAACAGCTGTTTATTTCAGTCATTGTCATATTGCTGGAAAAAATAACGTTTAAGTGCATTCCTGAAACCGCATTAAGTGGGTCTCTCTTTAAAATCATCTGGGAAGGAAACTCCAAAGTCTGGGTCCTGTAGAAGTAAAAAAGTAGGGTTCTCATTTTTGGAAGATGATAGGAGCCCGTTCAAATAGTGGGTAGCTGTGTAATTGAATATTTTCATTGCTAAAAGAAATTCCGGTAACTCATTTCTACTGATCGAAAGCATAAAGTATAACAAACAGATCACGTATCTTTACATTTTTGTTAGAGTAAAAGAGTGTATCTGTATGTGCTCGAAAGTGTAAAGATTTATAATATTTATGTTTTTTTCTTCTAAAGAAGTATTAAAGATTCTGTCCAATAACGAGCCTGCACAGCTCCCCCAACTAAAGTAGAGTATAAATTCAATAATATGTGTGTCCAAAAAAAGTAATTTGATAAGTATACTAATATTTCTGGGATTATGTTACACATGTTATCAATATGTGGTTTCCCTGATAACCTTTTTGTAGTAGAAACCCTTTCAATAACAGTGATATCAAGAATAATATTTTTCTAGTTAATTCATCTTTTATATTACTAAACAACATACATTTAGTTTTCAATAAATTAAGTGATAATTTAATAGCTCTGATCCTATGTGTTATATCTTTCATTTACAAATTAATTGTTGTGGGTAAAATCAGAGGTTCTCTGTGTGAAAAGAAAATATCAAAATCGAATAATAGATGAATCAAATTTGATGACCTGTAGAAGTCATTAATATATATATATATAATATAAAATAGTGGGCCTAGAATTGAGTCCTGAGGTACACCGCGCGGTCAATATAATTAATACCTGAATAAACACCATCGACTGCTACATATTGTCTTTTATTGTGAGGAAGACCTAAACCACTCCAAGGCTTTCTTCTTATTCCATAGTTTGAGAGATTGTAAAGAAGGATGATGGTTTATCACATTAAAAGCCTTGGAGAAGTCCAGGAACACCACATCGAATGTTTAAGTTCATCAATGGAACATGCTTTTTTATTGATTAACGCGCGTCCAAAGTTAAACGTTACATGTGTTGTATTGTAGTTTGCTCATGAACCAAACTGCGAATCGTATAAGAAATATTTGAAGTGAGAAAATCAACTGCTCAAACATAAACAATTTTTTCAAGAATTTGAGATAGGCATGTCAATAAAGATATTGGTCTTTAATTTCCCAAATGTAGTGGATCCCCTATCTTCAAAATGGGAACCAATTTAGCAAGTTTCATAGCTTGAGGTAACAAAAAAGAGACAAATTAAAATGTGAACTAAGGATTGAACAATATATGGTGCAATTTTTGTTTCTAGAGACAATAACTAATTTACTCAAAACCAGAACTCTGCTTATTTTGCATTCCAGTAGTGTTTTATTTTTTTGTTTTTGTTTATTTTCTCCAAATTTATAATGTAAAGCGGAATAAAGAATTAAGTTGTAATTATTATGCCGGCGCTATACAAGTTTAAAGTTATTATAGTCCTTTAAACATCTAACTTTTTAAGCTGAATATCATTCGAACTTTTATGCACTATAATTTGCGAATGTCATTATTGTAAAATAACTCGAAATGAAAGTGTGTTCATCTGCATTTAGTTGGACATGATAACTAGCCTGTCACCAAGTCTACCTCGATGGGGGTAGTACCATAAGTATAAATTAATGTTCTGGTGGTAACAGTACAAAGTATTGTCAGTTATAATAGTTACCTTATTCAGTACATTATCTAAAAATTTACCAGTCGCAGAAATTATAGGTACCTATTCAATTTAAGAGTTCTCCAAAGCTGGATGACATCCTCAAGTTTGGCTAAACTTCGCCGCCGATGGTGCTTATCTCGACGGCATCTCTTTTTATTTATAATTTTAGAACTTTTGGTAACATTGCAAGTGAGCATGTCCTTGAGAGCCTCTGGAAACTCGGGATACCTCGCTGCGTAGATGATCGGGTTCGCGCAAGAGTTGTAGAAGCCCAGGACTGTAATCATTGAATGGAGATGGCTATTTATGTAAGATTCAGGAGCCCTACCGATGTTATAACCCTAATATGCAATATGGTTCGGAGTCCAACAGACAAGATAGATGAGGATGACGATCAGCATCATCTTCAGAACGCGGTTTCTGGCCACGATATGGAAAGATGGCATTGTTTTTCCATTGAGGCTGTTGGTCATGCCTCTAAATTGGTTGGAGCGGTGACTAAGCTTGCGAGCGATTAGAACCTGGGTAATTAGCATGGTGAGAGAAGGGACAACGAGGAGAAGGCAGAACCAATAGAAAGCTACAATGATTTTTGTCAAGCGGTTTATGTACTGCTCCTTGCACTTGTTGGTAAAGGTGTCAACAGTACGAGTAAATGAGCCAAAAAGTCCAGATAAGACGGAAAGGACCCAAATGATAACGATCAGGGTCGAGACACGTCGTGGAGTGATGAGGCGCTTGAAATGAAGAGGATGGACCACTGCAATGTACCGTTCTACAGATATAGACATCAGGAGGTACGCTGAGACCGTTATGGATGTCCAGAGCAGGCTTTGCGTGAAGACAAGTCTGCTTAAGACCTCACCCAACCAGGTCTTAGGGATGTACGCTGGCTGGGGCATGGGAATGAGGAATATCGAAGTAAGGAAGTCTGCAAAAGCCAGTCCACCGATCAGGGTATCCGTTGATCTGTTTTTACTTCGGCGATGAAAAAGAACAGCAATCACCAGGAAGTTTCCTACGATTCCTGTAATTGCCGAGGTGAGCTGTAGAATGACCAACCATGACCAATCCATCGGGCACCAGGAAAAGTTTAAAATGATCGCAGTGTTCTCACCAAATACTACGTGGGTTTCGGAAGATAGACCATAATCAACAGTTGTAGAGTTGAATATAACACATTGTTCCGTCATCGGTTGTGTCGTATTCATGATTGAAAGTGGTGATACTGTAGATCAGCCTCCCACACTGACCACTATTGAAGTCGTCTGAACATGCTTTAAGCGTTGGTCTTCTCCATGATTTCTGACCTTAGAACAGACTCAGCTACCGCAACTGACCACAGTGAAGATAGCAGCAATGTTTACAAATTGGTTAAGGTTTTCGGCATCGTCATTTCTTTGGCTGTGCTTCGAAAAAATCTCTGCTTTCCTCGTAATAGTCTTCGGAGAGAGTACATTATTATCCATATACATCATCGCACATCTTTTCGGCATCGTCATTTCTTTGGCTGTGCTTCGAAAAAATCTCTGCTTTCCTCGTTATAGTCTTCGGGGAGAGTACATTATTATCCATATACATCATCGCACATCTTTTATGAAATTTCAACATGTGTGGTCACATAAAATCATACTAGCAAAAAATGGGTCGTCATACAAGCAAAGCTTGAGCTCGCGTCCTCATTTCATTCAATAGTTCATTGTAATGTAACTGAATACATGTCAAACAAAAATGACAAATTGTGGGTGATGCCTAATTAGATTTGATGCTCATTTGTGTGTTGAACATCATCCCACATATTCAAATTTTCAACATGACATGTAATGGTCACCTAAATCAAAATGCAGTGAAATTGGTTTTGTATTTTGTCTACCGCAATACGGGCGATGGTAAAATACGACCGTTAATCAGGTACAATGATCAGGGACTTTGAACCAGATTGCATTTTCGATTCACGAGGCAGAAGTGATCAATCATTATTTATCATTGATTTCGGCAGACTCTAATTAAGTTTGTTATAATTTTCATGAACAATACAAACATTTTGTCGAAATATTAGCTCATCTTAATCAGGCTTCATTTAGGCCATCGAGTAGGGTATCTGTAAACAAAGATAATGAAATGGTATAATGGAACAACATGACTGAGGTGTTGGAACCTGATGTAATTTAAATCAAAGTATCCAGAACGGAGCATATTGGAGAAAATTACATAAATTATAGTGAAAAAAAAGAACATTTGGACACTTAAGAGAACTGAACTAAATGATAACCATGATTGTACAGGGGGAAAAACATTCAAGGTACATTGTTTTGGAGAAAGGCACAGGCCTATTCTTCAAATGTTATTTGGGTGTGTCAGAGTCACTATAGAGTTTATCTATCACTGTTTAATAATGCATGTATAGTAAGCCGGACAAATATGAAAACCCTTTATTTGTAAGGCATCACTCCTTCTTTCACCCCAAATGATAAAAAGAAAGAGAGACAGGAAGAGATAGATATATATATATATAGAGAGAGAGAGAGAGAGAGAGAGAGAGAGAGAGGGGGAAAAGAGAGAGAGGGGGGGGGTCGAGTTCGCGATGCTGTACTCAAAGCACGCAAAAAGATGAAATGAAGTGGCCTAGCAATTGATGAATCACTAACTGCTAGTAATCAGGAATTGGTCTGGTCTACCAAAAATCATCACAAACTAACGGAAGCATGGGTTTCACGATGGCAGAATCAAAGCCCTTGTAAACGGGTCTGACAACAAACAATACAAGAAACTGATTAGAGAGAAAAATGATCTGGACAAATTATAATCAATCAATGAAACAATCTATAGGAAACAAAATTATTTTTTCAAACTAATACATTTTGTTTACCCCATTGCATTTGCTTTTTCTTAATGCTCGATTGTAACTGAACTTTAGATGTACTTTTTTATAACTTGTTCATAAGTGAAGTAAGTCATTGTTTGTTGTTGTAGGGTTTTGATTTTTGTTCCCTTTTGTGTGAGTGCTGAACGCTGCTGATAAAAGTGTGTGACTTCGTATTTCCGTTTAGTACTCTTTCTAATTTAGAGTTTGGTAATTTATTCAATGATGGACATATTTTAATTGATAATAGTGATATATTGAATGAACATACTGATAATTGTTTGGATGATTTAAATGATAATATTGATCCTGATAAAAAACTGATATACCTGATGTAAACATTAGATACTGGCTACCAGAAGAACCTAGAACATGTCATGAAATGACAAGTGGAGTTGAATTTAGTGTCATTCATTTCAATTCAAGAAGTATGTGTACAATTTTTGATGCAATCCATGATTTCATATGTGAATTACATTGTCAATTTTCAGTGTATGGGTTTAGTGAAACCTGAGTATATAGTCGAACGCTTTTGATATCGTTATTTAATATTCATAATTACACATTGTTTCATAGTGACAGACTTTGAATGTCAATGAGAGATAAGATCTTCACTTATCACCCAACCTGTGGGAATCTCTTTTTATTGAAATCGATGTACCGAAACGTAAAAATGTTATTGTTGCCGTTATATATAGAAACCAACATACAAATATTCATGATTTTAATATAGCTATTAATGAGTCGTCGCCTAGCTGACAGAAGGGCGTTAGCACTACATCGCCTCAAACTTTTTTAAACTGACGTATTTCCGAAAAATTGTGACCATGTAGTCTTTAAAGTTTTAAACCAATTTTTGGGATGGAAAGCAGTTTCAAGTTTCAAGTTTATTTGTTTCACATTTCACAAAAAAAGAATTCACATAATTGACAAGATTAGAACATAATATGAAAGATACTAAAAGTGTCACATTATATAAATAATTCTTTGAAAAGACGTCGAAATTAATTGTATTGAATAGAAGGTTGACTTGACTTTGACTTAGGTGCATAGGACGGTGTGTCCCCTTGCTCCCCTACGAGAAATCATGCTCCAGTCTGATCTGTCGTGGACTCGTTGTTCTGCCTCTTGTGTGGATAATCCCACATCGCATAGAACCTGGTCCTTCCATCTCTTTGGAGGGCGTCCCCGTGGTCTGCGTCCATAAAAGTCATTTTGGAATGCTTGGTATGGTAGGCGGTGATGCGGCATGCGTAAAACATGGCCAAACCATTTCAAGCGACGTTTGGTTATTTCCTCGCATATGGTGCTTGGGACATTCAGTCTCTGCCTGATCGCATCGTTCCTTATCTTGTCCATTAGGTGAACTCCAAGGATGGTCCGGAGACACCTCATTTCAAATACCTCAAGCTTATTTCTATCAGACTTTCGGAGAGTCCAGGATTCTGCTCCATATGTGGCAATAGGGAGGATAAGTGCTCTGTAGATCCTGACTTTGAGTCTCCTAGAAATATCTTGGTTGGACCAGATGGCACTTTTCAGTCTTCCGAATGCCCAAGCAGCAAGTCTTGTACGTCTCTTCACGTCCTCTTCTATAGATGGAACTGTGCTGCCGAGAAATACAAATTTTTCCACTTTCTCAATGTTGGTGTTGTTAAGTAAAATATCTTGTTGATCCTCTGTCATGACTTTGCATTTTGTTGCATTGATTTTCATACCCCATCTTCTACATGCTTTCTCCAGTTCATTTGTTGAGATTTGGAGGTTTTCAAATACGAGTTCCATAAGGGTGGTGTCATCTGCATATCTGATGTTGTTGATACGCATGTCACCCATCTGTATTCCACTATCTAGTTGTTGGATGTCCTTCATCACATATTCCAGGAATAGGTTGAAGAGGCTTGGAGAGAGGAGGCAGCCTTGTCTTACCCCAGTTATGACATCAAACCATTCAGTTATCTTTCCATTCACCATAACAGAGCATTTGGTTTGTTTGTACATGCTCTCTATGAGGTCAACTAAGGACTTGTCCACTCCAATGGAACGCAGACATTTCCAGAGAGCTTCTCGCCATATGGTATCAAATGCTGCTTTAAAGTCAACAAAGTTCAAGTGGATTGGTATTCTTCTTTCTCTGGCCTTTTCGATGATTTGTCTAACGACAAACACAGCATCTGTGGTGCCCCTACAGCTTCTGAATCCACATTGTTCCTCAGTCAGATGGTTCTCGATGGTTCCCTGTATTCTCATGAGGACCATTCTACAGAAAACTTTCCCGGGTATGGAGAGTAGAGTTATAGCTCTGTAGTTGGATGGATCCAGCTTGTCTCCTTTCTTAAACACTGGAGTGATAAGACCCTTGCTCCAGTCTTCCGGGGTTACACCTTCCGACCATGCTGCATTTATTATTTTGAGCAGGAGTTGTCTCATTGGTTGTCCACCAGCCTTTAGAGTTTCGGCAGCTATTTTGTCCCACCCGCAGGCCTTGTTGTTCTTCAATAGTTTTATTGCCGTCTCTACTTCTTCAATTGTGAAAGGTTCACTTGGGTTATCTGTAGGTTGTGGGTCAGGTATGGTCAGAAGAGCATTTTCGTCCCTTGGAAATTGCGTGTTAAGGTGAACGCTAAAATGTACTTCCCAGCATTTCAACACATCTGCGGGAGCAGTCTTTAAGATGCCGTCCTTGTTCTTCACGGCAGGTTGCATTTTGTCTCTCTCACCAGATAGTTTCTTCACCTTCTTGAAGAGCTAATGGCTGTTGTTCTTCGCGTGAGCTAATTCCATCTCTTCCACCTCCGTGTCAAGAATTTTCTTCTTCCACTTCTTCACTTCATACTTAACTGCTTTATTCAGTTTTGTGTAGCTTTTCTTGTTGCAGTCCGAGGGATTGTTCATCATGAGGATTCTGGCTTTCCTCCTTTGTTCACAGGCCTTACAAACCTCCTCTGGGAGACCTTTAACTTGTCTCGACCTTTTGAAGCCTACAATTTCCTCTGAGATATTATTGGTTGTATCTCTGAATTTCTTCCACAGCTCATCAACATCTGTGTCTGGGAGCTGAAGTAGTGGTTCAAAGGCACCTCCAATCCTGGCTTTGAATGTTTCTACAATGTTAGAGTCATTAAATCTGCCCACGTCATAGGTTTTCGGGAGGCTCTTCATTCGCTTGGTCTTTGTGGGTGAGAACTTCACATTAGCCAGTACTAGATTGTGGTCTGACCCAATGTCAGCTGAGCAGTACGATCTGCAGTTCTGGAACGTCTTTATATTTCCTAATTTGGTAATAATGAAGTCTATCTGGTTTCTGTAATGCCCACCTGGGGATGTCCATGTTGCCCTTCTACATTCTTTGTGTTGGAAGTAGGTGTTACACACTGCCATTCCGTGTAACATGCAGAACTCAAGAAGTTTCTCCCCTCTTCTGTTGATCTGACCTAATCCAAACTTGCCCAAAGTTGGTGCCCATACTCCATGGTCTGCTCCTACTTTCGCATTAAGGTCACCCATGACAATTATATTCTCCTTCCTAGGTACCTTCTGGATATGCAACTGGAGTGCATCATAGAAAAGGTCACTTTCTTGTTCACTATGTGCAGATGTAGGGGCGTAAACCTGGATGATATTCATGATCTCTTCTTCCATGTTGAATTTCGCTGTGATGATCCTCGGTGAGACTGCTTCGTAGCTCACCAAGCAATGCAGGATTTGCTGGGAAATCATGATGCCGACTCCCTCCCGACTCGTGTTATCTTTCCTGCTTGATAAAAGGATTGAGTACTCCTCTTTGTTTATAAGCGTCTCTCTGCCAGTCAGGTGTGTCTCACACAAACCTAGAATATCCAGGTCAAATCTCCGAGCTTCTTCGAGGAGTATATCCCAGTGCCCTGCTTTCTTCAGTGTTCTCACATTCCAGGTTCCGATGTTCAGCACACCAGATTTCCTTGTGTTGTGAGAGGACTGTGAGGTGGCATCTTTAGTCATGTCATGTACTTTATCTGTTCGAGGTCGATGGTTATCCTTTTTCTGGGTACTTACACTATTAGAGGGTGCAGTTACTCCCTTTGCATTGTTGTTCTTGTTCTTCTTCTTCTTCTTCTTCATGGTGTTCTCTTCTGTCGATGTACTCCGCTTTCCTGAATTCTTCTCTGCTACATTGTGTACCTGTGGAATTGGCAGCAAATCATCCGGCAGATTCTTCGCACCCCTGCCTCTCTGCTGCCAGCAAGCAGCCACCGGGACTCGGGGCCGTAACGGGGGAACAACTTTCATAATAATATCTCGTAGAGGTGTGGCCTGTATACAAACTGGGCACGCGGCCGCTGACTTCCCAGCCGGGTGCAGCAAGATGTTCTGCTGTAACAAGGCAGAGGCCACCACCCTCCACCTTGTGGTTTATTTCAGGTTTTCCTTCCCTACCCAGAGCCCCTGTTGGTTTCTCAGGCCGCAAAGCTTGAGGTATCCAGTCAGTACCACGAGGAGGTAGGGGTTGAGTTACAAACAGAGAGGCGATTATGGAAAGGTAGACTGATTGGGTGCTACCAGTACATACAGCTAGGAGTAGGAGATAAGAGGAGAGGGAATTAAGAGCAAGCAGAAAGGGATACACATGCGAGGGGACATGCAAGGAAGAAAGGGTTACAGCTGGAGTTGCGCATCTGCATGCTGTACTGAATAGAAGGTTATACAGGTTTAAATAAAATTTTAAAAAATTAACCAAAGTGCGTGATAAAAATGTTAAAGCTGTAATCTTTTATAATGACACCACTGACCACTTAACTATTTTTTTAAAAACTAAAATAATATTAGTGTGAACGTCATTGAGTCCAATCAATCCAACTACTCTAAGAGATGTATAAATTCTACATCAACCGGTGCCTTGAAAAAAGAGCTCTCGAAGATTGGTTGGACTGATGTTTAGATATTTGATGATGTTGACTATACTGTGCTTATAATCGATGTTTTTGGTATAAATTCAATGAAGCTGTAGATAAAGAGTGTTTAAAGAAATATCATAGTAAAAAGGAATCCAATCCTAGGAAACCCTGGGTATCTCCTTTAATATCAAAGTGCATAAACAAGAAAAAAAGAATATATAAGATATTTTTTGTCAAACGTGATGTTCAATCACATACCAAATTCAAAAGATATCGTAACGTATTAAACACTACACTCAAAATAGCTCGGAAACAAGTAAATAAACATAATCTTGCAAAAGTATGGTAAATTATAAACAATCTAATTGGTAATAAAAGAAAGTAAGATTTTTCTTTGTTTTTTATGAAAACGGGATTAAAATAGAAAAAGATGAAAAAATCGGGTTTCATATTGCTCCAGTTGTCTCATTTTCGCCAGCACAAACGTAGCTAGTTCGCTGTCACTACCAAACTAGAATGTTCCACTATGTTGCAGGGTGTATATGCCATTGGGTATGATGTGTGAACCGGGTGTGCGGAAATGGTGTGTTGGGGAGGGGAAGTGAGAGTGTTCATGTGTGTGGTAATACTATGTGTGTCAACAATTAAAGACTAATACATGACAGATGGCTAATCATAAATCTACAATGACGAGTAAACTGTGTACATCACAGTCCACAGATAAATGTGCCTTGAACGTATATAGCAGACGGCAATCGGCGGATCAGACGACACTTGACAGTGATTTTGTATGTGAGATTGTTTTGCTAAATATAAAATACAAGAACCTTTTCCATATCTTTAAACTATCATTGATATCAGATAATTAAACAGTTAGTAAAATTAACCTACCAAACTACATAATACAATGAAATACTTGACTGAAAGTAGGGAAGTTTGATGTGGTTCACAATTGCACCCCTCTGTAAATAATCTAATAGTTCAGGTGTTCATGAATATTCATGTTTTAGCTTACCTCGGCAAAATGCTTGCCTATACTAAATGGAAAAATTACGGTGGGGGGGGGGGGGGGGTGGCCGAAATGGACATAATAAACAAATCAGAACTGATCTATGATAATTCATGCTTGTTATCCTTCGTGTGCTTGACTTATAACCTTACAATCGAGTGGCAAATTGCGTCCAAAGTTCGACTTGTTGCACATGTGTTATATAGGCAATGGCGAGCTGGCGACCTATTTTGACCAAATTACGGTGGTTAAACTTTCAAAAGTCAATGGGACATGAGGGTTCCAATGAAAGAGCTAGTGATAACGTACGTCGGGGTGGATGTGTTTTTCGTTTAAAAAAAAAAAAAAGAAGAATTTTTAACGTTTTTTTTGTTGTTGGTAAAAGTTCATAGGCTAACATGTTTATAGGCTGCTGGACTCTGACGATAGGGGGCGTTGTCAAATGAGACTAAACGGAGCTATATGAATGACTAATTTTCAAGTATTGCCTTATTGGCTCAAGCAAAACTGAAACAATTAGTACATCCTCATTTTACATCATACTTAAGGAATCCTTGTGATAAATCGTTATTTTTATATCCAACAAATGCAAATGAAATTATTAATATTGTAAAAAAGCTTAAAAGTACCAATGGTACAGGTTTTGATAATATTCTCAAGCTCAAACTTAATAAAGAAGGTTATTCAGGTAATAGCGGAACCATTAGTTCATATCGAAAATTAATCTTTTTGTTCTGGTAAAGTCCCTATTGTGAATGAAAATGGGTAAGATAATCCCCGTATTTAAAAAAGGTGACAAACATTTATTTTCAAATTATAGCCTCATTACTTTATTACCTTGTTTCTCAAAAGTATTGGAAAAACTGTATATAATACTACTATAGAACTCTTTTTAATTTAACCCTAATAAGACCGGGGGGCATTATGCCCCTCCCCCCTCCACGATTTTCCCAATTGCTCGGGAACGCATATGGATGGCGCCCCGCCGCTCGCTGACTTTTTTCTTTCGTGTCTTGCGCAACTTTTAAAATAGATTTTTTGAAAATCGGACCTACGGTTACAAGGTCACGTGACCTTTTGTCTTTGCATGTCAGCCGAAAATCGCTCATTTTCGTGATTTGTTTACAAAACATATGGAAAAGTCATTTTTCCTAAAAACAGATCAAACATGGGTTATTGGGTCTTGTTTAAAGTTAAGGTGGTTGTTTTGGGAGTCAAAATAGTTGAATTGTAGTAGGAAATGAAATAAAACAACAAAAACAATGAATTACATAAGTGAAAAAAACAATGAAATACATGAGAAATTATCAAAACAAGGGATAACATAAGGAATAAGCTGCCTCTTCCAAATTTGTTTGTCGTATTATTATTCAGAATGGTTTAATGAATATATGTAGTGAAAAAGAATGCTTAAATATGAATTATATATGATTTTTATGACTTTATTTTCATAAATTACCATAAATATGCAAATGAGTGAATTTTTCAAAAAATTGAAATTTCATATTATTCTATACACTTCACCTGACATGCGGGAATCGGCCGCTTCGCGACCGAGATCTTAAGGGGGGCCCATAATGCCCCCCCCCCGGCCGTACTAAAACCTCAAATAGCCCGGCCTTTTTAGGGTTAAATAAACAAGACTTATTAAATAATGCTCAATATGGTTTTAGACCAGGCCACTCCTGTGATCATGCCCCTTTTGACTTACACAATGTACTTTCAAAGTAAATTCCTTTCAAAGTAATTTTTATTCTTTTGGCATTTTTCTTGATTTAACTAAAGCTTTCGACCATTAACCAAAAACTGCACGAATTATCATATTTTGGAATTCGGGGCATAATATGGGATTGCTTTTTTAGTTATTTTAATGATCGATATCAATTTACTCTTTATACAAATTGTCAATCTTCATATTCCAAGGTCCAGTGTGGAGTACCTCAAGGCTCAATACTGGGCCCTTTCTTATTCATTTTCTATGTTAATGACTTATGTAACGCATCATCCTTTTTCCATTTTGCACTTTTTGCAGACGACACCAACATTATTTCGTCACATAGTAACTTTGATGAACTATTGTATGAAACTAAGGTGGCAGCCTGGGTCGAAGCTAATAAGTTAATAATTAATTACAGTAAAACTAATGTCATGCATTTTTGTAAAACCAAAAATTTCTCACAATATATCTGATGTTAACTTAGAAATGGGTAGGACAGTCTTGAATACAACTAAAACAATGACAATTCTTGGTGTTATTTTAGATGACAAACAAACTTTTCTTAATCATCGTTTACATATATGTAGGAAAACATCTAAAAATGTTGGAATACTGTGTAAATTAAGATCCATATTACCTGAAAAAACTTCGTCATGCTATACAACTCCGTGATACCTCTTTTCATTAAATACTGTACATGGGCTAGTTTTGGAATAACAAAACTAGATCCAATTCACAAACTTCAGAAAAAAGCACTCCACATTTGTACTAATTCTCTCTATCTAGCGCCATCTAGACCTTTATTCTTTAAATTAAAAACAATGACAGTCAATAATATTAATCAATTTAAAATCGCTACACTTATGCATGCTGTTTAAAATAGATATGCTCCTAATAATATAATAAGTCTTTTTCAATACAACTTTGAGTTCCATCAGTATAATACTCGCTCATCAAATAATTTCCATTTTCCTATAGCAACATCTAATCTAATCCTGAATTCTTTTTAACATACTGGGCCACGAATCTGGAATAATCTTGATACTACTCTTTTTCATGTACAACTATTTCCTTTTATTTAAAGTTGAATTTAGAAAAATTATTATTAATACTTATGCTTAATCATGATTTTTTTTTAAATACATATCGTTTATTTTTTTGTATACAATGTGTTTTTATCTGACATGTACACACATTGTAATAATCTGGAGGCTTCCTATTTTCAAGTGTATACTTTTTGTTGTCCTCCTTTTCTTGGTCAAATGTGGTTATTTACGAATGTACAATCTGATGTTTTATTTGATGTTCAAGAATAAAATGAATTGAATTGAATTGAATTGAGATAGAAAGAGAGAGAGAGAGAGAGAGAGAGAGGAGAAATAGAGATGCACATTTTCAAGGCAAGAGGCTTTTTTTTAGAGCTCTATGCATTGTACCTAACCTTATACAATCTTATGGTTTTTATTACAATTAAAAAAAAGTCATTACTGAATGCTGTATTTTTCAACAGCCATCCATCCATCCCCTTTCATCTGTTGATTGCAATACAGAATCATTGCATTTTTATCCTCACTCACTCATTTTTATAAATTCTGTGTTGTTGTTCTCAGATTCTGTATTTTACACATACAAGTATTGTCATTAGTTCAATCGATGGGCTAAAGTATGAAAGCACCAAAAGCACAAGTTTGCCAAAATATTTGTAAATAAAAAGGTCTAGGATTAGATATATTTTCCTGGCAAATAGGGCAAATATGCATGGATGATTTTCCTGTCTGAAGTATCTACATTTTTGGTCATCAATGTGGAATATTTTGTTGTTACCCCAACTTATGGAATGATTTCGACAATTGAATTATTCCTAACAGATCTAGATAATAGTATACATGTATACGTATAGTATACATACACACTCATGACGACGGATAGTCAACCTGTTCGAAACGTCGAGCCACTCTCCCGCCACTCATCCTCTCCAAGCACTATAGTTCTCCTCAGAACTATAAGCTAAGAAAGATAACCAACAGTCTTTTTCAAGACTACACAAACAGTCCATTTCAGGACTACACACCTTCAAGAAAGATTACCGAGAGTTCTTTTCAGGACTCCTCAATCCTCTCTCTCTCTCTCTCTCTCTCTCTCACATGGTGCACTTGCAAGCCTACTGTATAGTATACATCAGGGGCGTACGCAGGAAGAATTTTTTGAAGGGGGGGTTTTAAAATATTTTGCTCCCGAAAATTTGAAAATCGCGCCGGCCGAAAAGTCGCTCAGTGGGGGGGGGGGGGGAGGGGGGGAGGGGGGGAGGGGGGGGGGGGGGAGGGGGGGGGGAGGGGGGGGGGGGGGTAAGCGGACACTTTTTTTTTTTTTTTTGGAGGTCAAAAAAAAATCGCAACGACTCAGCCAGCCGAAAAGTCGCTCAGTGGGGGGTAAGCGGACACATTTTTTTTTTTTTTTGGTCTCGAAATTTCATAATTTGACATTTTTTGTCGTTGGGGGGGGGTAAGGTCATCTTATTTAGGTTAGCCGTGGGTATAATTTTTTTTTTTTTTTTTTTTTTTTTTTTAAATAATAAAAAAAAAAAAAAAAAAAAAAAGGGAGGGTTTTAGGTTTTTTAGGGGGGGTTTACATACATAAAAATACCAAAGGGGGGGGG
The DNA here is from genome assembly GCF_000002235.5 of Strongylocentrotus purpuratus. Classification (NCBI taxonomy): domain Eukaryota; kingdom Metazoa; phylum Echinodermata; class Echinoidea; order Camarodonta; family Strongylocentrotidae; genus Strongylocentrotus; species Strongylocentrotus purpuratus. Next base: position 12,117,393 of record NW_022145599.1, on the reverse strand, counting down.
GGTTGAACCCCCAAATCCCCCCCCCCCTGCGTACGCCCCTGGTATACATGTACATTCTCAGATGTTATTTAATACAAATTTGCGAGTGTTTGTTTTGATTATACGTTTCATTAAAGTATTAGAGAAAGAAGACGATTCTTTGTACCGTTCTCATGTTTGAATCCTTATTTGAATTCTGTCCCCCCCCCCCCCCCCCCTACGTCAAAGAATCCGTGACGTATCTTTAAATTATTAGAGAAAGAAGACGATTCGTTGTACCGTTCTTGACTCCTAATCCTTGTCTGTATTGAGTTTTCCCGAAAATTTTAAACCTCTAATTTATTTAGCTGATATCATAGGAAGGTGAAACTTCGAGAAAATACAAATATTATAGTTGTAGTTTCTCTCGAAATCTTCACAGCGGAAATAAAGTCACAGTTCGTACGGGGAAAAACATTGCCGGCCGACCGACATAATACATGTACATCTCACCGACTTCAAACTTCCGCATTGATATAGTACACGATAGTACACAGCTGACCCGACACGGCAACATATCTATGCGTATCTTTCTTGCTCCCTCGACGAGACGACTCCACCCAACAACCTCCTCTCTCTTTTACTCCCACCCCTCCTCTTTCAGGCTCTTACCCCTCTTCTCTGCTCTTTTTCATCCCCCGTTTCTTTTGTTTTCTTTTTCTTTTTCTTCTCCCTATTCTCCGTTTCTTTCTTTTCTTTCTTTAATCCTCTCCTTCCTTTTTTTTCCTCTTTCTTTCTTCTCTTCTCTTTCCTTTCTTTTCCTTTCGCACCCCGCATCCCCGTTTAGCGACGCCCCTGGCTGTCCCCTACCCTAGCCCCCGCCGCGTACAGTCATGATTCAGTGGCAAAGCAATGGCCTCGTAACTGTGAGGCCCCAGGATGAAAACCGTGTCGATATGCTATATTAGTGCCCTTTTGTGAGGCATTAATCCTCATTACTGCCAGTTATGACTTAATTAGTTAATTTAGTTAATAAATATAGTAGCATACACATGCTTTAAAGGCGAGCAAAACAAACACTCGCCAATTAATATTCAATAAAATCTAATAATGTATACTATTATCTAGATCTATTAGGAATACATCATTGTTAAAATCATTCCATAAAATGGGGTAAAACCATTTAATCCACGTTTATGACCAACAGTGTATGTTGGTATATAGGCAAACAAGATGGTGGTTGTTTATATCCTCGTTTATGTTAATTATACAGTGAGTAAGCAGATTTTAAAAAACTGTCTGAAGTATCAATTTCGGTATGTTTATATGCAAACAGGATGATGTGTGTTTATAACATTGTTTATGTTAATTATACAGTGAGTAAGCATATTTTAAAAACTGTCTGAAGTATCGAATTCGGTATGTTTATAGGCAAACAGGATGATGGGTGTTTATAACATTGTTTATGTTAATTATACAGTGAGTAAGCACATTTTAAAAACTGTCTGAAGTATCAAATTCGGTATGTTTGTAGGCAAACAGGATGATGTGTGTTTATTACTCTGTTTACGTTAATTATACAGTTAGTAAGCAGATGTTAAATAATGTCACTAACCCTTCAACATACTTTTCCAATGGCTAATAATCAAATATTTATTAAAAAACAAAATATACCTAAAAGGAAAAGTCATAGGTCATTAGAGACTTGCAAGGGACTTTCAAGTTCTTTAGCGAAAGATCGTTTATTAATATGAGCTTTGTACAGATAAGTTTACATATACCAGTACTTTTAGACATGTATCTTTTGTGTATATACATAAATGATTTCAAAAATTCCTCTAGTATCTTATCTTTTATCCTTTTTTCTGATGATTCTAACATTATCTATTCACATCGTGACCCTCACACACTCTAAGATACTATCAGGGGCGTCGATCACGGGGGGACGGGGAGATACGTCCCCCCTCCATTTATTTTAGGGGGATCGTCCCAAAATACTGACTCAAGACTGCAACACAATTTTAGGCTTAGTAGGGCCCAAGAGTGCGCGTTTAAATGAATTAAAATGCAAACATATTCTCGCTCGGAAGCTACTCTATAATATTCTTCAAAATGTACAAGTAAATTTTGTTGAAAAGTGAGGTGTGAAGAAAGTATATTGCTTGAATTAATACTAGAGTTTTGCTAAGGAATATATTTTTTTAATACAAACAAACTTCTATCGGAATGGGGATCTGGCGCAGGCGGGTGGAGTATTTGGTCTCTCGGGGGAAGGGGGGCAGACATGTGCAGGATTTGATGCACACTGACGGTGGTCTAGTACTTAATTTAAACTGGGAATCTTGCTCAACAAGCCTAGCTTTTCTGAGATTCCCTTTTTCCCCTCACAGTTAAATCAAGCAATATAACATATTATGTCTTATTCTCAAACTTAAATGTACTCTGTAAACTTATTTTATTACGTACATTCATTTGTTCTATTATATACTGTAATACTATAGTGTTTATATGTCATTTTAATTTGTGGATATTTGAGTGGAAAATTAAATCAAATCAAATCAAAACGACTAGCATATTTTCCGCAAGCAATATTATGGAAATCTAATGATGGGATGCTGATTGTTTGGTTTCCGGGGGGGGGGGGGGGGGGGGAATCTCACATACCACGACATAGGGGGGGGGGGTGGGGAGGGGTATCGCTCTAATAGGTCACTTTTCCACAAACAATCTCTAAACATGGGTCCGTTTTTTTTATTCTCGGGTGTTTGCATGGCAAAAATACGAAATTGTGAAAAATGGGCTTTACTTCGAAAAAAATCCTTAAAAATTTCCCTTAGAAATGGGTAGGGGTTTCGAGGCTTGAGCGGCACGTCCCGTCCAAACTATATCTAATTAGGCCCGGTCACACATACATATTGCTCTGGTTGTCTCATTTCCGCCAGCAAAAACATAGCTAGTTCGCCGTCTATAGAACGTATATAGCAGACGTCAATCGGCGGATCGGACGACACTTGATAGTGATTTTGTATGTGAGATTGCTTTGCTAAATATAAAATACAAGAACCTTTTCCATATCTTTAAACTATCATTGATATCTGATAATTTAACAGTTAGTGAAATAAACCTAACAAACTACATAATACCATGAAATACTTGACTGAAAGTAGGGGAGTTTGATGTGGTGCACAATTGCACCCTTATGTTAATAATTGAATAGTCCATGTTTTTGCTTACCTCGGCAAAATGTTTGCTTTTACTAAATGGAAAAATTACGGTGGGGGATTGGCTGAAGTGGACATAATGAACCAAGCAGAACTGATTTATGATAATTCATGCTTCTTATCCTTTGTGTGCTTGACCTATAATCTTACAATCGCGTGGTAAAGTGAGTCCAAACTTCGACTTGTTGTACATGTGTTATATAGGCAATGACGAGCTTGCAACCTATTTTGATGAAATTACGGTGGGTGAACTTTCAAAAGTCAATGGGACATGAGGGTTCCAATGGACGAGCTAGTGATAACGTACGTCGGGGTGGATGTGCTTTTCGTTTAAACAAAAAATCCATAGGCTAACATGCATGTTAGGCCGCTGGACTCTGCCGATAGGGGGCGTTCTCAAATGAGACTAAACGGAGCTATATGGGGGACGCATGGGGGACGCTCGGCCAGCGCTTTGGAAATTTGCAATTTTGGCCAGTGCGTTGTCGTTGGTTTGGTATGGTATGGTATATTTTATTTATTCACGGTTAAAAACATAATACAATTGTGCCCGCATTCAGCAAAAGCTGTTTTTCAGCGAAGCCGTGATTACATATGACAAAATATAAGACAATGAAAATACAATTTACAAGCAAATATGCAAGTTATAATAAGTGAACATATTTACAGAAATTTAAGTACAAAATAGAATCATAGTGATAAAGTGAGGGGGAAAAAATATATATCTACGAGTTGAAAGAAGACAGTGAGCAAATATCTTGAATTTTACTTATCTCAATGTTGTAAGATTTAAAAACATTTATTATTCTGATATCGTTGGGTAGGGAATTAAACAGTTTTGATGCATGGTATAATGGACTATATGTTGAAGAAAATTTGTGTGAGGTCTTGGAAGGGGGATTTGTGAATTTGCATAACGGAACATATAGCCTACATTAGTATCAAATTGGATCAATGACGATAAAACAGGTGGACCAAGATTATGTAACAACTTAAATACAGTAACTAAAGCCTGTTTGACACAGTTTTCTTTTAGCATGTCAATTTCAAGGGTTTTATAAAAAAATTCAGTGTGATATCTACTATTCACTCCAAGTACAGATCTCAAACACCTATTTTGTAGAGTTTGAAGTTGTTTTAACCGAGTTTCTCTACCGTTCATCCAAATCGTGCTGCAATAAGCGAAATGAGGCTGAATTAGGGTTTTGTACAGTATTAATGCTATCTTTTCATCTGTGAATTGTCTCATTCGCTTTAGTGCAAAATACACCTTTAAAACCTTTTTCTTTACATGGTCTATTTGTGGGTTCCATGAGAAATAGCAATCAAGCAAAATCCCAAGATATTTGCATTCCATTACTCTAAGTAATTTTTTGTTATTCAGACGAATATCAACATTACAGAAACGACTCAAATTCGACTTTGAGCCGGTTAGCATGACCTGACATTTGTCAACGTTAAGCAACAATTCATTATTTGAAGACCATGTCGTCCCTGATTTCAAATCACTATTGATTACTTTCTCTAATATCTTTGGGTCTTTTGATGCAAAATACATGCAAGTGTCATTCGCATACAGAGAAAGGGAACATTTGTTTATTGATTTATATAAATCATTAAGAGTGATAATAAACATCAATGGCCCAAGGATACTTCCTTGGGGCACTCCGCTTGTTACTTTCCTGCTCTGTGACCTGCTACCGTCTACCAAAGTGCATTGTTCCCTATCATGGAAATAATCCTGAAACCAACATATTGAACGTTGATCAAAACCATAATATCTTAGCTTTTTAAGCAAAATCTCAAATGATACAAAATCGAACGCTTTCTAAGTTACAATACCTACTACATACCCATTGTCTAATTTTTTACAAACATCTTCTGTGAGAGATAAGAGTGCAGTCAAGGTCGAATGTTTCGGGCGGAAGCCGTGTTGGTTATGACATAATAGTTCATTCTATGAAAGGTAATCATACACTTGATTAAACACAAGTTTTTCCAGCACTTTAGATAATACAGGTAAGACCGATATTGGCCTATAGTTACAGGGATTAGCTCTATCACCACCTTTGTGATATGCGTCACCCGGGCCTTTTTCCAGGCACAAGGAATTTTCCCCTTTCTTAATGATGCATTGATGATATGAGTAAGCGGTTTAACAATGTATTCAATAGAATCTTTTACGAAACTGAATGGTATTTGATCGAGGCCAGTGGCCTTATTCCTTGCAATATCATGAATACATTTCAAAACCTCGTTATCTGTTATCTCTTTTAACTTAAATGTTGAGTTTACTTGGGTCATATACTGATCCATATTACCACCAAATATTTTGGTTCCCTTCCGTTAAGATGGTAAATCTACAAAATGGTCATTCAAACATGATGCAATATATTTTGATCCTGTTATTTCTTTATTGTCTATAATTATCTTTTGAAAACCGCTATCATTGACTTTTTTTAGGTATGATACGTCTCAATGATTTCCACATTGCATTTAATTTACCTTCATTATTCGAAATGCTTTCCGAAACGTATCTCTTTTTAGATTCCCTAATCATTGATGTGACATAATTTCTTAGTTGTTTATACACCACCCAGTCATTCGATGACCCTGATCCTTTCGCATTTCTTTTCATTCGATCTCTTTCTCGCATTCTACTTCAAATTTCATTATTCATCCATGGTGAATCTTTATGACGAATTCTGTTTCTTCTTAATGGAGCATGTTTATTTAAAACTAAATTGAACTTAGAGCTCCATTTTTCAAAAGGACTGATTGGACCAGGGTCAGAAAGTACATCATCCCAATGAACTTTACAGAGATCCAATTTAAATTGAGCTAAATCAAATCTTTTCGTATTACGACTTTACATGTACTTATGATGTTTCATAAGAATGGAAGTTTTGGGATGAGCATGCGCAGATCGATTTTCATCTCAAGTTACCATCCTCTTTGCCTTCCGTCGTTTTTTGCAAAAGCGCACTTAGTGCGCTTTTGCAAACTACTGGACGGAGGCATTAATGAAACCTTAGTGGATGCTTATAGTTTCGCTTTACAAAGTGATGACTATAAAAGACACTTCAGTTATTATATACCATCATATTTAGATGATCTCTTTCTCACCTCGTCGAGGATATACATTAAAACGTGAATAGTTTGGAGCGCATGTTCAGAACCATATCAAATTTACAAACCAACCATTCATTGCGAAGGATCTTATTTTGGAGCGCATGTTCAGCACCATATTTAATTTACAAACCAACCATCCATTGCGAGGGATCTTACTCTGGAGCGTCAAACTACTGGGGTCGTGCAAAGTTAAGGTAAAATGCTTAAAAGTTTTCTTCTCCAGTTTTGCTCTATAATTGTGTCGCCTCGTTTGATAATACGTTGTGTGGTCAGCTCATGAAGTTAAAGTTATCCAAAGTAAACTTGAAATTGCAGCCTGAAAAATATCTCATATGAACCTAAACAAAACGACAAAATTTCGTTTACGAAGATATTTAAGTGTTAGTATTAGTAGCAAGTATAGAGGCAGTACTAGTAGCAATATAGTACTCGTATAGTAGTAGCAGCAGTTATTATTATTAGATGTAGCAGCAGTAGAAGTAGTAGTAGTAGTAGTAGTAGTAGCAGTAGTATTAGCAGCAGCAGTAGTAGTAATAGAAGTAGTAGTAGTAGTAGTAGTAGTAGTAGTAGTAGTAGTAGTAGTAATATTAGTAGAAGCAGTAGTAGTAGAAGTAGTAGTAGTAGTAGTAGTAGTAGTATAAGATGATGATAAAGAAGAAGAAGACAACATGCATGAGGCTCTTCTACCAACGTTACCAGCGTTTCACAAATTCAGAAAAATATGATTCCTGCATGCTACATTAATCTGTCGTGGGTGACAACATGCATGAGGCTCTTCTACCAACGTTACCAGCGTTTCACAAATTCAGAAAAATATTATTCCTGCATGCTACATTAATCTGTCGTGGGTGCTATCGCTTAAAAAGCAAACAAACACAAGATATAACAACTTAGTGAGATAAATTGAACCTATATGTTTTTCTTTCAGACGGAAATCCAAAATCAGGCATTATGGCTTTCGAACACCGTGTTCTTCTTCCATTGATCATCTTCTTCTGTATCCGAACCCTGCATGGAGGTACTGTTCCCATAACACCGTGGGATCTGAAGAGATCGCTCTGTCGCGAGGACGTTAAGCTGAAGGAAACTGATTGTGATGGCAGAAATTTGGATTCTGTCCCTCAAAATCTTCCTGAAAACACTGAAGTTCTGAGGCTGAGTTCCAACAAACTCACCTCTCTCTTAAACTCTTCGTTTAAAAGATACCCTCGCATTACCATATTGGATATTTCCAGGAACAACATCAGGAAGATTGAATCTAGGACTTTTTACCCTCTTAAAGAATTGCAGGCTTTAAATTTATCTTTCAACTTTGATTTTGTGCTTCCCGACACAGAGCTCTTCAGGTGGGCTAAGAAGCTGTCTTTTCTAGATTTAAGCCAATCAAATTTGAAATCACTCCCCAACGATACGCTAAAATGGAGCCCAGATTTAGAAAGTGTATACCTTGAAAAAAACGATCTTACTTTCATTAACATCAGTAGTTGTGGCAGGGTTGAGCGTGTTTACTTGCGTGAAAATAATCTTGCGCACATCACCCCGGAAACTTTCGAATTTTCATGTCACAGTGAGACTTTGGATCTAACTAATAACTCTATATCATCAGTCGATCCCAATGTGATCGCATCATTGAATGTCAGCTCACTGTGGGTCGGGATCATTCCTTTGTCATTCAAGTTGTTGAGAAATATATTCATTGGCATCTCACGGTCGACTATAGAGCAATTTCATCTCCGGTTTTGCTCGACTATTAGTGAAATTCCAACAGATTTCTTTGATACGCTGCAGGGTCATTCTCTTTCAGTGCTTGACATCTCTAACAACGAAATACACGCCCTCTATCCATTCGTCTTCTCGAACTTGACGCGTACCAGACTACTTGATATCAGTTACAACTATATCGAAACGATCGAACCAGATTTTTTTGAAAACATGCAGGATATCAGGGTTTTGAAATTGGAAAATAATTTAATAAAATCTGTAAACACCTACCAGCGTCTATGGAAAATAGACTTAACTGAGTTGGATCTCTCTCGTAATCGTTTGGGTAAAGTTTCCCCATTCGCTTTTCTCGGTTTGCAAAATCTAACGGTTTTAGACATGCACTTAAACATAGATCTTTCAATCGTGGAAAGGAGGTCATTTATGGGACTAAAACAAATTGAAACTATCAATTTGTCACAATGTAATATCTTTGAAATAGACTTGGTCACTCCGAGCTTAATATCTCTTTTCCTTAACAATAACCCTATTTTGTTTTGTATGATTCTCTATCCCTTCAAAAGTCTACAATCACTTGTGCATTTGAACATAAGAAAGACATTGCTTGAGAAATTTAGAGTTCCGGGAAATATCTCTGTTTTCGATGGACTGGTTAGTCTGACGACATTGGATCTGAGTGAAAATTCAATCGGCTCAATATATGATTGGGGAGGTTATTTATCATTTAAACCACTGTCTGCTCTACAAAATCTCAGTTTGGAAGACTGTCAAATATCATTGCTTCATCCATTAGCCTTTGAGGCGTTGAAATTCCTTCGGGTGCTGAACTTAAGGGGAAACAATATAAAACAACTTCCTATTGACATATTCAAACATTTTGGACAAATTACAAATATTGATCTCCATGATAACCGTTTGACATACCTCGATAAAAACCTGTTTCTGAACAATAGCAGGCTGACAACACTTTTGTTATCAGAAAACAAATTAACAAGACTTAACCAAAGTACTTTCAAACTGATTGGGCCTTCTCATACATCTGTCGATCTTTCAGGGAACCCACTTGAATGCAATTGTGAACTAAGTTGGCTTCTTGCCTGGATTAGAGGACCACTTTTACTCATGAACAAGAATATAACTATTTGTTCGTCAGCGTCTTTAGAGCCTCTTCGCGAGAAACCGCTGTTTGATTTTGACTCCAAAACGCTTTGTAGCCCCAACATTGCCCTCTATTCTTTGATTTCCCTTGTCATCATGTCCTTCGTGGTCATCGTCGTACTCGTTCATCACAATCGATGGCAGTTGAGGCACAAACTCTTTCTCTTGAAATTAGCGGCCATTGGGTATAAAGAGATGCGAGACGCTCGAGACCACAATGATTATGAGTTCGACATGAATATCATCTTTTACGACGATGACGAAGAGTGGGTTCCCGAACATCTTCTACCAACTCTCGAAGAAAGACTCCCGCAGTTTAAGAGGAACGTCTTTGGTGACAAAGACCTAGTGCCAGGTATGCATTACTTGGATTCCATTGACTACGTGGTGAGGCGGAGTTACAAGACCGTCATTCTACTAAGCAGAGCCGCCGTGCGCGATCGCTGGTTCATGCTCAAGTTCCGCACCGCGATGGACCATGTGAGTGACACCCAGACTGAGTTCGTGGTCGCGGTCTTCATCGAAGACATCCCAGATGATGAGATACCTTTCTTGGCGAGGTTGTATCTCAGTGACGGCAGACCCTACCTCTATTGGACTGAGGACGTGAGGGGACAGGAATATTTCTTTGATGAATTGACGAAATATCTAACGATTAATCTCAAAACCACTGAATTGATCCCTAACGAGTAGAAGAATGTGACAATATGACTATGTGGTCGTCAGGGTAAGCAGGGGTAGCCTCAATATCCTTATGAGCTGAAATGTTAAAAATATTTTTTTAAAAGGATGGAATTTTTTGGAGAGTGCAACGATCATAATATTTTTGAGCAATTCCTTTTCCTAGATATCTCGTCTTTGATAAATGCGAGAAATAGCATATTTAACATTTCCGTATGGTTGCAAATGTATCATCAGATTAAATCAATGTTTTCTACTACGACATCGTCTAACACATTGTCGTACGAGGCTTATCGCTGTTGGTCTGCGACAGTGACTTAAACAGACTAAGTAATCCTAGCTGTATTGCAATGATTATGTACGTTTTTACTATTTCAAATTTACTCGAACGCACCTTGAAAAGTAGAATCACAAATGAAACATTTCATTTATTTCAAGGCATTTTGATGAATCTTTTTACTCTTGATTTTTATAAGCGGTTTAAGACAGGATTATATGAACAATGACAGTCGCCTCGTTTTATTAATACAAACATGTCCCTTCAAATGTTACGTAACGCGTATTGGGATGTTTAATAACCCTCTCGTATGTATACAATATTTATTGGAACTTTAATCTTGGCCTCATGAATATATCACTAGAAGTAAAACAATATTCAGTATTGTAAAATTACAATGTTTTATTTTTATATATGTAAAGTATATAATGAAATAAGAATGACAATTATTATAATATTAATAATAATAATAATAATAATAATAATTATATATTTTATAACCTAGGGTAACCCAATCAGTATTAATATTATTCTCCCTTAGGGCCCTGTAATCATGTTATAACCCCGGCTTTAGCCGAGCTACCATGACAATTAAGGCGCGCAATCATTAAAGGAATTGTAGTAAAATTAATGTATGAATTAGTGTTCGAAATAATGCATGAATTAATGAATGAATTAATGTATGAATTAATGTATAAATTAATGTATGAATCGATGTATAAATTAATGTATGAATGAATGGATAAATGTTTAATGAAATGATATATCTTGTTCACGCACTGTAGCTTCGTTAGTATCAATATTTCATTTTATGTGTCCATATGCTCCATATAAGGGTTGTCGTAGTAGACGGATAGCTCTGGATTACAGTATATGCAAACCTTATCATTGATGATTAATATTAATATTGTTAAAGGTAAAGACCAGTATTGGAAACGCCCCAATTTCAAAAAATGAAATGGAAGCTCTTATTACCAATCATGTGAAAGAATATGTTTTGACTAATACATGATGATAAAAAATTTGCCGGGAAACCGCCTACTAATTCATATATTTGGTAATTTTTTTCTCTCATGGTCTGTGAGAGATATATATGGTAGTCCCATATACATCTTTCTGTGTATAGTGCTTGTAACTTTACGAAGAATGGGTCAAATTTCTTATCATTTTGATGATTCCAGAACCTTGCAGATGCTAGATGCTAGATGATCAACCTTTTCTGATCGATTCCACAACGTTTCTTTCACAATGCAATCGCATGACCATAACTGGTCTTTACCTTTAAAACTTAACAATATATGTTTGAGAGAGATAACATATTTTCTTAAGCTGGCGAATGAAATTGATTAATGATGTGTAAATTGCAAATTAATGTAAGGTAATAAAACGTTATTAAGAGGATATCGCTTATACATGTTGTTCATTCTGAAACCTGTTCTCGGTATGTGTGTGTGTGTGTGTGTGTGTGTGTGTGTGCGCGCGCGTGTGCCTGTGTGTGTGTGTATGTATATGTGTGAGAGAAAAAGAGAGAGAGAGAAAGAAAGAGAAAGTAAGAGGGTGAGAGAGAGAGAGAGAGAGAAGGAGAAAGAGAAAGAGAAGAGAAATCGAGGAAGTAAGAGAAAAAAGACCGAGAGAGAGAAAGAGAGGATGTGTGTGCGCGTGTATGCTTGTGTATGACCTGTGTGCAAAGAGATACTTGATAGGGATATAATTGTCAGTATATTTGAAGGTGGTTGAAAAATTAATTATTTGAAAAAACGATTCCCTTGAGATCCTGATGGGTAAATCTAGATAGATGTGGTAACAATTTTTTAAAACGAATTATAGAATTAGTGATTGCGGGATCTCTTTATCACTAAATGAAATTCTACGAATGGAAATGTCTTGTTCTGTACCTTACAGTATTCCCCTTAATAGAAAATCAATTGATATAAAATGGATGAGTGCAAGAAGGTAATAGATTACAGCTTCCTAAATGCATCTTAGAGGAGTTAGCTTGCTGTTATTATATAGTATTTGAAAACAATACTGTTTTAAAGAGTGTGGTAACGTAACAATGAAGAATCATGAGAAATTGTCTCCAGATACGAATACCCGAGTTTCGATTAGTTTCACTTCTTTAAGTATCTTGACTATTGAATTGATGATATTAAATGGTTTCATGTAGGCTGTATGCATGTCCAAAGGTTATATACTTTCCGAGGTTCGTTCTCCCTGTACGTTTCTTGTATTCGGTACTGCTTTTCCTCTACGCCCTTTACTGAACATTAATTAGACTGTATAAGCTTTACTTTTTATTAAGGCTCCTCACATTTTACATGGTTTTTAAATTGCCCTGTCATATCTACACTTCCCTCGTAACATCTTGATGTTTACCATATATTATACTTCAAATAATAATAATAATAATAATGGTGGCTTTCTTATAAAGCGCACCAGGTCCGTCAGGCATGACGCTCATGGCGCTATACATGCAAATCCATATACGAATACACAAGAAGGTACAATATTTCTATACAATATTAACATATTGAACCTAAGGCATTAAGCTAGAGGAAATATGAAATACAAACTTATGAATATATAACGAGAGGAACAAGAACAAGAAGTAAACAGAATCGTTGCACTATTCAGCACCGGTAATTCTTTTAATATATTGTTTTAATGATTATTATTATTCCTATTACTATTGCTATTATTATAACGAGGACAATTAGTATTATTATTGTAAAAAATATATGTATTTTATTTAAATCTTTATTCTATTTGTAGGCTATAATGTGTGTTGCATACATCTTTTTATGGAAATATGAAGTTTCTGAACTAAACTTTATCTTGAAACTTGATTTAAAACCAAAAAAAAAATCTATAACTCAAAGGTATTTCTTCCTACAACTTTTCTTTTGTGATTCCAAGTCTGTGGTACATCTATTATATAAGAGCTTATTCATTAACATACTCCAGTACGTACTCTGTAATCATCATCACAACATTTTCTGACTGTACACCCTGTAAACATGAATACACACGGAAACATCTCCTTCATGGCATCACTTCCTGCTCTGTGGAATTCTCAACCCATTACCATTAGACAAATATTTTCTCTCGATACTTTTAAGAAAGCCCTTAGAACCTATCATTTCTTACATTGATTGATCATTGGTTGCCTTTTAATTCATATTTCATGCAAACTTTACAAAGTATAATACATTTTATACAACATTAACGTTTCCTTAAGTAATATGGAAATAAATAAATCTAAATCATAGTTATCAATAACAAGAAAGTATGTTCTGTATTAATACGGAAATGAAAAGTACACCTACTTAAAAGCCAGGCTTGTTGCGTGTAGGTTCAATGAATTAAACTATATAGACAAACCCAGAATATATATACACTAGACTGAGACAAAAAGATGAATGAAAAAAATACAACATGTTAGTTAAAAGTGGAAAAGAGAGAGAGAGAGAGAGAGAGAGAGACAGAGAGAGATGGGGGAGGGGGACGACACAAGGATAGATGGATGGATAGGTGGGTAGATGGATAAAGAGAGAGAGAGAGAGAGAGAGAGAGGGGGAGAGAGAGAGGGGTGGGGGGAGGCAGAGATATGAAGCGAGAAATAAAGCGAAGAAGAAAGATAGTAGTAGTATAATGTAAGATGGGACTGATAAATTCTCTAGAAATGTTAGGCATGGGTGCGAGATGGAAAAGCGAACATCTATGAAATAACAAAAGTAAAAATAACAAACGGTTGTTTATTTCAGTCATTTGTCGTATTGCTGGAGACAAATTACGTTTAAATGCATTTCTGAAACCGTATTAAGTGGGTCTCTCTTTAAAATTATCTGGGAAGGGAACTCCAAAGTCTGTGTTCTGTAAAAGTAAAACAAAATATTCGCAAGTTGGGTTCTCATTTTTGAAAGGTGATAGGAGCCCGCTCAAATAGTGGGGTAGCTGTGTAATTCGATATTTTCCCTTAAAGGTAAAGACCAGTTATGGTCAAGCGATTGCATTGTGAAAGAAACGTTGTGGAATCGATCAGAAAAGGTTGATCATCAAGCATCTAGCATCTGCAAGGTTCTGGAATCATCAAAATGTTAAGAAATTTGGCCCATTCTTCGTAAAGTTACAAGCACTATACACAGAAAGATGTATATGGGACTACCCTATATCCATATGGAAACGTTGTATCATCCGCTCAATCTGACTTGCGTGCATAGAACAAATAAGCATTTTTCCATGAAAAAGTGAAGTTTTCTCAAATGTGCGTTTCTTTCCAGCATTGGGGCGCCCGGAAGTCACTCGGGTAACATTTCATAAAGTATAATATAAAAAGCCCATATGCAAATTTTCTGTACTTTCGTCGGAAAAAATACATTTATCCAGCACAATGTCGTCTCTTTTTGCGTTGAAGAATAACAAATAGCGAGTTTCAATCACACTTTGGCCGCTCTCGCAAGCTCTCACTCGTTTGTTGTTGTATTGTATTTATTTTCCAATCATATTAAAAAGACAAATAACATATGACATAAAACGAAATGAAACATAACAGAATTAAAAAAAAAAAAATTACATGTGTATATAGATTGCTTAAAAATGATTGGCTGGATTGCCCGTTCAGTGTCATAAAAATATATGACACTGTTCTTCCTGGGGGTCCAGCGACTTTGGGGCAAGCGGTTAATGAAAATACTAATCGTTAGCTTTCTTCTGGCATTAAACTTGTTTTGATTGATTGTATAATTATGTCGGAATAAAGGAAACAAAAAGGCCCGACCAATAACTTATCAGCGCCTGAATTGACCTTTTGACATTGAATTCCCTGATGCAAGCGCACTAATGAGGTCATCTTCGCTAAATCGGTGTCTTTTATCGTAAAATGCAACACTTTCACAATGTTTATACATCTTTTTTAATTATTAGTAAGATATAATATATTTGTTCTGATATCACTGAAGTTTTGGGTTTTATTTAATGAGTAATTTTAAAATAAGAGCCATTTTACTGTTTTAATTTACTGGATCGTACCATTAAAGTCGCAGGGTAGAAAGATGCATTTCCAACCGCGCCAAATTTAATTTACGTTCCGACATTCTGTTAAATGGGTTCGTGTTGTTAAGAATCCACTGCTTTCTGCTCCAACAAACGTTCACATGCGGAGTCGTTTATCAACTAAATTATTCAAATTTATGGATGCTTCCTAGCTTCCCAGGTGTTTGTGTTGCTGTTGAAGCATTTTATTCACCTGCTATCATTCTTTGTACTCCAATTGCCAGAACGCAAATTTCATTTTGGTTTTATAGTTTCATCGGAGTCGTTTATCAACTATGTATTCAAATTTATGAATGCTTCCTCCCCAGGTGTTTGTGATGTTTAATGCATTTCATTCACCTATTATTATTCTTTGTACTCCAATTGTTAGAATACAAAATGCATTTTGGTTTTATTGTTTATTAAATGCAATAAGTTTAGTCAATAAAAGAGTATGTTTTGCACAATAAAAACAATGTGTGTCCCTATTGTACAATGTGATGTGTCCCCCTCATTTTGTAATAGTTAATTTACCCATTCACATAATGGAACTACCTGCCGGATGAAGCCAGTGGCATGTGACCCCTGAGCACTCAACACCGTGTGGGAGTCAGTTTGTGGTCAAATTCTTTTATGAGACAAACACAAGCAAACGTTTCCATATGCTCACAAACCATGAGAGAAACAAATTTACCAAATATATGAATTAGTAGGCGGTTTCCCGGCAATTTTTTTATCATCATGTATTAGTCAAAACATATTCTTTCACATGATTGGTAATGAGAGCTTCCATTTCATTTTTTGAAATTAGGGCGTTTCCAAAAAAAAACATATTCTTTCACATGATTGGTAATGAGAGCTTCCATTTCATTTTTTGAAATTGGGGCTTTCCAATACTGGTCTTTACCTTTAACATTGCTAAAATAACTTCCGTTACTCATTTCTACTGATCGACAGCATAAATAATAATAATAATAATTATCCTTGCCTATATAGCGCCTAACACTTACTTTATCAGAAGTCTCTAAGCGCTCTACATAATGCAGCATAATTACCCTGGCTTTAGCAGTGCAGCTGTTACGCGCGCTGCGTTTCAAGGAATAAATTCCTACCAGGTACCCATTTACTTCACCTGGGTGGAGTGTGGTAAATGTAGATCAAAGGACAGTAGTGCGGCGGCGGGACTCGAACCGCGGACCTTGTGATCGACAGTCCGGCGACGTATCCACTCAACCACAACACCTCTACATAAATATCCTCATATGAAAACAGTTCACGTATCTGTACAATTTTGTTCGAGTAAGAGAGTGCATCTGTATGTGCTCGAGAGTCTAAATGATTTATATATTTTGTTTAAATTCTGAAGAAGTATTAAAGATTCTGTCCAATAACGAGCATGCATCGTTGCCCCAGGCTAAAATTTCGTAGTATAAGAAAAAACAAATTTAAAGTAGAGTATAAATTCAATAATATGTGTGACCGAAAAAGTACTTTCAAAAGTATTCCGATATTTCTGGAATATTTTTTACACATGTTATCAATATGTGTTTTCCATGATAACCTTTTTGTAGTAGAAACCCTTTCAATAACAGTGATATCAATTAAGAATAATATTTTTCTAGTTAATTAAACTTTTATATTACTAAACAATATATATTTAGTTTTCAATAAATTAAGTGATAATTTAATAGTATAGTTCTGATCCAATGTGTTATATCTTTCATTTACATATTAATTGTTGTGGGTAAAATCACAGGTTCTCTGTGTGAAAAGAAACTATTTTATTTCTATTCTTTTGACAGGGTAGCCCATTCACCAACAAGGAGTGGTCTTCCATGGGGCCCCGAATGAACATATTTACATCGTTTATAACATTTATACAGAACAGTAACAAAAATAATACTCGTTTGCAAAATAAACATATATCATTAACCTAGTAAACAGTAATGTCAATAGGAAAGCATTAATTAAGTCGCAGTTATGTGAATAAGTCATGTTAATATTACAGAACATGCACGTAGTGTATGTTCGGCTGAGCAATTCACAAATTACAACTTTGTTGAAACAATCTCTTAAATGAATTGACAGAGGAAGCCGTTCTCAACGAATTATCTAGCTTATTCCATTCAAATATGGAAGAAACAATTGGGCTACACTTGTTACAATCAGTGTGAAATCTAGGCACACGTAAACATCCACTGTCTATTTGCCTTGTATGATGCTCATGCACATCATTAGGATGGATTAAGCCTACCTGAAGGTAAGAAGGTGCTAAGTTATGAACGTATTTATATATCATCATAACGCGACTTAACTCAAACCGCTTGTCTAGTGTCATCCATTTCAGACTTGTGAACAAATCAGCCGACGGTGTGTCATATGTCTTGTTCAATATTATTCTTGCGGCCCTCTTTTGAATTTTTTGCAGCTTAGTTGTATGAGATTGAAATCTGTTCGACCATACAACAGAGCAGTTATCTAATCGTGGCAACACTAGACTGTTATAAAGTAACTTTAAGGATTTTTGAGGCAAAAAAAACTCTTTGCTCTCTTTATCATGCTAATGTTTTTCTGGGTAAGTTTACTTACGCTTTCGATTTGTTTAGACCATTTCAATTCTTCATCTATCAAAAGTCCTAAGCATTTGGTGAATTGAACTCTTTTGATCAAATTGCCGTTTAATGAAATGGTGAAAGATTCAATTTTCTTGAGATTAGCAGGAGAGCCTATTAACATGACACAAGTTTTTTCAGTGTTAAGAACAAGACGATTTTCCTTAATCCATGCCATGACTCTGTTTAATGCAACAGTTAATTTTTCTTCCACAACAGTTGCATCATTTGCACTGACGGTAAGTGTCGTATCGTACATACATATCTATGATACCTTCAGGAGTGCATTCAGGTAGACTATTAACATATATTGAAAATAAGAGGGGACCAAGAATTGAACCTTGTGGCACACCTAATTTGATGGTTGATGGATGCGACTTGGCTCCTTTGAATTGGGTCACTTGTTGTCGATCCCTTAAATATGATTTGAACCAATAAATAGTCCTATTACTACAACCTATACAAGCTAGTTTATGTAGAAGTAGCTCATGATCAACAGTATCAAAAGCCTTACGAAGATCTATGAAGGCAACTCCAGAAATTTATTTGTTATCAATATTCAACGACCATTGATTTACAAGTTTTGCAAGGGCAGTAGCTGTTGAATGTTTAGGTCTAAAACCAGACTGATTAGGGTGTAATAATTTATTCTCGTCCAAGAATTCACTGAGTTGTTGGTGGACGGCCCTTTCTATAATTTTACTCACGATAGGTAATATTGAAATGGGGCGGTAATTATTCAAGGAAGAAATATCTCCAGATTTGAATATTGGTACTACCCGAGCCTTTTTCCATTCACGTGGAACAACCCCTGTAGACAGGGGTTTGTTGATGATATCACAAAGAGACTCTGCGATAACATTCTTTGTCATCTTTAAAAGTTTACAGCTGATGTGATCTTCACCAGTTGCTTTATCTATACTCAAATTATCAATCTGTTTCAATACAAAATCCTCAGTAATCAAATTCAAATTAAATTGCGAATGAGTTGGACCATATCAGAATCGTATGCAAAGAGAATAATAGACAAAATATTTGATGACCTGTAGAAGTAATTGATATATCTATAATATACAGTAGTGGGCCTAGAATTGAGCCCTGAGGTACACCGCGGTCAATAGAATTAATACCTGCGATTACTACATATTGTTTTATATTGTGGAGGTAGTTCTTAAACCACTCCAAGGCTTTCCTCTTATTCCATAGTTTGAGTTTGAGTTATCCAAGGCTGGATTCCAACCTCACTTTTGGCTAAATTTGGCCGTCGATGGTCTGACGTCCCACGGTGCCTATCTCGACAACATCTCTTTTTACAAAAAGTGGAGTGTTTTTGGTGGAGTTGCGATTTAACATTTCCTTGAGAGCCTCTCGAAACTCGGGATACCTTGCTGCGTAGATGACCGGGTTCGTGCAGGAGTTGTAGAAGCCAAGAAATGTAAGCATGGAATGGACAGGACTATTTAGGTAAGATTCAGGAACCCAACCAATGTAATAACACAGATAAGCAATCTGGTTCGGAGTCCAACAGACAAGATAGATGAGGATGACGATCAGCATCATCTTCAGAACGCGGTTTCTGGCCACGATGTGGAAAGATGGCGTTTGTTTCCCATTTGGGCTGTTGGTCATGCCTCTAAATTGGTTGGAGCGGTGACTAAGCTTGCGAGCGATTAGAACCTGGGTAATTAGCATGGTGAGACAAGGGACAACGAGGAGGAGGCAGAACCAATAGAAAGCTACTATGATTTGTGTCAAGTGGTTTATGTACTGATCCTTGCACGTGTTGGTAAAGGTGTCAACAGAATGAGCGAAGAAGGTGAACAGTTGAGTTAAGACGGAAAGGACCCAGATGATAACGATGAGGGTCGAAACACGTCGTCGAGTGATGAGGCGCTTGAAATGAAGAGGATAGACCACTGCAATGTACCGTTCTACAGATATAGACATCACGAGGTACGCTGAGACCGTTATGGATTTTATGCTCATTTGTGTGTTGTACATCATCCCACATATTTAAATTTTCAACATGACATGTAATGGTCACCTAAATCATACATAGAACAATCAATAATCGTCATAATTTTAAGCACAACTTAATGTTCAAGAAATATTGAGTGGAGCGGTGAAAAGGAGTTAGGCACGAGATCCTATCAAACAATCATATAGAGAGGAAAGCGTGGACGATAAAATGAGTCTCGTAAAGTACTAATTAGAAAGGTAATCACATTGACGTTTGATTAGCAATCATGCTGTAACAAAACATTGACCCATTAAGGCATGTCAAGTACAGCTATAAAAACGTCATTTTGTTTACAATCTCGATTGATAGGTTTGCAAAATGCAGTGAAATTAGTTTTGTATTTTGTCTACCGCAATACGGGCGATGGTAAAATACGACCGTTAATCAGGTACAATGATCAGGGACTTTGAACGAGATTGCCTTTTCGATTCACCAGGCAGAAGTGTTCAATCATTATTTATCTTTGATTTGGGCAGACTCTAATTAAGTTTGTTATAATTTTGATGAACAATACAAACATTTTGTCGAAATATTAGCTCATCTTAATTAGGCTTCATTTAGGCCATCGAGTAGGGTATCTGTAAACAAAGATCTTTTTATTGAAATCGATGTACCGAAACGTAAAAATGTTATTGTTGCCGTTATATATAGAAACCAACATACAAATATTCATGATTTTAATATAGCTATTAATGAGTCGTCGCCTAGCTGACAGAAGGGCGTTAGCACTACAACGCCTCAAACTTTGTTTAAACTGACGTATTTCCGAAAAATTTTGACCATATAGTCTTTAAAGTTTTAAACCAATTTTTGGGATGGAAAGCAGTTTCAAGTTTCAAGTTTATTTGTTTCACATTTCACAAAAAAAGAATTCACATAATTGACAAGATTAGAAAATAATATGAAATATACTACAAGTGTCACATTATATAATTAACTCTTTGAAAAGACGTCGAAATTAATTGTGTTGAATAGAAGGTTATACAGGTTTAAATAAAAAACAATTTTAACCAATGTGTGTGATAAAAATGTTAAAGCTGTAATCTTTTATAATGATACCACTGACCACTTACCTGTTTTGTTATACTAACATAATATTAATATGAATGTCATTGAGTCACATCAATCCAACTACTCTAAGAGATGTATAAATTCTACAACAACCGATGCCTTGAAAAAAGAGCTCTCGAAGATTGATTGGAATGATGTTTTGATGATGTTGACTGTGCTTATAATCGATTTTTGTATAAATTCAATGAAGCTGTAGATAAAGAGTGTTTAAAGAAATATCATAGTAAAAAGAAATCTACTCCAAAGAAACCATGGGTATGTCCTTTAATATCAAAGTGCATAAAGAAGAAAAATAGAAAATATAAGATATTTTTTGTCAAACGTGATGTTCAATCACATACCAAATACAAAAGATATCGTAACGTTTTAAACACTACACTCAAAATAGCTCGGAAACAATATTTTTGTGAATTATTACAAGTAAATAAAATAATCTTGCAAAAATATGGCAAATTATAAACAATTTAATTGGTAATGAAAGAAAGTCAGATTTTCCTTTCTTTTTTTTTCATGAAAAACGGGATTAAAATAGAAAAAGATGAAGAAATCGGGTTCAACAAATACTTTTCAAGTATTGCCTAATTGGCTCAAGCAAAACTGAAACAGTTAGTACATCCTCATTTTACATCATACTTGAATCCTTGTGATAAATCGTTATTTTTACATCCAACAAATGCAAATGGAATTATTAATATTGTAAAAAAAAAAGCTTAAAAGTACTAATAGTACAAGTTTTGATAATATTCTCAAGCTCAAACTTAATAAAGAAGGTTATTCAGGTAATAGCTGAACCATTAGTTCATATCGAAAACTTTTTTTCTTTTCTGGTAAAGTCCCTAATAAAATGAAAATGGGTAAGATAATCCTTGTGTTTAAAAAAGGTGACAAACATTTATTTTCAAATTATAGCCTCATTACTTTATTACCTTGTTTCTCAAAAATATTGGAAAAATTGTATATAATACTACTATAGAACACTTTTTAATTTAGATAGACATGGCGTATTGAATAATGCTGAATATGGTTTTAGACTAGGCCATTCCTGTGATCATGCCCTTATTGATTTACACAATGTACTTCTAAATTCCTTTCAAAGTAATTTCAAAGGCATAACATGGGATTGCTTTTTTAGTTATTCGAATGATCGATATCAATTTACTCTTTATACAAATTGTCAATCTTCATAATCCAAGGTCCAGTGTGGAGTACCTCAAGGCTCAATACTGAGCCCTCTCTTATTCATTCTCTATGTTAATGACTTATGTAACGCATCATCCTTTTTCCATTTTGTACTTTTTGCAGACGACACCAATATTATTTCCTCACATAGTAACTTTGATGAACTATTGTATGAAACTAATAGAGAGTTATCTAAAGTGGTAGCCTGGGTTAAAGCTAATAAGTTAATAATTAATTACGGTAAAACTAATGTCATGCATTTTTGTAAAACCAAACATTTCTCACAATATATCTGATGTTAAATTAGAAATGGGTAGGACAGTCTTGAATACAACTAAAACAGTGACAATTCTTGGTGTTATTTTAGATGACAAACAAACTTTTCTTAATCATCGTTTACATATATGTAGGAAAATATCTAAAAATCTTGGAATGCTGTGTTAATTAAGATCCATATTACCTGAAAAAAAACTTCGTCATGCTATACAACTCCGTGATACTTCTTTTCATTAAATACTGTACATGGGCTAGTTTTGGAATAACAAAACTAGATCCAATTCACAAACTTCAGAAAAAAGCACTCCGCATTTGTACTAATTCTCTCTATCTAGCGCCATCTAGACCTTTATTCTTTAAATTAAACACAATGACAGTCTATGATATTAATCAATTTAAAATCGCTACACTTATGCATGCTGTTTAAAATAGATATGCTCCTAATGATAAAATAAGTCTTTTTCAATACAACTTTGAGTTCCATCAGTATAATACTCGCTCATCAAATAATTTCCATTTCCCTATAGCAACATCTGATCTAATCCTGAATTCTTTTAAACATACTGGGCCACGAATCTTGAATAATGTTGATACTACTCTTTGTTCATGTAGAATCATTTCTTTGTTTAAAGTTAAAATTTAAAAAATAATTATTAATACTTATACTTAATCATAATTTTTAAATACATATCGTTAATTTTTTGTATACAATGTGTTTTCATCTGACATGTACACACAATGTAATAATCTTTTTGTTGTCCTCCTTTTCTTGGTCAAATGTGGTTATTTACGAATGTACAATCTGATGTTTTATTTGATGTTCAAGAATAAAATAAATTGAATTGAATTGAATTGAGGTAGAAAGAGAGAGAGAGAGAGAGAGAGGAGAAATAGAGATGCATATTTTCAAGGCAAGAGGTTTTTTTAGAGCTCTATGCATTGTACCTAACCTTATACAATCTTATGGTTTATTACAATTTTAAAAAAAAGTCATTACTGAATGCTGTATTTTTCAACAGCCATCCATCCATCCCCTTTCATCTGTTGATTGCAATACAGACTCATTGCATTTTTATCCTCACTCACTCATTTTTATAAATTCTGTGTTGTTGTTCTCAGATTCTGTATTTTACACATACAAGTATTGTCATTAGTTCAATCGATGGGCTAAAGTATGAAAGCACCAAAAACACAAGTTTGCCAAAATATTTGTAAATAAAAAGGTCTATGATTAGATAGATTTTCCTGGCAAATAGGGCAAGTATGCATGGATGATTGTCCTGTCTGAAGTATCTACACTTTTGGTCATAAAGATGGAATATTTTGTTGTTACCCCCAACTTATGGAATGATTTTGACAATTGATTTATTCCTAACAGATCTAGATAATAGTGTATTGTATACGTATAGTATACATACACACTCAAGACGAAGGATAGTCAACCTGTTCGAAACGTCGAGCCACTCATCCTCTCCAAGCACTATAGTTCTCCTTAGAACTATAAGCTAAGAAAGATTACCAACAGTCTTTTTCAAGACTACACAAACAGTCCTTTTCAGGACTCCTCTATCCTCTCTCTCTCCCTCACATGGTGCACCCGCAAGCCTACTGTATAGTATACATGTACATTCTCAGATGTTATTTAATAAGAAATTTGCGAGTGTTTGTTTTGCTTAAACGTTTCATTAAAATATTAGAGAAAGAAGACGAATCGTTGTACCGTTCTCGACTCTTAATCGTTGTCTGGTTTCAGTTTTTCCTCTCCCGCGCGAAGCGCAGAAGCTTTGACGTTTCACTAAATTATTAGAGAAAGAAGACGATTCTTTGTACCGTTCTCGTATTTGAATCCTTATCTGAATTCAGTCCCCCCCCCCCCTAGCCCTCCGCGCTAAGCGCGGATTCTTTGACGTATTTTTAAATAATTAGAGAAAGAAGACGATTCGTTGTACTGTTCTTCACTCCTAATCCTTGTCTGTATTGAGTTTTCCCGAAAATTTTAAACCTCTAATTCATTTAGCTGATATCATAGGAAGGTGAAACTTCGAGAAAATACAAATATTATCGTTGTAGTTTCTCTCGAAGTCGTCACAGCGGAAAGAAAGTCACAGTTCGTTCGGGGAAAAACGTTGCCGGCCGACCGACATAATACATCTCACCGACTTCAAACTTCCGCATTGATATAGTACACGATATTACACAGCTGACCCGACACGGCAACATATCTATGCGTATCTTTCTTGCTCCCTCGACGAGACGACTCGACCCAACAACCTCTTCTCTCTTTTACTCCCACCCCTCCTCTGTCAGGCTCTTACCCCTCTTCTCTGCTTTTTTCTCATCCCCCGTTTTTTTTTTTTTCCTTTTTCTTTTTTCTCTTTTTTTTTTCCTTCTCCCTATTCTCCTTTTCTTTCTTTTCTTTCTTTTCTTTCTTTTTCTTTCTTTCCTCTCCTTCCTTTTTTCTCTTTCTTTCTTCTCTTCTCTTTCCTTTCTTTTCCTTTCGCACCCCGCACCCCCTTTACCGACGCCCCTGGCTGTCCCCTACCCTAGCCCCCGCCGCGTACAGTCATGATTCAGTGGCAAAGCAATGGCCTCGTAACTGTGAGGCCCCAGGATGAAAACCGTGTCGATATGCTATATTAGTGCCCTTTTGTGAGGCATTAATCCTCATTACTGTCAGGTATGACTTAAGGACTTAGGTCCCCTAGTTGATAAACATAGTAGCATACACATGCTTTAGCAGTCACGCAAAACAAACACTCGCCAATTATTATTCAATAAAATCTAAGAATGTATACTATTATCTAGATGTATTAGGAATCCATCAGTGTCAAAATCATTCCATAAAATGGGGTAAAACAATTTAATCCACGTTTATGACCAACAGTGTATGTTGGTATATAGGCAAACAGGATGATGGTTGTTCATATCCTCGTTTATGTTAATTATACAGTGAGTAAGCAGATTTTAAAAAAACTGTCTGAAGTATCAATTTTGGTATGTTTATATGCAAACAGGATGATGTGTGTTTATAACAGTGTTTATGTTAATTGTACAGTGAGTAAGCAGATTTTAAAAAACTGTCTGAAGTATCAATTTCGGTATGTTTATATGCAAACAGGATGATGTGTGTTTATAACATTGTTTATGTTAATTATACAGTGAGTAAGCATATTTTAAAAAGTGTCTGAAGTATCAAATTCGGTATGTTTATAGGCAAACAGGATGATGTGTGTTTATAACAGTGTTTATGTTAACTATACAGTGAGTAAGCAGAGTTTAAACACTGTCTAAAGTATCAATTTCGGTATGTTTATATGCAAACAGGATGATGGGTGTTTATAACATTGTTTATGTTAATTGTACAGTGAGTAAGCAGATTTTAAGAAACTGTCTGAAGTATCAAATTCGGTATGTTTATAGGCAAACAGGATGATGTGTGTTTATTACAGTGTTTATGTTAATTATACAGTGAGTAAGCAGATTTTAAAAACTGTCTAAAGTATCAATTTCGGTAAGTTTATATGCAAACAGGATGATGGGTGTTTATAACATTGTTTATGTTAATTATACAGTGAGTAAGCAGATGTTAAACAATGTCATTAACCCCTCAAAATACCTCTCCAATGGCTAATAATCAAATATTAATGAAAAAACTAAATGTACCCAGAAGGAAAAATCATAGGTCATTAGAGACTTGCAAGGGACTTTCAAGTTTTTTAGCGAAAGATTGTTTATTAATATGAGCTTTGTAGATGTAAGTTTACAAGTACCAGTACTTTTAGACATGTATCTTTTGTGTATATACATAAATGATTTCAAAAATTCCTCTAGTATCTTATCTTTTATCCTTTTTGCTGATGATTCTAACATTATCTATTTACATCGTGACCCTCACACACTCTAAGATACTATCAGGTACGTCGATCCCGGGGGACGGGGAAATACGTCCCCCCCCCTCAATTTTGTTTAGGGGGATCGTCCCCAAATACTGACTCAAGACTGCAACACAATTTTAGGCTTAGTAGGGCCCAAGAGTGCGCGTTTAAATGAATTAAAATGCAATATATTCTCGCTCGGAAGCTACTCTATAATATTCTTCAAAATATACAAGTAAATTTTGTAGAAAAGTGAGGTGTGAAGAAATTATATTGCTTGATTTAATACTAGAATGCTAAGGAATATATTTTTTTAATACAAACAAACTTCTATCGGAATGGGGATCTGGCGAAGGCGGGTGGAGTATTTGGTCTCTCGGGGGAAGGGGGGGGGGGCAGACGTGTGCAAGATTTGATGCACGCTGACGATGGTCTAGTACTTAATTTATACTGGGCATCTTGTTCAACAAGCCTAGCTTTTCTGAGATTCCCTTCCCCCCCCCCCTCACTGTTAAATCAAGCAATATAACACATTTTGTCTTATTCTCAAACTTAAATGTACTCTGTAAACTTATTTTATTACGTAAATTCATTTGTTCTATTATATACTGTAATACTATAGTGTTTATATGTCATTTTAATTTGTGGATATTTGAGTGGAAAATAAATCAAATCAAATCAAAACGACTAGCATATTTCCCGCAAGCAATATTATGGAAATCTAATGATGAGATTCTGATTGTTTGGTGTCCGGGGGGGGGGGGGGGACGGATCTCACATACCACGACATAGGGGGGGGGGGGGTACCGCTCTAATAGGTCACTTTTCCACAAACAATCTCTAAAAATGGGTCCCATTTTAAACAAAATAATCCCTAAACATGGGTCCGTTTTTTTTATTCTCGGGTGTTTGCATGGCAAAAATACGAAATTGTGAAAAATGGGCTTTACTTCGAAAAAAATCCTTAAAAATTTCCCTTAGAAATGGGTAGGGGTTTCGAGGCTTGAGCGGCACGTCCCGTCCAAACCATATTTGATTACCTCCCTACATGACTGAAAGTAGGGGAGTTTGATGTGGTGCACAATTGCACCCCTATGTTGATAATCGAATAGTCCATGTTTTTGCTTACCTCGGCAAAAAGTTTGCTTTTACTAAATGGAAAAATTAAGGTGGGGGGTTGGCTGAAGTGGACATAATGAACCAAGCAGAACTGATTTATGATTATTCATGCTTCTTATCCTTTGTGTGCTTGACCTATAATCTTACAATCACGTGGTAAATTGAGTCCAAACATCGACTTGTTGTACATGTGTTATATAGGCAATGACGAGCTTGCAACCTATTTTGATGAAATTACGGTAGGTGAACTTTCAAAAGTCAATGGGACATGAGGGTTCCAATGGAAGAGCTAGTGATAACGTACGTCGGGGTGGATGTGCTTTTCGTTTAAACAAAAAGTCCATAGGCTAACGTGCATGTTAGGCCGCTGGACTCTGCCGATAGGGAGCGTTCTCAAATGAGACTTAACGGAGCTATATGGAGCTACATTCACAAGGATGAAAGGTGCATTGCTTTGTAATAAACATAGAGAGTTTCAATACAAACAATTACAAGGGGCTGTATATACGAAAAGAGAGCTCTTTAAATTTGGTTTTGAGTCAGACCATTTTTGTTCCTTTTGTAGACTAGAAGTAGAGACATACCAACATTTATTCTTAGATTGTCTTAAAGTTAAAAGATTATGGCAGGAGGTAATTCAAAAGTTACTTTTAATCGAAATTGACATTGATGATTGGAAACCCATATTTATGGGAATATCCGGCAATACTGCTAGAATATTTGTAATAAATTGTATCATATTTTTAGTAAAGTATATCATTTTTATTTCTAGAAAAGAAGGAACTTTGCCATCTGTACAGAAAACAGTACATATGCTTAAAAATTACAGAGACGAGGAATACAAAATAGCCTTCAAAAAGGGGAAACTGCATTTTTACCTTAATGGATGTGGGTATTATTATTATTATTAGTATTATTAATTCTCTCTCGTGTACAGGTGGACAAACCGGAACAGGTTGCATGCAGCGTGTGTGTCGGCGTGAAGGGGTGTGAGATGGGTGGGCTAGGGGGAGGGGGGGGGGGGGGGGGGGGGGGGGGGGGGGGGGTGAAGAGTTTGTGTGGTGTGAGTTGAGGGAACAGGTTGCATGCAGTGTGTGTTTGTGTTTGTATGGTTGTTTATGTGTGTGAAAGGGGGTGTGGTGTGGGTGGGCTAGGGGGGGGGGGGTGTGTGAGAGTGTTGTGATAGGATGGTAATATGTAACTTTAAACCTTCCTCTACTGTTATTTTGATTATACACTGTTACATGCAAGCAGTGGCGTAGACAGGTTCGTACACCTGGGGGGATGACTGGGCTGCCAACGCTAGTGAGGGAGCGAAGCGACCGAGCGGGGGAGGGTGTGGGAGGGGGTGTCCCCCCTCCTACGGTAGGGAGCTTTTGCAATTTTGAACTTGAAATCGTGCAATCTGATGCATACTTAATGAGGTAAAATAACACACACAAGCGTGCACGCACACACACACACATACTCACACACACACACGCACACGCGCACGCACACACACACACACATACTACGCCTTGAATGGACAGACATACATTGACAAGATCTACACACCGTGGCATACGAATACAGAATGGACTGACACATAGTATTGCATATTGAACCACACTACGTATTTATTTATCTCTGTGAATTTTGCTGTTACACCTCTTCAGAAAAAAAACCAATGTCAACTGCATGTGTACACGCAGGTATAGTCTTTGTTGTCTTGATAGGGGTATGTGGTTATGAATGAAAACAGCCTCTGTGGCCATTTGTGAATACTAGAACACATAAACAACAAACAAATAACGATTAAACTTTGAACAATATGTCTGTTCATTATAAAGCATAATGAATACGTACATACTATGCTTTTTTTTTACCTCAAAGAAACAGGCATAGTATCCATAGATGGATATTGGCTGGCGGCTCATTAACATACAGATACAAAAAACATAAACAGTATCACTATGATCCATGGAGTAACAATACTGCTTTGTAAGTTTGTGAAGAAATCGGAACCATAACGGCATTGCATCGTTTCAAATTAGGGCATTATTTACTTCTATTTGATCTCAGTCTTATAATAATAATAATAATAATAATAATAATAATAATAATAATAATAATAATAATAATAATAATGATAATACAAATACAAAATAATACTAATACAAATAATAATGCTAATACTAATAGGTTCCTTTTATCTCGCATTTCAAGACAGGGTAAATTCACACTGCGCTTTACATGAAACAAACTTCTTTAAACATTTCAAACTTATGTCTTCATGCATCAATCAACATACTTTAAATGAATACAAAACAAAGTGCATCTTAAATAAAACAAAAATAAATAAATAGTTAACAATACAGAAAAGATGTAGCTGCTGAAAGCTTAACAACAAATGTATACCAGTCAGTCCTGATATCAGTATTAGTGTAACAATAGTCATATAGTGGGAGCATGAAGTTGAACAATTCATGATTACACATAATTATATATGTTTGTTTGAATAATACTTGTTATAAAGATAGTAGTATGGTACTCTCTGTCACGAATTATTATGTATACTGTTGTATCACATTCATTTTCTATTCTGTTTTAGAATTGGCTTTCACCGTGTGAATGCGGCTAACAATAAACACAATTACAATAATGATGAGGATTATTATTATCATCATCATAATTATTATTATTATTAATATTATAATTGTTATCATTATTATTATTACTATTATTATCATCATTATGACTTATTAAGTAAGCAAATATCATTCCCCAAAACCTGGGGGATGATTGTACATGCCATCCCCCCCCCCACATTGTGAGGTGGGGGGATGCATCCCCCTCATCCCCCCCCCCCCGTTGTCTACGCCCCTGCATGCAAGACTTTTTTTTTTTCCTTTTTTTTTTTTATGTTCATTGATTGATGTAACTTATGAAATGTCTTGTATCAAAGATCGTGTTTTATATTGCTTATCTTGATAATTTCTTGTTATGTGAATTTCTTGTTATGTGAAATTATGAGGAAGGAAATAAAATATCATTTAAAATTTAAAAAAAACATGGGGGACGCATGGGGGACGCACGGCCAGCGCTTTGGAAATTTGCAATTTTGGCCAGTGCGTTGTCATTCGCTAGGTGTGCGTCAGTATTCGTTACTTGTTCGTCGCGCGCGCTGGACCAACGCTGGACCAAGGCTGTGCATTCGTCGTCATTCGCTGAGTGCTTCGGGATTTTTTGAGCATGCTCAAAAGTTTTGGAATGAGCATGCGCAGATCGATTTTCATCTCAAGTTACCATCCTCTTTGCCTTCCGTCGTTTTTTGCAAAAGTGCAAACTACAGGACGAATGCATTAATGAAACCTTAGTGGATGCTTATAGTTTCGCTTTACAAAGTGATGACTATAAAAGACACTTCAGTTATTATATACCACCATATTTAGATGATCTCTTTCTCACCTCGTCGAGGATATACATTAAAACGTGAATAGTTTGGAGCGCATGTTCAGAACCATATCAAATTTACAAACCAACCATTCATTGCGAAGGATCTTATTTTGGAGCGCATGTTCAGCACCATATTTAATTTACAAACCAACCATCCATTGCGAGGGATCTTACTCTGGAGCGTCAAACTACTGGGGTCGTGCAAAGTTAAGGTAAAATGCTTAAAAGTTTTCTTCTCCAGTTTTGCTCTATAATTGTGTCGCCTCGTTTGATAATACGTTGTGTGGTCAGCTCATGAAGTTAAAGTTATCCAAAGTAAACTTGAAATTGCAGCCTGAAAAATATCTCATATGAACCTAAACAAAATCACAAAATTTCGTTTACGAAGATATTTAAGTGTTAGTATTAGTAGCAAGTATAGAGGCAGTACTAGTAGCAATATAGTACTCGTATAGTAGTACCAGCAGTTATTATTATTAGGTGTAGCAGCAGTAGAAGTAGTAGTAGTAGTAGTAGTAATATTAGTAGAATAAGTAGTAGTAACAGTAGAAGTAGTACTAGTAGTAGTAGTAGTAGTAGCAGCAGTAGTAGTAGTAGCAGCAGTAGCAGTAGTAGTAGTAGTAGTAGTAGTAGTAGTAATAGTAGTAGAAGAAGTAGTAGTAGCAGTAGAAGTAGTCGTAGTAGTAGTAGTAGTAGTAGCAGCAGCAGTAGTAGTAGTAGTAGTAGTAGTAGTAGTAGTAATATTAGTAGAAGAAGTAGTAGTAGTAGTAGAAGTAGTAGTAGTAGTAGTAGTAGTAGTAGTAGTAGTAATATTAGTAGAAGCAGTAGTAGTAGAAGTAGTAGTAGTAGTAGTAGTAGTAGTATAAGATGATGATAAAGAAGAAGAAGACAACATGCATGAGGCTCTTCTACCAACGTTACCAACGTTTCACAAATTCAGAAAAATATGATTCCTGCATGCTACATTAATCTGTAGAGGGTGCAATCGCCTAAACAGCAAACAAACACAAGATATAACAACTTAGTGAGATAAATTGAACCTTTATGTTTTTCTTTCAGACGGAAATCCAAAATCAGTCATTATGGCTTTCGAACACCGTGTACTCGTTCCATTGATCATCTTCTTCTGTATCCGAACCCTGCATGGAGATACTGTTTCCATAATACCGTGGGATCTGAAGAGATCTCTCTGTCGCGAGGACGTTAAGCTGAAGGAAACCGATTGTGATGGCAGAAATTTGGATTCTGTCCCTCAAAATCTTCCAGAAAACACTGAAGTTCTGAAGCTGAGTTCCAACAAACTCACCTCTCTCTTAAACTCTACGTTTAAAAGATACCCACGCATTACCAAATTGGATATTGCCAAAAACGACATCAGGATGATTGAATCTAGGACTTTTTACCCTCTTAAAGAATTGCAGGCTTTAGATTTATCTTTCAACTTTGATCTTGTGCTTCCCGACACAGGTCTTTTCAGGTGGGCCAAGAAACTGTCTGTTCTAAACTTAGAAGAGACAACATTGAAATCACTACCCAACGATACGCTAAAATGGAGCCCGGATTTAGAAAGTGTAAACCTTAACTTTAACAATCTTACTTTCATTAACATCAGTGATTGTGGCAGGGTTAAGCGTTTTGAATTGTGTTGCAATAGTCTTACGCACATCACCCAGGAGGATTTCGAATTTTCATGTCATAGTGAGACTTTGGATCTAACTTATAACCCTATATCATCAGTCGATCCCAATGTGATAGCATCATTGAATGTCAGCTCACTGTTGTTTGGGATCTCTCCTTTGTCATTCAAGTTGTTGAGAAATATATTCATTGGCATCTCACGGTCGACTATAGAGCATATTAGACTCGCGTATATTATTAGTGAACTTCCAACAGATTTCTTTGATCCGCTGCAGGGTCATTCTCTTTCAGTGCTTGACATCTCTTACAACGAAATACGCGCCCTCTATCCATTCGTCTTCTCGAACTTGACGCGTACCAGATTACTTCATGTCAGTTACAACTATATCGAAACGATCGAACCAGATTTTTTTGAAAACATGCAGGATATCAGGGTTTTGAAATTGGAAAAAAATTTAATAAAATATGTAAACACCTACCATCGTCCATGGAAAATAGACTTAACTGAGTTGGATCTCTCTCGTAATCGTTTGATTAAAGTTTCCCCATTCGCTTTTCTCGGTTTGAAAAATTTAACGTTTTTAGACATGCACTCAAACATATTTCTTACAACCCTGGAAATGGAATCATTTATAGGACTAGAACAAATTGAAACTATCAATTTGTCACAATGTAATATCATTCATATTCAAGTGGTCATTCCGAGCTTAAAATCTCTTTTCCTTAACAATAACCCGTTGTTTTATATGACTTTCTATCCTTTCGAAAGTTTACAATCACTTGTGCATTTGAACCTCAGAAAGACCGAGCTTGAGAGCGTTCAAATTTTTACAAATAGCTCTATTTTCGATGGACTGGTTAGTCTGACGACTTTGGATCTGAGTGAAAATTCAATCGGCTCTATATATGACCGTGTAGATTATTTATCATTTAAACCACTGTCTGCTCTACAAAATCTCAGTTTGGAAGACTGTCAAATATCATTGCTTCATCCATTAGCCTTTGAGGCGTTGAAATTCCTTCGGGTGCTGAACTTAAGGGGAAACAATATAAGCAACTTCCTATTGATATATTCAAACATTTTGGACAAATGACAAGAATTGATCTCCATAATAACCGTTTGACATACCTCGATATAAACCTGTTTCTGAACAATAGCAGGCTGACAACACTTTTGTTATCAGAAAACAAGTTAACAAGACTCAACCAAAGTACTTTCGAACTGATTGGGCCTTCTCATACATCTGTCGATCTTTCAGGGAACCCACTTGAATGCAATTGTGAACTAAGTTGGCTTCTTGCCTGGATTAGCGGACCACTTGTACTCATGAACAAGAATAAAACTATTTGTTCGTCAGCGTCTTTAGAGCCTCTCCGCGATAAACCGCTGTTTGATTTTGAGTCCAAAAAGCTTTGTAGCCCTAACATTGCCCTCTATTCTTTGACTCCCCTTGCCATCATATCCTTCGTAGTCATCGTCGTACTCGTTCATCACAATCGATGGCAGTTGAGGCACAAACTCTTTCTCTTGAAATTAGCGGCCGTTGGGTATAACGAGATGCGAGACGCTCGAGACCACAATGATTATGAGTTCGACATGAATATCATCTTCTACGACGATGACGAAGAGTGGGCTCGCGAACATCTTCTACCAACTCTCGAAGAAAGACTCCCGCAGTTTAAGAGGAACGTCTTTGGTGACAAAGACCTAGTGCCAGATATGCATTACTTGGAGGCGATTGACTACGTGGTGAGCCGGAGTTACAAGACCGTCATTCTACTAAGCAGAGCCGCCGTGCGCGATCGCTGGTTCATGCTCAAGTTCCGCACCGCGATGGACCATGTGAGTGACACCCAGACTGAGTTCGTAGTCGCGGTCTTCATCGAAGACATCCCAGATGATGAGATACCTTTCTTGGCGAGGTTGTATCTCATTGACGGCAGACCCTACCTCTATTGGACTGAGGACGTGAGGGGACAGGAATATTTCTTTGATCAATTGACGAAATATCTAACGATTAATCTCAAAACCAATGACTTGATCCCTAACGAGTAGAAGAATGTGACAATATAACTATGTGGTCGTCAGGGTAAGCAG
Source organism: Strongylocentrotus purpuratus (assembly GCF_000002235.5). Lineage (NCBI taxonomy): Eukaryota > Metazoa > Echinodermata > Echinoidea > Camarodonta > Strongylocentrotidae > Strongylocentrotus > Strongylocentrotus purpuratus. Next base: position 12,082,887 of record NW_022145599.1, on the reverse strand, counting down.
GGGTAGCCTCAATATCCTTATGAGCTGAAATGTTAGAAATAAAAAAAAAAGGATGGAATTTTTTGTAGAGTGCAACGACCATAATATTTTTTGAGCAATTCCTTTTCCTAGATATCTCGTCTTTGATAAATGCGAGAAATAGCACATTTAACATTTCCGTATGATTGCAAATGTATCATCTGATTAAATCAATGTTTTCTACTACGACATCGTCTAACACATTGTCGTACGAGGCTTATCGCTGTTGGTTTGCGACAGTGACTTAAACAGACTAAGTAATCCTAGATGTATTGCAATGATTATGTACGTTTTTACTATTTCAAATTTACTCGAACGTACCTTGAAAAGTAGAATCACAAATGAAACATTTCATTTATTTCAAGGCATTTTGATGAATCTTTTTACTCTTGATTTTTTAAGCAGTTTAAGACAGGATTATATGAACAATGACAGTCTTTAATAATACAAACATGTCCCTTCAAATGTTATGTAACGCGTATTGGGATGTTTAATAACCCTCTCGTATGTATACAATATTTATTGGAACTTCAATCTTGGCCTCATAAATATATCACTAGAAGTAAAACAATATTCAGTATTGTAAAATTACAATGTTTTATTTTTATATATGTAAAGCATATAATGAAATAAGAATGACAATTATAATAATATTAATAATAATAATAATAATTATATATTTTATAACCTAGGGTAACCCAATCAGTATTAATATTGTTCTCCCTTAGGGCCCTGTAATCATGTTATAACCCCGGCTTTAGCCTAGCTACCATGACAATTAAGGCGGTCAATCATTAAAGGAATTGTAGTAACATTAATGTATGAATTAGTGTACGAAATAATGCATGAATTAATGTATGAATCGATGTATAAATTCATGTATGAATCGATGTATAAATTAATGTATGAATGAATGGATAAATGTATAATGAAATGATATATCTAGTTCACGCACTCTAGCTTCATCAGTATCAATATTTCATTGTATGTGTACATGCTCCAAATAAGGGTTGTCGTAGTAGATGGATAACTCTAGATTACAATATATGCAAACCTTATCATTGATGATTAATACTTATATTGTTAAAACTTAACAATTGATGTTGAAGAGAGATAACATATTTTCTTAAAGGTAATACAAAGTTTTGGGAAATTTTGAAAATTGGGTGAATAGTGATTCTTTACATTTTTGATATATTTGGATGCCCCTGTGGATGCATTATAAGCACTAGAAAATTTAGTCCCTAAAACGCTTCTGCTTTCGAGAAAAATTGAATTTAACAATTTACCGGTGCTCCAGTTAAATTTTGATGAATTTCAAATAGCGCCTACGGCCGTACAATAGTAGCAGCGACCATGAAAATCTCAGAAAATGTAGTTGTGATATATAATTTCCAAACGGGAATAGCTAATCGGTCGATTTTAGTCAAGAAACATTGTTTTATAGCTTACTTAATATCTTTGCCTTGAGAGGGAGCTATACAACATAAAGAGTTCATTATTTCCAAATTTCCTAACTTTAGACTCGATTTCAACCGCGACAACGATCACGGAATATTGTAGGATCGCATATGCTTCTAATATGTTCATTGGAACCAAATTCATGACCCCATACCAAAACTTCGTATTATAGCGAATGAAATTGATTAATGATGTGTAAGTTACAACTTAATGTAAAGTAATAAAATATTATTAAGAGGATATCGTTTATACATGTCGTTCATTCTAAAACCTGTTCTCAGTATGTGTGAGTGCGTGTGTGTGCGTGTGTGCGCGTGTGCGTGTGGGTGTGTGCGTGTGTGTATGTATATGTGTGAGAGAAAAAGAGAGAGAGAAAGAAAGAGAAAGTAAGAGGGTGAGAGAGAGAGAGAGAGAGAGAGAGAGAAGGAGAAGAGAAAGAGAAGAGAAATCGAGGAAGTAAGAGGGTGAGAGAGAGAGAGAGAGAGAGAGAAGGAGAAAGAGAAAGAGAAGAGAAATCGAGGAAGTAAGAGAAAAAAGACCGAGAGAGAGAAAGAGAGCATGTGTGTGCGCGTGTATGCTTGTGTATGACCTGTGTGCAAAGAGATACTTGATAGGGATATAATTGTCAATATATTTTAAGGTGGTTGAAAAATTAATTATTTGAAAAAACGATTCCCTTGAGATCCTGATGGGTAAATCTAGATAGATGTGGTAACAATTTTTTTAAACGAATTATAGAATTAGTGATTGCGGGATCTCTTTATCACCAAATGAAATTCTACGAATGGAAATGTCTTGTTCTGTACCTTATAGTATTCCCCTTAATAGAAAATCAATTGATATAAAATGGATGCGTGAAAGAAGGAAATAGATTACAGCTTCCTGAATGCATCTTAGAGGAGTTAGATTGCTATGCTTATAGTATTTGAAAACAATACTATTTTAAAGAGTGTGGTAACGTAACAATGAAAAATCATGAGAAATTGTCTCCAGATACGAATACCCGAGTTTCGATTAGTTTCACTTCTTTAAGTATCTTGACTATTGAATTGATGATATTAAATGGTTTCATGTAGGCTGTATGCATGTCCAAAGGTTATATACTTTCCGAGGTTCGTTCTCCCCGTACGTTTCTTGTATTCGGTACTGCTTTTCCTCTACGCCCTTTACTGAACATTAATCAGACTGTATAAGCTTTACTTTTTATTAAGGCTCCTCACATTTTACATGGTTTTTAAATTGCCCTGTCATATCTACACTTCCCTCGTAACATCTTGATGTTTACCATATATTATACTTCAAATAATAATAATAATAATAATGGTGGCTATATAAAGCGCACCAGGTCCGTCAGGCATGACGCTCATGGCGCTATACATGCAAATCCATATACGAATACACAAGAAGGTACAATAAGATATTGAACCGAAAGCATTAGCTAGAGGAAATATGAAATCAGGGGCGTAGACAACGGGGGGGGGGGGGGGGGGGGGGATGAGGGGGATGCATCCCCCCACCTCACAAGGTGGGGGGATGGCATGTACAATCATCCTCCCCAGGTTTTAGAGAATGATATTTGCTTACTTAATAAGTCATAATGATGATAATAATAGTAATAATAATAATGATAACAATTATAATATTATTAATAATAATAATTATGATGATGATAATAATAATCCTCATCATTATTGTAATTGTGTTTATTGTTATTAGCCGCATTCACACGGTGAAAGCCAATTCAGACGGTAAAAAAAGAAATCTTACAAGTATTTTGTGGTTATCTTGTGGTTTGGAAACCACAAGATAACCACATGATTAAACAGGCGCGGATCTACGGGGGGGGGGGGTTAGGGGGTTTAAACCCCCCCTTGGGCGGCCAAAAAAACAAACAAACAAAAAAGGGGAAACAAAGAAAGAAAAAAAAGAAAAAAAGAAAGAAAAAAGAACGCACGCTGGAGAGAAACCCTTTCAAGTGCAAATATTGTGAGAAGATATTCAACTCATCTGGTAACTTAACCAAACACATGATAACTCTGGATATAACTGTGTATTTAACTGTTACTTGATTTAAAAAAACGTTATCATGCACTGCTTTTTAAGGTCTCCATTGTGTTAATAGATGCCAGGAAAACATCACTTACGGGGTTCAAATAAACACCCCAAAAAAAATCGGCTCGCCGCTTCGCGGCTCGTGCACGATGCTCCGCATCGTCATTATTGGTCAACCCCCCCCCCTTAGCAAAAAGCTAGATCCGCCCCTGAGTCATCCCCCCAGGTGTACGAACCTGTCTACGCCACTGTATGAAATACAAACGTATTAATATATAACGAGAGGAACAAGAACAAGAAGTAAACAGAATCGTTGCTCTATTTAGAATCGGTAATTTGTTTAATATATTGTTATAATGATTGTTATTATTCCTATTACTACTGCTATTATAAATATAACGATGACAATTAGTATTATTATCAGGAGCGTAGACAACGGGGGGGGGGATGAGGGGGATGCATTCCCCCCCCCCCCCCACCTCACAAGGCGGGGGGGGGTGGCATGTACAATCATCCCCCCCATGTTTTTGGGAATGATATTTGCTTACTTAATAAGTCATAATGATGATAATAATAGTAATAATAATAATGATAACAATTATAATATTAATAATAATAATTATGATGATGATAATAATAATCCTCATCATTATTGTAATTGTGTTTATTGTTAGCCGCATTCACACGGTGAAAGCCAATTCTAAAACAGAATAGAAAATGAATGTGATACAACAGTATACATAATAATTCGTGACAGAGAGTACCATACTACTATCTTTATAACAAGTATTATTCAAACAAACATATATAATTATGTATAATCATGAATTGTTCAACTTCATGCTCCCACTATATGACTATTGTTACACTAATACTCAGGGGCGTACGCAGGGGGGGGGGTTTGGGGGTTCAACCCCCCCCCCCTTTGGTATTTTTTTTTTTTTTTTTTTTTTTTTTTTATTATTTAAAAAAATGAAATTTAAAAAAAAAATTAAAAAATTATACCCACGGCTAACCTAAATTAGATGACCTTACCCCCCCCCCCAACGACAAAAAATGTCAAATTATGAAATTTCGAGACTAAAAAAAAAAAAAAAATGTGTCCGCTTACCCCCCCCCCCCCCCCCCCCCCCCCCCCCCACTGAGCGACTTTTCGGCTGGCTGAGTCGTTGCGATTTTTTTTGACCTCCAAAAAAAAAAAAAAGTGTCCGCTTACCCCCCCCCCCCCCCCCCCCCACTGAGCGACTTTTCGGCCAGCGCGATTTTCAAATTTTCGGGAGCAAAATATTTAAAACCCCCCCCCCCCCCCTTCAAAAAATCCTGCGTACGCCCCTGCTAATACTGATATCAGGACTGACTGGTATACATTAGTTTGTTGTTAAGCTTGCAGCAGCTACATCTTTTCTGTATTGTTAACAATTTATTTATTTTTGTTTTATTTAAGATGCACCTTGTTTTGTATTCATTTAAAGTATGTTGATTGATGCATGAAGACATAAGTTTGAAATGTTTAAAGAAGTTTGTTTCATGTAAAGCGCAGTGTGAATTTACCCTGTCTTGAAATGCGAGATAAAAGGAACCTATTAGTATTAGCATTATTATTTGTATTAGTATTATTTTGTATTTGTATTATCATTATTATTATTATTATTATTATTATTATTATTATTATTATTATTATTATTATTATAAGACTGAGATCAAATAGAAGTAAATAATGCCCTAATTTGAAACGATGCAATGCCGTTATGGTTCCGATTTCTTCACAAACTTACAAAGCAGTATTGTTACTCCATGGATCATAGTGATACCGTTTATGTTTTTTGTATCTGTATGTTAATGAGCCGCCAGCCAATATCCATCTATGGATACTATGCCTGTTTCTTTGAGGTAAAAAAAAGCATAGTATGTACGTATTCATTATGCTTTATAATGAACAGACATATTGTTCAAAGTTTAATCGTTATTTGTTTGTTGTTTATGTGTTCTAGTATTCACAAATGGCCACAGAGGCTGTTTTCATTCATAACCACATACCCCTATCAAGACAACAAAGACTATACCTGCGTGTACACAGTTGACATTGGTTTTTTTTCTGAAGAGGTGTAACAGCAAAATCCACAGAGATAAATTAAAGGAAACCAAAACCTTCATACTAAGTTACTTTTATTGTAAAGTTTAAGATATTTGAAAAATATCAGTGAAAATTTGAACTAAATCGGGCAAGGAATAAGGAAGTAAGAGCTTTTTGAAATGACTAGTCACTAGAGGGCGGTATTCAATTTGATGACATCATCTGTGAACAACTCTCCATGCCTTTTGTACATAAAATTTCACAATTTTTTTGTTTTCTTCGTATTTATTTGTGTTCCTAATCCGACTTCATAACATGTGAAGTAGAATATCCTTTTGCATTCTATGTCTTGCTTTCGGGGGAGTACATTATCTCAATCACAAGAAAGAAGGAAAAACATGAAATTTGATGTACAAAAGGCATGGAGAGTTGTCCACAGATGATGTCATCAAATTGAATACCGCCCTCTAGTGACTAGAATCTTTATTCTATTTTAAGGCTATAATGTGTGTTGCATACATCTTTTCATGGATATATGAAGAACATCTGAACTTTATCTTGAAACTTGATTTTAACAAAATGTATAACTCAAAGGTATTTCTTCCTACAACTTTTCTTTTGTGATTCCAAGTCTGTGGTGCATCTATTATATAAGAACTTATTCATAAACATACTCCAGTACGTATTCTGTAATCATCATCACAACATCTTCTGGTTGTACACCCTGTAAACATGAATACACACGGAAACATCTACTTCATGGCATCACTTCCTGCTCTGTGGAATTCTCAACCCATTACCATTAGACAAATATTTTCTCTCGATACTTTTAAGAAAGCCCTTAAGACCTACCATTTCTTACATTGATTGATTGGTTACCTTTTTATTAATATTCCATGTAAACTTTACAAAGTATAATACATTTTACACAATATTAACGTTTCTTTAAGGAATATGAAAATAAATAATATTGAATCATAGTTGAAAGAATGTTCCGTAAATCAATAAATACGGAAATAAAAAGTTAACCTACTCATAAGCTAGGCTTGTTGCGTGTAGAAAAACCCATAATACACATCCACTAGACTGAGGCAAAAATATGAATGAAAAAGAAAATACAACATGTTGCGATTAAAAGTGGAAGATAAAGAATATGGGGAAGGGGGGACGACAGACAGAAAGATGAATATACTGAAAGATGGATAGGTGGGTAGATGGATAGAGAAAGAGATATATTTATAGAGAGAGAGAGAGAGGGGGGAGGCAGAGATATGAAGCTAGAAGTAAAGCGAAGAAGAAAGATAGTAGTATTATAATGTAAGATGGGACTGGTAAATTCTCGAAATATGCTAGGCATGGGTGCGAGATGGAAAAGCGAACATCTATGAATTGACAAAAGTAAAAAATAACAAACGGTTGTTTATTTCAGTCATTTGTCATATTGCTGGAGAAAATTACGTTTAAATGCATTCCTGAAACCGTATTAAGGTGGTCTCTCTTTAAAATCATCTGGGAAGGGAACTCCAAAGTCTGGGTCCTGTAAAAGTAAAAAAAAAAAAAATCGTAAGTTGGGTTCTCATTTTTGGAAGGTGACAGGAGCCCGCTCAAATAGTAGGGTAGCTGTGTAATTCGATATTTTTCCTTAACATTGCTTAAAGAACTTCCGGTTATTCATTTCTACTGATCGAAAGCATACATATCCTCATAGTATAAGAAAACAGATCACGTATCTGTACAATTTTGTTCGAGTGCATCTGTATGTGCTCGAGAGTCTAAATGATTTATATATTTTGTTTAAATTCTGAAGAAATATTAAAGATTCTGTCCAATAACGAGCATGCATGTTGCCCCAGGCTAAAATTTCGTAATATAAGAAAAAACAAATTTAAAGTAGAGTATAAATTCAATAATATGTGTGACCGAAAAAGTACTTTCAAAAGTATTCCGATATTTCTGGCATATTTTTTACACATGTTATCAATATGCGGTTTCCATGATAACCTTTTTGTAGTAGAAACCCTTTCAATAACAGTGATATCGATTAAGAATAATATTTTTCTAGTTAATTAATCTTTTATATTACTAAACAATATATATTTAGTTTTCAATAAATTAAGTGATAATTTAATAGTATAGTTCTGATCCTATGTGTTATATCTTTCATTTACATATTAATTGTTGTGGGTAAAATCCCAGGTTCTTTGTGCGAAAAGACAATATCAGAATCGTGTGCGAAGAGAATAATAGACAAAATATTTGATGAACTTTAGAAGTAATTAATATATATATATATAATATACAATAGTGGGCCTAGAATTGAGCACTGAAGTACACCGCGATCAATAGAATTAATACCTGAATGAACACCATCGATTACTCCATATTGTTTCCTATTGTGGAGGTAGATCCTAAACCACCCCAAGGCTTTCCTCTTATTCCATAGTTTGAGTTTGAGTTCTCCAAGGCTGGATTCCAACCTCACTTTTGGCTAAATTTGGCCGTCGATGGTCTGACGACCCACGGTGCCTATCTCGATGACATCTCTTTTTCCAAAAAGTAGAGTGTTTTTGGTGGAGTTGCAAGAGAGCATTTCCTTGAGAGCCTCTCGAAACTCGGGATACCTTGCTGCGTAGATGATCGGGTTCGCGCAGGAGTTATAGAAGCCAAGAAATGTAAGCATGGAATGAACAGGACTATTTAGGTAAGATTCAGGAACCCAACCAATGTTATAACCCAGATAGGCAATCTGGTTTGGAGTCCAACAAACAAGATAGATGAGGATGACGACCAGCATCATCTTCAGAACGCGGTTTCTGGCCACGATGTGGAAAGATGGCGTTTGTTTCCCATTTGGGCTGTTGGTCATGCCTCTAAATTGGTTGGAGCGGTCACTAAGCTTGCGAGCGATTAGAACCTGGGTAATTAGCATGGTGAGAGAAGGGACAACGAGGATGAGGCAGAACCAACAGAAAGCTACGATGATTTGTGTCAAGCGGTTTATGTACCGATCCTTGCACGTGTTGGTAAAGGTGTCAACAGTATGAGCGAAGAAGGTGAACAGTTGAGTTAAGATGGAAAGGAACCAGATGATAACGATGAGGGTCGAGATACGTCGTCGAGTGATGAGGCGCTTGAAATGAAGAGGATATACCACTGCTATGTACCGTTCTACAGATATAGACATCAGGAGGTATGCTGATACCGTTATGGAAGCCCAGAGTAGGCTTTGTGTGAAGACAAGTCTGCAGTAGACCTCACCCAACCAGGTCTTAGGAATGTACACTGGCGTGGGGATGGGAATGAGGAATATCGAAGTAAGGAAGTCTGCAAAAGCCAGTCCACCGATCAGGGTATCTGTCGCTCTGTTTTTACTTCTGCGATGTAAAAGAACAACAATCACCAGGAAGTTTCCTACGATGCCTGTGATTGCCGAGATTAGCTGTAGAATGACCAACCATGACCAATCCATCGGGCACCAGGAAAAGTGTACAACGATCGTCGTGTTCTCACCGAATCCTACATGGGTTTCGGAAGATATTCCATAAAGAGCAGTTGTAGAGTTGAATATAACACGTTGTTCCGTCATCGTTTGTGTCTTATTCATGATTGAAAGTGGTGATATACTGTAGATCCGCTTCCCCAAATGACCACTAGTGAAGTCGTCTCTGACCTCAGTGAAGATATAAGCAATGTGACAAGCTGGTTAATGTTTCCCTACAATCATCACGATTATATAAAATGTCACTATGTACGGTATTATAAACTCATACATAGGAAAAAGGGGTCGTCATATAAAAGCACTGCTTGAGCTGAAATGTTCATTCAATAGTCCATTATAATGTAACTGAATACATGGCAAACAAAAATGACAGATTGTGGGTGATGCCTAAATAGATTTTATGTTGATTTATTTTTTACATACGTACATCATCACACATATATAAAATGTCATTTTGTATGGTATTATAAACTCATACATAGGAAAAAGGGGAGTCGTCATAATTGTAAGCACAACTTAATATTTAAAGAATTGTGAAGTGGAGCGGTAAAAGGGAGATAGGCACGAGATCCTATCGAAAAATCATATAGAGAGGAAGGCGTGGACGATAAAATTAGTCCTGTAAAGTTCTAATTAAAAAGGCAATCACATTGACGTTTCATTAGCAATCATAATTTATTGTAATCAAACATTGACCCATTAAGGCCTGTCAAGTACAGCTATAAAAACGTCATTTTGTGTACAATCACGATCGATAGGTTTTCAAAATGAAGTCAAACTGGTTCTGTTCTTTCTTCCACAGTACGGGCGATGGTAAAGAACGTCTGTTAATCAGACACAATGATCAGGGAATTTGATCAAGATAGTCTTGTCGATTCAGGAGGCAGAAGAAGAAGAAGGGAGATCATGAGTATGGAGGACGCGCGACATTTACACTTTATTAAAAGAGATCGGACAATGTTAAGTCGTTTTCGCTGCGGCAATCATCACCTGCCGATTTTATCAGGTAGATACTAAAATGCTCCCAGGAAAATGAGGTACCGTTGTGTACTCTCTGCAATTTGCAATCACTCGGGGACGAGTTTCATTACTTATTTCCATGCCTCTCAGACAGAAATTTTTTCCTCGATAAATATTTTATTGAAAGACCGCATACACTGAAAATGGATCAGCTTTTTAACTCCAATAATGTACAAACACGTTTAGACTTTATAGTAAAATTATGTAAACAAAAAATGCTTCGTTTCCATTATTTTCAGTGTGTGTACAATTTTATGAGTTCAATATTATCTTCATGTTTCTCTTTTTTGTCCTATATCAAAATATTAAATTGATATCAAGAGTGTTTTCAGTAGTTAATTAATTCAAATAACAATTCACTGGTGCCAATAACTTTCTTTTTTGATTGCTTTCAATAATGTTGTCATTAGTTGTTATTCTAATTATAATTATCATTATTATCAATTATTATTATTATTATCATTATTATTATCATAATTTGTATCTCTTTCGTCGTTAGTGATTTTTGTATTGATTAAAATTAGTTCGGTTTGAATTGTATACTGTACGGTGTTAAATTTACAAATTCAAACTGATTGTAAACTTCTCCAATACCCCAATATGGGTAACATGAGAATAAATTGTCATTGTCATTGTCACACTCATCTATATTCGTAACCCCTCTCTCTCTCTTTCTTTCTCTCTCTCTCTCTCTCTCTCTGAATATTTTCTTTCCATTTCCCAATAATTCGAACGCAGAAACTTATAAACTCAACCTGATGACTTAATCTCATTGCACTAATGTGTATATCTTATGAAAAGGGGCTACAAAAATACAATATTATTATTATCATCCTCATCATTATTATTATCATTGCACATGAGTTGATTTTTTTGAAAGCTCTTGCTCTAAGGTTCAGTCATATACCTCCCTCTGTCTTTCACATCTCTACAATCATGTATATCTCTCCCCTTTCTCTCTCTTCCTCTTCTCTCTCTCTCTCTCTCTCTCTCTCTCCCTCCTCTCTCTCGCTTTCTTTCTCTCTCCCTTTCTCTCTCTTCTTGCTTTCATTTGTACGAGTTCTCTTCGCTCCTTCACTTTCTTTGTCTCACATATTTCCATTTTCCTCATTTTTGTTCTCTCAGACTTTTCTCTCTTTCCAATCCTTCTGTGTTCTCTTCGTCTCTTTCCTCTCTTATCCCCGGATTTTTAAATCTTTTCTTCCTCTCCCTGTCACACTTATTGTTATATTTATATTTCCTTTCCTCCTCCCCTTCTCTCAGACCCTGTCTCAAAGTGCATCTGTCTTTTGCAATCTTTAAATGACTACATCGAGTGAACAAGATTCATATGAACTTTTTTTATTAGGCAATAAAGCTGGACCTAAACATTCAATGTCGTACTGTAACAATGTTTATTATCAATTCAAGTAAATAATGACGACCAACGATAGAGTAAACGACAAAATCCATCCACTAATAAACAATCTCACCCACAAAGTGAGAAAATTCGGTTATCTTTTGGAAATATGATATCGAGCTGGAACATCATTGAATAATTGAGCCTAAGCCAAGTGTTCAATATATCTTGATTTAAAAAGAAATTTACCATTAAATCAGTTGGTATTTTCTGAAATCATATTGAATAAATGTATAGCTTTCTTAGTGCGTGCCTTAGGGCATCGATAAGTGTTGTTCTTTCTGATTATCGGGGGGTTTTCGCAATTGAAAACTCAGTTCATAAAACTTTGCATGAAGATCAATCTTCTTACATGAATAAAACAAAATTTAGCATTCGATCCATTTGTTTGTTTGTTTGTTTTAAAGCTAATAATTGGCTTTATTTACTACTTAAATAGAAATATAGTGCGCACTACTCGAGAGAATCTTGCCAATATCTTTCTTTAAAAGTTCATCAGACCTCTCCACGTTGTCAGAACCGACGAGAGAACGTTTTCCTGGCGATATAGAGGGAAAGGTCTGCTTCTGTTCCTCGTGTTTATTGGTGCCTGTCGTCTGCTTCACAGTAACGTCATTTGGAGATTGTTCTGTATTGTCGTTGAGGGCGAGATGATTGGTTGAAAATCCGATGCGGTTTTTGTAGGCTTCCTGGAATCTTTTATTAGTAAGCTGACGTCTCAAGCTAGGAAGGCGGGATGAGTTGGTGGCTGTACGAGCTGCGATGAAAAAGAATGATGGAAAATGAAAATAAAATGGATAAAGTTATATTTAACAGTTCTATAATGATATAATTAATGAACAATGAAACAGCTGGTATTAGGCAATGCACTAAAGAGAGGTATTGAAAATAAGTGAGAGAAAAACTAACTCAGGAGACGGTCAGACAACGGAAATATGTATTCTATGGTGAATGTTTAACCATTGTTTACATCCGAGGAAATACTTTTACGTTTGCATGAATGTTATATTAAATACTAATGCAGCAGGTACATTGCATTTATTTCAGTTCCGTAATAATCTTTCATCTGATCATATAATAAAGAAAATGTTGTTGCTATTCTCTTTGAATAAATGGAATGCCATATTTATTTAAGTAGAATTACTATTAAATGTTCATTAAATTAACCAATGTTTACATGTAAATGAATATTAATCTTCATTTCGTTAATAAATGAATTTTGAAACAAATGTTAAAAAAGGCGACTTACGTGATCCTGAATTCTGTTTGGAGATGTTCTCCCTCTGTTTCCTGTTGGCCTGGACGACCTTTAGAAGTTTCTCTTCCGATATCTCGATGCCCTTCTCTGTTGTGCAGCATTCAAGTTGGCAATTATCATGGTTAAAGTCTCCACTTGCTAATGGTGCCCTGGTTGAAGTCGGCTGGTAACCAGGTCTGAAAGTGTCAGTCAGCTGAATGGCGTAAGCTTGATAAAGCTGCGGTAGATGGTGCTTCTGGTCTGGTTGTAATTGCTTCTTGATGGGGTCGTTGTTGGAGACATCACTGTTATCTGCGAGGCAGTGGCAGCTGGAGTCTTTGCAAGAGGACATCGGTGTTCTGCAAAACATTCTTTGGATGGTTTCTGGGGAAGAGTCACAAGAGGAGGAGGAGGTCTGGCTACTAGAACAAGAGCTCAATGACTTGTCATCGCTGCACACGCTCATGTCGTCACCGTCCAGCTGGATTCCGTCTCTTGCTACCATATCATTTGAATACCTAGATTCGTTGTCTGATGAATCGCTGTCGTTCATGGAAGAAACGGAGATGAGACGACCGCGCCGTCCAGACTTTCCTGCTTTTGGCCGTTCAGTCTTCGATTTCTCTATCAGCGGCAGGAAATTAGTCTTGATGTGGCGAGTGGCCTCTGCCCAATCTAGAGCACTTCGACGGTTATTGTCCCGAATAGATACAGAGGCCTTGCCTTGATGAAGGAGTATACTGGCGCAGACATCGTTGCAAAGTCGGATCGCCTGCATGAGTGGTGTGATACCATCTTCGTTTGATATGTCAACGCTAAGGTCATACCGGCGGAGAGCATCTACTAGCAGTTTTGTGGTGGCTGCATTGCCAGATGTTGCTGCGTGGAAGAGCGGAGTGCAGTCGTTTACGTCAGAGTCATTCAAATTGATGTCTCCATCAGTCTTTTTGAGAAACAGTTCTACGACGCAGTCCAGGCCACGCAGGCACGCCCAGACCAATGCACTACGGCCAAGACAGTCTCGGTGCGCCACCACTGCTCCCCGACGAAGTAACATACGAATTATCTTCATGCGATAACGGGAATTCTCAACAAAAATGGATCGGATGAGAGGCGATTGGCCGTTTGCATCTGTGTGATTGACTCCAATCCCTGATCCCAGGAGAAGCCGTACCTGTCGGGGCCGACCGGCTGACACTGCTCTCAGCAGGGCAAAGTGACCGTCTGTATCAAATACCATAATGTAATTTCGGTATCAGGAGGAGGAAGTATATGAGCTGTGTTGTCAGGCAGAAGTCTACAGAAACTAATGATTCGAGCACTGAGTGATGTCGACATTTAAAGTATCGTGCACCTTGATGAACTTGACCTAGTGAACACTCCTCTGCTTCTCAATGAGCCTGTCAATTAACCTGAGCTAGAAAGAATATAATAGCGCTAATGGTCTAATGAGACAATGATGTGTTACAATGGATGGCGCACGAGTGCCTCAAGTAGAAGAATAGCTAGGAACACTCTAAAGAACTCCATTGTCGGAGTGTGTATTGGTATTGTAATAGAAGAAGCAACTGACAGGTAATCACGATTATATTATCTATGGCCTGTATCGGGGATAGAAATTCGACTTTCAAAGTATAAGTTGCGGTAATGAGAGACATGAACAGATGTTTGTAAGGGCGAGACCAACCGATATACTGTTATGACGTGGGTTTGTATTTCCTAGGCCTGTAATGATGATGGGCATGTTGATTCCATGTTACTTAATTAGCCCTACAGCCTGCGTGTGACGTAGCTTTCCAAGAACGTCAGTGAAAAAACGCTATTCAGTAAATTTTGCTTTTTCTTTTTTGAGGTGAATGCGTACATCTTTGATGGACAGTCAGTTACAACAGAACACACTTTATACTTGAAACTCACACTGTGTCAGTTGCCAACAAAAGATAAAAACTCATCATTCAAAGAGAAATATTTTCTTGAATCGAGGTTATGCCTGTCTGCATTTCAACAATTTCATGCAACATTTACGTGACATGATGCATGTTTTGAAGAAAAAAAAACGTTGCTTTCAGTTGATCACTAATAATTAATTTTCTTCGATATGATAATAATTCTTTTAAATCAAATAACTGTCGATGAAATTCCTATGGTTACTAGCTGCGTTGAACGTGATAATTATCCTTTGGAACCCAATAATTATCATTCGAAATCCAGCAATCATAATGAATATTACAAGTGTGGCATACATTTTACATTCAACCAGCCATTTTTGGAAATTATAGTCGGTATGTTTTATACCGAAATTTCGTTGTCTAATGTAGAGTTTTTTTTCTTCAATAACATTTATTTAAATCCAATTCATTTAAGAAACGCTTATGCTAAAATTACTAAGAAAAAATATTATTCGCGGCTTTATGTCCGAAACTTAATTTCATTTCTTTCTTCTCTACATACTTCTTCTACATCGTTAAAAGAAGAAACAAAATGTCCTGTTAAATCACATCTAGTAATAATCAGCGTTTGGAAAGACTCATTTATTTTAATGATAATAATAATAATAAATACTCATTGAAACCCCAAATTGATACTCTTGCAACAACAATAAAGAAAGAAAGAACAGAAATAGAAGTCAATCAAACCATTGTAAGCCTAACGTACAATTATATCAGTGACGTAGGCCTCTAAAGGCTCTAAATGACAGAATCTGCTCTTCTGCCTAATCAACACAATGCATTTTTACGATGACAGTGGCCTTGACACGTCCATTAATTGATCGTTTCAATAGTTCTTTGTGCCTCTTTGTGCCCCGATTATAAAGGCATATTGTTCACTGTTAATTGTTCATTCTGAAGTGACAGTTGACTATAAATGATGAAGAATGTTTTGTAATGTCAGTCATTGCGAGACCCTATTGAGAACAACACGAAGAATGAGAACACAAACAAGGGACTGGGATAATCTCTTTTATCCCTTTCTTGTCATATCCACCTCATTTTTGCTATTAGCAGATTATCCTGTCAGTTAAAGGCACTGGTCAATTGAAAAGCAATAAAGGAAAGTAAGGATTATGTACGTGGAGCGGGTAACTTGACCTTCCATAGTATTAAATTCAGTGGCGTAATGAGCGAAACTTTTTTTTGGGGGGGGCGCAATCTTTGCGAGAGAGCGGGGGGCGAGATTTTTCATTTTCGACTTGAAAATGTGCAATCTGGGGCATACCTTAGAAGGAAATTTTGACTTGACGACATGAACTAAGTGGTAAGCGTGTCACGATTCGACCGACTGAATATTGAATGGGTTACAACTTTCTACTTTACACTGAGTTAATATCCAATCAATTGTATCGATCAAAGTGTAACATACAGTAAATCATTATACAAACCAGCAAATCCTTCAATCTTTTGTAAATTCTGTTAAATTAGAGTCTCCCTGATCGAACCAAATAGCCGTTCGACAAACACGATGGTGTTCTGCACCATGTTTAATAATTTGCCTACAATGTCATAATGGGACTAAGTATCGTTGTCCATAAAACAGTTACACAAGGTCCATTAGGGACTATAACAAACATATGCTTTCCTGGCTATTTGGGAATTTGTCAGTTTGCAACAGAAATTGAGAAACGCGCATTTTATTGAAAATCATGTGATATCACGAACATTTATAAATCACTTGTATGGAAATGAATACAAGTCATGATTACGTTTTATTTGGCACCCCCACCATTACGCCAGTGATCAAATTGTTGGTATCGTAGGCCCTAAGAAATCATATTACGTCGTAGCACTTGCATAGCTTGTGAGTTGTGAGATTGTGTGCCTCGACGGTTCAATGCGATATTACATAATTTGCATATGTACCACACTGCGTTTATCATGAAAATCAATATAACTATGAATTTATTGCCATAATTATGCTTCGTGTTAATAATTCATATTGTTATGTTAAGTCCCTTTATAGGACGATATATATTACAATTCATTAATTATACCTACCTTAATATCCACTGCAAATTAATGTTAATGGGAAAACAAATGCATTTCGACAACAATTTAGGGATCTATGTCGAAATAGGATAGTTGAAGGGCAAAATCCATCCTAAAGAATAACCAGCACACCCCTTGAACGAAAACTGTATACGAATGCGGTCCGGTAACCAGGTTGAGGTTTGTTGTTTGTGTTATTTATTTCAATACGGTAATAAAAAAACCTGCTTTCAGCCGCTGTCGGACAAATGGGCTCTGTAAACTCATTTATACCTATTTCCATACGAATATCAAATGAGGAAATATGAAAATAATAACGAGGTTGTTATCTTAATCCACATTATGCATGAGTGTTTCAAAGTTTTAAAAAACTTGATATTGAATGTAGGTAATAATAATGACGACAGTAATAACTACAATACTGATAATGATAATAATAATAATAATAATAATAATTAGACTACATAACAATTATAATAACACCATACATTATTGATACTTGTACAAACTTATAATAATTCCACCTCAATTGGACAGGTATAAAATGTATATTATTTTCGATGCATGACTATGTCTTTCGTTGATTGTTGATTGTTTTTGTTTTTGTTTTCTGTCAACTCAAAATTATTTTATTGAATTTGTCTTTTTTGAATGTACATACGACAAATTTCTATAGTTAAATGGAAAGTAAATATTAACCTTATAATTCCGTTCAGGCAGACCATCTTTTCTACAGTATTGAATGAAGACGTCTTTGACCTTTTTTGTTTGTAAAGGAAACTTATTCACAATGTGGACAAGTGCGAAGCTACTGTTGTTTACATTGAACAGCACACACTTCATCAAAAAGTCAATATTACAAAAAAAATCGTAGAAACCCAAAGTAACCTTGTTAGAAGAGGGGTGGTTAATAAATTAAAATCATATTGGTATATATAAATATTATATATATATATATCATACACTTGTGACTAGGAATTTCAAACAAATCAGAGATCATCCTTGACCTTATTAATTTATTTATTTATTTATTTATTTATTAAAACATCTTTTAACAGGATAACATTAATCAGCTCGCAGGCTGTTTTACATAATGGTCCTGCATAAGGATGGAAAATACAGATACAGACTGACATTAAGAGTAGTTACAAACAAAATAGCAGTTTTATACAAATGGTAAAAAAACGAAAACAACACAAATGGGAAAAAATAGGCTTAGGGAAAACGAAAAGAGGAGACAAAATATAAAATAATGCAATATGACATTTAGATTATGACATTTTACATTAGAATTATATACAACAATGCAGTTAATAAATATTTTATGTCGAGATTAAGCCCAATGAGTTGTAAATATGGTTTATATTGCATAATTATAAAAAAAAATGAATATCAAATTTAGGACGTAATGTAGGTATTTGAAATTTCTAGGTAATTGGGTTAGCAATCATTATAGGTTGTTGCATATAATGTTGTAGTAGTGAGGAGAAACGGCAGTGAACAAATTTTATCCATTAAAGGAATATTTTTTATATTGATATTTAAAACTCTCTACTGAATTGGCATTTTGGATATCATTGGGAAGCTTATTCCAATTAACCGCTCCAGCATACTTAAAAGATTGTTTGAATAAGGTTACGTTGGGTTTTGGCAATACTACATTAAGGGAGTTTGCATTTCTTGTGTTTAGGCCATGGCGGTCGAAATACATTTCTATTTCATTTGATAAACGAGGTGGAGCAATGCCCCTTATACATTTAAACATAAGCATAGCCAGAAAATAATCACGGCGCTGATCAATAGTTTGCCAGGACAGTTTTTTTATCAATGTGTTGCCGCTTGCAAGTTCATAGTCAAAGATACCAGTTACATATCTAGCAGCTCTTTTCTGTAATCTCTGAAGGGGCAGCTTGTAGCTGGCTGGGCAATTCCCCCATACAGATATTGCATAGTCTATACAGGGTTGGATTACACACTTATAAAGGGTGTTCAATAGTTCTGGGATTACGAATTTACTCAGCTTTCCTAAAGAATAGATTTTATAGGCAATAGATTTACATAAGTCTCTTAAGTATACATTCCACTTCAAATTTTCATCAATCACTATACCTAAAGATCTAATAGATTTTACCTGTTCGATCAGTTCATCTTTTATGTATATATTTAATACTTCAGAGGATCTTAATTTTATTAACATTGTTTTGGTTTTACTTGTGTTAATGCGTAATCGATTTTGTTTATACCAATTATTAAGAGCATTAATATCTTTTTGTAATTTCTTTGTAACATCATCTATCTTACTATCTGCAACAGTGACTACAACATCATCTGCAAATATGTTGCAGACGCCTTCAGTTATACATTCAGAAATATCATTTATGAATATAAGAAACAAAATGGGGGCCAGGACACTGCCCTGTGGTACTCCGATAGAAAGCTCTCTTGTATCAGATAATTTTCCTTTGGAGTATACCACTTGCTTCCTATTACTTAAGTAGTTTTTGAACCATTTGAGCCTGTTTTCATTTATTCCATATTTTTCAAGTTTGAATAGGAGAAGCTCGTGATCAACACAATCAAAACATTTAGAGATGTCTAGAAAGCATGCACCGACCATTTCTTTCGTATTTAAGGCTTCGTAGAAGTCATCTATGACACGATGTAAGCATGTTACAGTTGAATGGTTTGGAAGAAAGGCGTATTGATCGACATTAATCATATCATGTTTTTGAAGGTAGGAAAGTAACTGTAATTGTACTTCCTTTTCTATAATTTTGGGAATATGACTAGCAACCGAAATTGGTCGATAATTTGTTTTTTCATTTTTTGAGCCTTTTCCTTTGAAAATCGGTGTGGTACGTGCAATCTTCCAATCATCAGGTACTATTCCCGTATCCTGACTTGCATTAAAGATGGCACATAGGGATTGAGCAATATATGGTGCAGCTAATTTGAGTAATTTAGTGTCAAAGTCTAAGACATCTAAATTGCTATTTGAAGCTAAGTTAGTTAAATGTTTTAGAATCTTGGAACTAACAATTGGTTGAAAATAAAATTCATAAATACAATGTGGATGATTCCATTTCGGTTTTTCTTTAACAAATGATCTAGAGATATTGTTACCTGTATTAATAAAAAAATCGTTCATTTCATTACATTCAATATTACAGCTCTGGTCCTTAGACTTTGTCACTCCAGAAATCTTATTCAATTCTGTCCATAATTTCTTCGAATTATTCTTATGTTTATTATGTACATCCCGAAAATATTCCTGATATTAATTGTTATAGTTTTGCAAAAGGAAGAGAACAAATAATTTCCTTCGAATTATACAGCGTTGTGAGAGGGTTGAAAGTGTAAAACACGAGGTAGTGAAGATTAGAGAATGTGAGAGTGGATTCTAAAGATCTTTGGCACTGGGGTCGGGATTATGTTCAAGAAAGGGCAATAATGCCCCCCCCCCCCCACCCCTGGATCCAGATCATTTGAAATCACTTAGTCTTTTTATCTTATTATAGCAGTACGTAGATGTGTAGATGTGTAGTGGTGTAGTGGTTCCTTCACTTGACTCTCATGCAATCACAAGGGTTGATGGTTCGAATCTCTACTCGCCACTAACTTGGCAAGACATTAATCCACATGTGCCACTCTCCACCCAGGTGTAAATGGGTACCATAGAGATATATACTTTTAGTAGTATATATATCTCTATGATGGGTACCTAGCTGGTGTTCGCGGGGGTAATCATAATTGCAGGGCTCCGGCTCTCAGGAAGAACAGCCGAAGAGGCGTCCCTCCCCCCAAACAAAATAATTTTTTAAAAAATAAAAAAATAAATAAATGAAATAAAATAAAATAAAAAATAAAAATAAAATGGATAATAATAATGTTAAAAAAATAAAAATAATAATAATAATAATAATAATGAATACATAAATAATAAATATTATTATTACGATATTATTTTGATATTTCAAATGAGCTTATAGTTTACATATTGCATTTTGTGGTGGAAACTGTAACATTCAACTTCAATTTCAATACGTCCCTCCTTTTTCACTTTATTTTAAACTCTAAGATACCATAAGCTTTAAGCTTCTACAGGTGTAGAAGAAGAAAAATATACGTTTGTTATTCTAAAGCTACGTAAATTTTCAAAATTTGGCAGGAGTCACATATCGATTGAATGGAATCCTCACAATTTTCTCTGCCAAAGGTAATGTATTTTGAATTCATAATATGATTAATGTGAAACGCAGACGAATAAAAGTTAGACTTGGTCAAACAATTTAATGCATTGTCCCATATGCTGATATTTATGTTATCTTTTTCCTGTTCTCATGGTCTTTCAAAATAACGCCAACTTTCAGTTTCACATTTTGAAATTTTCGGGAACTGCTCTAATCCTTGATTCCTCACATTCGTAACAATTATGGAGTTATTTGCATGGATTTATAATGAAATAAAAGGTGAATTCTATACGAATGGGCGCTGGGCGAAAATTATGCCCTCTGCGGGGCTGGCTCTGGCTTAGATCCTTCTAGACCGAATTTTCCGTCTCTTTCGTTCGTTAGCCTCTTATTGGGGTAGGGTCGGCCGGCTCTCTCTTTAGAGACGGAAGCCGTCTATACACATGTCCTTGCTAACGCCACGACCAGTTCTGGTCGTAGCGTTTTGCCCCCAAAATCCCCCAAAATGTCATTTTACCTCATGCATTGATTATTTAAAATTAGGAGAAGGTTTTACTACCTCGGTTCCACTTACCAACTTGACTGTATAATCCGTTTAATGGTCCCTTTTAAGGAAATTACGGGTCTAAATTGACAGCCGTGTTGAAAATCTTGCAAGGTGTGTTAAACTCTCGCTGCCGGAGTCATCTAAATCAATCTCATCCCTTCTAGTCTACGCCGAAGGCAAAATGATTATGAAGGAAAAACTGTGCGCCATCTACACGTTCGTAATGGCGTTATCACAGTTTTTCCTTCATAATAATTTTGCCTTCGGCGTAGACTAGAAGGGATGAGATTGATTTAGATGACTCCGGCAGCGAGAGTTTAACACACCTTGCAAGATTTTCAACACGGCTGTCAATTTAGACCCGTAATTTCCTTAAAAGGGACCATTAAACGGATTATACAGTCAAGTTGGTAAGTGGAACCGAGGTAGTAAAACCTTCTCCTAATTTTAAATAATCAATGCATGAGGTAAAATGACATTTTGGGGGATTTTGGGGGCAAAACGCTACGACCAGAACTGGTCGTGGCGTTAGCAAGGACATGTGTATAGACGGCTTCCGTCTCTAAAGAGAGAGCCGGCCGACCCTACCCCAATAAGAGGCTAACGAACGAAAGAGACGGAAAATTCGGTCTAGCTCTGGCTCTACTCTCTAGAATAGTTGGCCGATCTGCTCAAGTGGCTTCGAATTTAAGTGAAAGATGGCCTACTTAACTTATCGCAGCTCAAGTTCATTATACGGAGAGAGGCTTTAAACTTACATCCTAACGTAATGAACTAATCGCAACTAATATTCAACCACTTCAGCCTTTCCTTCCTAATGAATTCTTTAAAAATAACAAGCTGCATAACAATACAGAAAATAACTACTGTGGCGTAATTGCGTAACCGGGCTCTGCTGGGGTAGCGTTCTGCCTTGCCACCTCTCAAAACCCGGTCCACGCTCTCGACAATCATTCATCAACTATTTTTCAGTGGGCTCTCACAAAAGTATATCGTGTAAGAAATAACGTGGAGTAGCTCTCATTCACTTACTCCCGCAATCACTGAATGTCTGACAGGACTAAAGAAACAACACTTGCACAGTATCTGCAGTTCAAGTAACTTTACTCATTCCTTGTGACGAACCTGTCGCAACGACAGCTCGACGCTGACTCACTGACATCTCACGATGTACACATATATATATTTCACAATTAACTGTAACGCCCTCTACATCTTACTAAAATACTGGACTAGTTATGCTACACTACTAATAATTTACTGACATTAATTGCACAAACACAACGCCACTAGGCTATCGTCGATCCAACAGCAAAAGTACTAAGAGAGGACCAGTAACTACGCCCTCTCACATTGCCTGGCGGAAATCATCGAATGACTATGGAAATGCCATTAATCACAACAACAACATTCAATGGCAAAGTCAATACGTAATATTACGTCACACCACAGAAATGTTGACATGTCATGCTTTAAACTGGTGACGCACTTCAGACACAACTGACGCACACACAGCATTGTACACACATAAAATAGAAAAATCAACAAACATCGAAGAATAAATTTCCAGTTTGTACCTTAAATATGAAAATGAGGATTGTTCAAACTTAAAAAATACTTAAGTGAGACTTAAATTTAAGTAAATACTTAAGTGAAAATATCATAACAAATCTAGAGGGTTTGACTAAAATATCATAATTTTGGTAATGAAAAAAAAAGGAAATCGCAAGCTTGCTCGTCGCACAAATATCTTATAGCATTGAGTGAATGGAACCTAGCGATAGCCAATAAGAAGGGACCTTGTCGGCACCAATTTAGTAAAATGAGGGTGCAATTTGCCAAGATCGGATGAACGATTTGTGCATGCGCTATTGCGCTAAATGTAAGCTAAAGTTCTAAGTGTCTAGATCCTAATTCCTACTCCTAGACCTAGACCCTATGTTATTTTGCTTTAAAAAAGTCAAGAAGTCACTCGAGTTGAATCTTGATCTCAGAGTCATGATTCATAATTGAGAAGTTTTCCACAGCACTGTCCTTATAACTGGACAAAGTACGAAGATGCACTGATAAGTAGGAGAAGGAAATTCAAAAGAAGTAGGAGAAGGAAATTCAAAAGAAGAAGAAGAAGAAACCTCAGAAATAATAAAAAATAATAAATAACATATGAAAACAAAATGCCATGATGTAGTCTATTATGTAAGCTCTCATCAAATGTTTTATTGAAGTGAGTTTATAGATGATATATTTAAAGTGAGGATAAATCAACATTAAGATATTTCCATGAAAATTATAGGTAAGTCAAAGTTGATTTAGATGGCCAATGTCATTATCTCTGCTAGAGTAACGGCTAGACAAGGAAAAAAAATCAGACCTTTTGGGAAAATGTTATGTCTTTAAAATGAGCACAAAACTTTGATATGAAAACTGTTGATCATCTGGTAGTAATTTAACAAAAAATCCAACTCAAGCCAGGTAAGTCTTCCTATTTACATTTTAGTGGTTGCAGATGTATTATTATGATTATTTTACAATTTGATCTACATGTACATCTAAGCATTGTTATTTCTTAACAGATGTTCTGCATATCTACTATTTCAGGAGTACCCTTGTTTTGAGAAAATAATTAGTCATTACTGTACGCCATGTTTTCAATAATATTAACAAATTTAAAGGAAAAAATCTTAAACAAAATAGATATATCTACCCAAGCACTGGAATACTTCAGTTAAATCCTGAATGGTATCAATGAAATTTGGCTTCTGAATTTTTAGATTAAATATATTTTTCAAAATATCAATCGTTAAACATAAATAATTTGTCATTTAATACTGTACATGTACATGCCATGCTTTCAATAATAATTGCCCTTTGTGTTATGAAAAATTCTTGACCAAAGTTGATATCATATTTTGTGTAAATATCACCCAGGCACTGGAGTACTTGAGTGAAATCCAGGAGCATATCAATGAAGTTAGGCTGCAGAATGAGTCTACATGTCGTGACATCAACCAGCTCCTCAACAAACCCTGGCTTGGTAAGACTTCCCCTGCTTCTTCCAGCCTCGCAGGAACTCAAGAAGAGGGCAGTAGAGGTTCAGCCAGTGCTCCTGAGCATTTGACCGATGGTAACGTGTTCTCTGTAGAAGAGCAATCAATGCTGGCTGAGGTAGACGGCGTGCTGGCCCAGGCCCAGAAACTTAGGCAGTTCCAAAGCAAGGTCAGTGTGGGAAGTTCTTGTATGTCAATGAATTATCAGCAATTGTCGACATGACGATTCCAGTGCTTTCTGAAATTTGATTCTTTCCATTCAGCAAATTTTGCAAACTTTTGAAAATGAAAGGGGAAGGAGTTACTGTGGAAATGTTAACTTTGCTTTGTAAGCATTGAAATTTATTGATTGTAAAATGCAAAGTGTGTGTATGTTGTTTGTGTGTATTTATGGGTGTTTAGACATTAAATAGTGATCTGCTCATTACTAATTTCATTACAGCTAAGTAGTATCTGGGCTACATGATTAATTCAAATGAAAGTACACATCCCTGTTGACTAAGTTGTTGACTAGGTCCGTTGCTTTATACTACAAATATACATCATGTTAGGCAAATCACCAATAATTATTTAATAAAACCCTACAGATAACAATCTTTACTATTTCTCATCAAATGAAGCTTATTGTATTTTCCTGGTAAAGTTTTGCTTTATAGTGGAACACTAGTTCATATTTGTATTTAATTTCCTTTTTTCCTCGAAGGTGAAAAGCAAACAAACCAGCAGCAGTAACCAGGACAAAAACTCACCAATAGCTGTAAGTGCTCCTAACCATACTGAACCACCCAAGTCTACCGAGGTTGCTGAACCCTCTACTGCACCAGATCAGCAGAATAATCAAGAGAGCCAGGGTGAACTTACCAACCAGAACACCAACAACTCTGGAGGGGGTGCAACCGATGTTGCAGTCATATCCGCAAGAGATCTTGATAGGCTTCTGAAGAAAGATCCACTTACAAGAAAGGAGCAAACTTCAAAGCTGACTCGTCCAACGTCAGGAACGACTAAACTTTCCAAGCAACCTAAGTCAAAGAGAACAGCTTCAGGTACATCAGGTGTCCACGGACAGGCATCAAGGAAAAATTCACAACTCGGGACATCCTCCGCAGAAATTGGAAGACACATCTCAAAACCAGTATCTCGATTTGGAAACGCTCAAAGCAAGTACATGCAATCAGCTAAAGCAAAGACATTAGCTAAAGACAATTCAAGGAAGATAAATATTCAAGGTAGTGGAAATGGCCCCAGTGTAAGGCAGAGCTCGTCACAAGGACAAACAAAGCGGCCATCATCAGCGAATAGGACATCTAATGAAGTGGCTCGTGTTCCATCAGGAAAAAGTAATGTAAAGATTGAACAACCAAGTAGAACTCAAAGAAGTACTGATACAGTTGACAGAGTAACTCAGTCAGTGGCTCAGTTGGAGGTGTCTAAAGCACTTGAAACAAGATCGGGTGATACTCACCATGAAACAAAGACATCACCTTCCACAGAAGCTGATCTTACACCACACAGAGAGAAGATCCCTTTTATGCTGAGGAGAGATGGGTGAGTGCTTAACATATTACATTATGAAACAAAGTTATCATAGATTCTATAAACTCACAAGTAGCAGGGTTAATAAAATATTATTTTGCTATCTGGGCCAGTCTTAAAAAGAGTTGCGATTAAACGCAACTATGTACATAAGAGACAGGAGACTGCAAACTGGGGATTATTTGGAGGACTTGCGATTGATTTGGATAATGGAAGTGTAATCGATTTGATGTTGCAACTGTATGACGCCTGACCAAATAAAAATTTAACAATGCTTTCATGCGATCAATTATTCTCCATATTTTCACAGATCAAGTCTTACAGTTCCATCAAAGTTAAAGAAGCACTACCAGACCGATGCCAAGCTCAGAGACAAACTGACATCCCTGATACACGGTGATGGCTCCAGTCATTCTGAACATTTCCTGGATCTCTTTGGCGACAATGTATCCTTTATATCTGTAATGCAGATATGTTCAGCTTTACAAGCTTGCTTTCATGTACATGTAGGTCCCATCATATTTCTCTCAGTTAAATCAGTGCATTATATTGACCACTTATCTTTATGTTATTTATTATGTATTATTGATTGTTATTTTATTACACAAAAAACAACTTTATTTTGAAATGTATTTATGTAACATGAGAAATTTGAAAATAAATAAACGAGATGAGATAAGATTGGTGAGGTGTTGTATAGTCAGGTGGTTTAAACATTTGACTCAAGATATGAAGGTCATGGGTCCAAGCCTATTGTCCTTTAGCAAGACATTATCACTCAGGTGTATTAGTACCTGGTAAAAAAAAATGAGCTGAAGCTGGGATACTTTCAGCGCACCCTGCATACAAATATCTGATATTATTGTTATTATTATTTTGATTATTCTTAACAATTCTTATTCTTTTTTGGGGCCCCAACTCCAATAAGCGAGTTCGTAAATAGCTCTGGAACGCATGACCCCAAAATATCCACAGATCTTTGACATGATGGATACTTCCCACGTGTGTATTTTAGAATAATCACTGCCGAAGTGATGGAGGTGCTTCATGAGTTTTGTTTGCCTCTTGAGAAGAATACTTCCACCTGTGTATCAGATAAATATACTGTTGGTGTATAAATGAATAATGATTACATAACTTTCATGAGCACGATCCGAGTATTCGTCTCAATGGTTTTACAATTTAGGTACGAATGACCTTTATCTGCCAATGCGCAAATCGTAATTACAACCTCGCTTATAGAGACAGGGCAAACAACATGAAGCTCTTTAATCAAAGCAGTGGTCTTGGAACTGAGAAACCCCATATATAACCTATGTCAATAAGTCAATGAGCCAATGCTGTTGGTTACACCTAAATCACAATAAACCTAGACCATTAAATAGGGTATGAAACTGCAAAACCTCCGGTTGTGTAGCCAATCCAAATGAACATATGTATTCTTACAATCAGATATATCTAATGGAATATTTGAAAATGTAATGATTTAAACTAAATCAGATATATCATCTGCTTAGAGCCAGAAGGGCATTAACTTGTATCAAAGTTTAAAGTCCCACTGCACTACTTATAGATACTTACGCCCTCTATATAGCAAACAATGCCTAATCGGTGCCTGTTGATCCCCCATGATCCCCTTTTTCTTATGTTAATTGAGAGCTTATTTGATGAGATAACCACCTGTCAGTGACCTTGCAGGGAGGTCTAATCCCCCTGGCCAAACTAGTACAGACAGGCTTCAATGCCCTTCCTCCTCCTCCTCCAGGCTTTATTTGTATGATCTTTCCTCATCCTGGCTTCGGGCTAGATTTGTGTAGCTTTCCTCAACCCTAGATACCTTAGCCTTCATACAGCTTACATCTTGATGCTGAGCTGCAGAGGCTTACAGCAGAGTACCAACACCTGATACAACTCACTAGGGATTTGAGAAAACAACTCCATGCAATACATGGTAAGCATATGTAGGAAAGGATCCCAGGCTACCTTGGCACTAGGGACTACCCTTGGCACTCAGACTCGGTGAACAATCTTGGCCAAGTTATTCAAGAGAGCTGAATCAATCACAAATAGTTTGTTTTTTAAATATTCTGTTTGGATTGAGTAACGCTCTAACAACATCCACATTCAAGACTTTATATAAGAAATGTGTAAACAAGTTACTGAAGGGGTAACAATGAAAGTTTCAGTAGCTGAAATTTGACAAACATGAATCTGATTGCTGTTTTAGCGATCCAGTGTGTAGCCTGCTTTTCAACTCTTGAAATGTTATTACCAATCAATGCCGAGTTTCACAAAGGTGCTAAGTAAGTCTAATGGAAATTATAGTTGTTGTTTTTAATGATAATTTTTAAAAAATATATTTGAACAAATTTGCTTTTTGATAATTTGTGATATTTACCGATATCTTAAATTGAAATTCACCTGTCATTTATTTTGTGCAGGTAAGACTCCTTGGGAGGATGTGTACTATCTCCATGCTATATCAGAGGTCATCAGACAGCGACAAGCTGAGATAAGTCAGCAGTTCTGTGAGCTGAAAGACGGTGAGTACCCCAGCTTTGCAGGCTTAAACCCCTCAGTGAACTGTTTGGTGAATTGCATTTTGGTCTACATCCATTTCGTCTACTATCCACATTGTCTTATAATCATTTCGGCCTCTTATCATTTGGTCTAATAACCATTTAGGCTAATTGCCATTCGGTCAAATTTCCATTTGGTCTAATGTACAATTAGTCTATGAACCATTTCGTCTATTATTCATGTAGTCTAATAACCAGTTAATCTAATTTCCAGTGTGTCTAATGCCAATTTCATCTTCTATCCATAAGGTCTAATAATCATTTAATGATTATTATTACTTATGATTAAATGATTATTAAAGGTAAAGACCAGTATTGGAAACGCCCCAATTTCAAAAAATGAAATGGAAGCTATCATTACCAATCATGTGAAAGAATATGTTTTGACTAATACATGATGATAAAAAAATTGCCGGGAAACCGCCTACTAATTCATATATTTGGTAAATTTGTTTCTCTCATGGTCTGTGAGAGATATAGGGTAGTCCATATACATCTTTCTGTGTATAGTGCTTGTAACTTTACGAAGAATGGGCCAAATTATTATCATTTTGATGATTCCAGAACCTTGCAGATGCTAGATGCTAGATGATCAACCTTTTCTGATCGATTCCACAACGTTTCTTTCACAATGCAATCGCATGACCATAACTGGTCTTTACCTTTAAACCATGTGGATAGTAGACAAACTGGTTGTATACCAAACGGTAATAAACCAACTGTTTTATCATCTGAATCGCCTGAAACAGCCTGTAAACTTGTCATACAATGTACCTTGCTTCAACTAGAGCTCTAGCGCCATCTAGTGGGCGTCATACTAAGAAGTCCTCAAGTTAATTTTGTACAGAATTTTGTTTCTAATGTCATGTGTGTTGATCAGAACTTTGTCCATTTCAAGAATAAACTTGTAAGCCTAATTTTGCCATGCCCTTTAGCTATGATGTTTATGAAATGAAGCATTATGTAATCTTACAGATATGTTAACGTTTGTATTTTTCGGAACGGACAATAAAAAATAAGCTGAGAGTCCTCAAGTTTGGATGGGAACAGTAAACTACTTTGCATTTTTTATGAGGCTATTTTTAATCTTCATGTATTGCTGTCTTATGCAACGGTAAATTGATCCTGTATCGCCTCCTCTGTAGGTCTGAAGGATGGAACAGATGTCACAGTGTCAAGGAGCAGTCACAAGACAATGAACAGCTCTCCATTTCTATGGCATCAAGTGAACAACTTTGAAGGTAATATTTTCATATGGTAGTCATTTTAATAATACAATTTGGCAAGACGTTTTTTATATTTTTTCTAAAAGTTCACACCTCTATAGAATGAATTTTCTTTAATCAACATAATCTTTTCAAGCTTTATGCAATAGATTATACTATATTATGCATTTCTTAATTGCTGTCACTTGTTGTCTCTCTGTGATAAAGACAAAATGTGGTTTTCCAATTATACACATGTAAGTTAAAAAGTTACATTGTAAGAAATTTAGGCTTCATTATTATTGCACATAAATCATATTTTCAAAAAATTCACCACTTCTGGGCCCTGTCTTATAGAGAGTTTCAATTGATAGCAAGATGCAGTAGGTTTGAATCAGTTACTGTACAACTGTTTTTAAGATGAGGGCGTAGTAAGAAGAAAATAATATATGATTAGATGATTGAATGAATAACTTTTGTTCTTCTGTTCTTGTATCTCAGATGAGTTGCTTTCTATTCCCGATGGTAACATCTTACAGTACTCCTCTAGAGCAGAGTTATTGGAATGGAATCAACTAGTGTACAGGATTCAGCATATACAACAAGAAAAGATTATCCAGGAGGTAAGCTCCTCTACACTGCCTCCATTTTTGTCTAGGTCTATTTTTTGTTGTTGATTAATACTCGCTTCTTTTATAGTTTGGTATGATTACAATATAAACCACTTTATTAGAAACTTGAATGACGCCCTACACAACATGCCAAAAAGAGAGAAATCTGTGTAGAAACTTGCCACCAGTCTGTATTCAGGAATGAATTGAAGTCCAGAGATATCCTATAAAATAGCTGATTTAGTTAAATTTCTTCTGTTTTTGAAGAATAACCTTGGTATGAGCTTTTAAATTTGTATGCCAGGTAAACCTCAAACCGACGACGCTACTTCTGATTATCTCGGTTATCCATATTTACCATTACAATATGAAAATCTTTTAATCCTAGACATTTAGATGTAAAATGATCCTTCATTAATGGATCACATGTATCCTTAGCAAACCTTTTGATTCTGGTCAGACAGAGTACAGTCTGTGGTTTCCATGAAGTGAAACAAAGATAGGTTCCTGTTGTGTCACCTGATGTGTGTATAAATGCAACACAGGGCAAGAAATATTATTATGGTTGTGGCAGTCGAAAATCAAGTCGTGTTATTATTTATTCTGCCTAAATTAGAATTAAGATGAATTTTGTTATATCATGAAACATCGCTTAACTCCAATTTAGTGTATAGTGGTAGAATCAGTATCAATCGTAAACTGTAGTACTATGATAATTGATACAATGTATATTTCTATGAATAAAATGTATATCAAAGGATCTTAACAATGCATTCCTGCTTTTTCTTTCTCTTATTCTCTCTCTCTCTCTCTCTCTCTCTATTTCTCTCCCTCTCTTTTTCGCTCTATCTCTTCTGCCTCACTCTCTACGTTTCTCTCTTTCTTCATTTTCTCTTCTGACCCAACTTTTTCTATCCATCCCTCTTTTATCTCTTTCTCTCCCCCCCCCCCCCCCTCTCTCTCTCTCCCTCTCTCATGGCCTTCTATATCCATCTGTCTGTCTCTCTGTCTGTCTGTCTCTTTCTCTCTCTCTCTCTCTCTCTCTCTCTCTTCATCTCTCTCTCTCTCTCTCTCTTCATATCTCTCTCTCTCTTCATATCTCCCTCTCTTCATATCTCTCTCTTTCTCTCTCTCTCTCTCTCTCTCTCTCTCATTGTAGGTTGCAGGTGATGCAATATTGGAGCTGTTATCAGGTATTGACTACGAAGACCCGTCCTATCCAACTCTCTATCGGATCACCCATGGTCTGATACTCAACTCAGGCTCAGTCTATCCATCCATGATATCTGATGAAGAGAGAGGTATAACGCCTGGACCAGAGTTTTAAAGCCCCACTGTACTACTTGTAGCTACTTGCTCCCTCTATATAGAAAACTTCCCCAATCTGTGCCTGTTGGTCCCCCGTGATCCTCTTTTTCTTATGTTAATTGAGAGCTTAGTTGATGAGATAGCCACCTGTCAGTGACCTTGCTGGGTGGTCTGGTCCCTTCTGGCTGAACTAGTACAGACAGCCTTTAAACAATGATTAATTAATTGTACCGGTATCCTTAAATACTTAGCATTACGCCTTCACATCTGTATCATAACACACAGATAAATGAGTATGCATAGCTCTTTTGTCATTCAGAGCTATTTTGTTTTGGTCATTCCCTCTAGCCATTTATTTACACAAGAAAACATATTGTGGTTTATGGTGTAGTAGGTGAACAAACTCCGACTATCCGTCGTCAGGAGTAGAGAATAGCTGGCATGCGTGAGCTTAAGTCACAATGGTGCGGACTTGGGAGAAATATACATGTCTGTTATATAACTCAAAGTGCAATATTGCAAGTATTATAAATTGCTTTGTAACTTACATGTATTCCTTTTTTTATGTAGCTGATGTATTTCTAATCTCTTCAATTGGAAATACACCCCAAAATCAATTTTGTATTTATTCATTATTTTGTAAATGTGAAACTAAAAAGTGACAGAGATTTGTTACATTTCAAGTTACTGTCTTACAAAGAGGATGTCATTTAAGACACACTTCTGCAAAGATTTCTCCCTCAAAAATGTGTTTGAAGACAAATATTGATAAAAGAATACATAATTTGGATTATCTGTTATATGCAGAAAACTTAAATTTTGTATTCTTTCATTCATATTTGACTTCAAACAAATTTGTTTTGAAAATCTTTGCAGGAATGTGTCTTAAATGATATCCTCTTTCACATTATGATACAATTTAAGTGAAATTTTGTCATCAAATTTGTGGGGCTCCCAGCACTTTAGAAGGGCTTTAATAAAACAATGTAGAAATTCTATTTGTGTGTACCTTGTTGAAATCAAGGCCGTGACAGTGCAATCGTATTGTTCTTGGTTTGCCAGTGACCACATCGGCTTAAAGGCTTCACTAATCTGTTGTGATGGTGTATTGATCCAGGGTAGTCGTCATTTGACGGTTTCATTTCCTCTTGGAGTGTGAAGTAGGGCAGTGCTATGCTAATAGTAGTGTTCAGACTAAGGCAAAGCAATGATTCAATGAAGATGTTCATTGGTTTTTACATGTAGGTTTCACCAGTATATTGTGATGGCATTTAAGTCCAGGGTATTGTTTGATGGTTTCATTTTCTCTTAAAGTGTGAAGTAGGGTGGTGCTATGTCCGTAGGAGTGTTCACATTATGGCACTCATGGGACATGTAGTGGGTTAAAGGTTTCACTATTCTCTTGTTATGAAAGTTCGATCCAGGAAAGATAATAATAATAACTAAACCTTTTTGTATAGCGCATGTTAGACACATAGGCATAATTACATGTCTCTATGTGCTTTACAGAACAGAATACAGAAGGAGAGGAAATGGTGCACTGGGTTCATAAATCTAAAATGTGAGATTTTACAAAGTGCTAAATAGGTATGTCATGTAATTGCCGCATTTTCACATTGAGTGTAAACTGGACCAATGTTATACCAATAGGAGTATTCATACTAGGGCAAAGGGCAAACGCAGTGAAATTCTCATTTGTTTACTTGCTATCTATTTATTGATTCAGGGTAGGGCCGGTAGGTATCATTGGATGGTTTTGTTTCCCATTATGTATAACAGTTTGAAGAACAAAAGTGACATATTTCTGCAAATGTGAAAATAGCAAGTTCAATGGAGGAGCCTGTGCATTTGAATGTACTTTGAACAGAAATATGATTGCATATAAATGCTCAGAATCATCATCATCAAGAATGGCAATACTACTACTGTTAAGCAGTTCTACTTTTCATGCTCATAGGGTGTGTTTTTATTTAAAAGAAATATGGACCTAATTAAAAGTAGTCTAA
The DNA here is from genome assembly GCF_000002235.5 of Strongylocentrotus purpuratus. NCBI lineage: Eukaryota > Metazoa > Echinodermata > Echinoidea > Camarodonta > Strongylocentrotidae > Strongylocentrotus > Strongylocentrotus purpuratus. The sequence goes on along the minus strand of NW_022145599.1, from coordinate 12,049,115 downwards.
TAATCTATATCAGTGTTATGTTCTTAACATGCTATATCTTCAAGGGTAACATTTTTTTTTGTCCACTTTCAAAATTTGTATCTATAAACTTCAGTTCTACAAAGTTTCAGAAATTGAAAGATAAAAATGCACATCAGTCAAATGGATAAAACATAGCTCTAATAAAATCCTACATTTGACACGTTTCTTACAGTCATCTACAAAGCATATCATTGCAAGTGAACAAAGCGTATTTAATCAGAAAATGATTATTATATTTCTTATCATACACAATGTTAAAGCTTTAGAAATGTTCACACTGGGACAAAACATTAATCCTCTGAAACGTGCAGTCTTCTTTTTTTCTTGTTTTTTAAACGTTTTGTTAGTTTTGTCCAAGTGTTGGATATGCATTTCTCCATCGTGGAGTTACTGGTGCAATAATGCGATGAGCAGCTTTATCACGCTAATAGAATTATTTGGATACATTCCAAAAAAAAAATAGAATCTAGAAGATACAGGATAGGTCAGAGTGGGATTGCTTAATGATAGGTGAGAGTTGGTCCTACGCATTAAAAATTCCATTTTAATTTCATTATTCGGCCACTGTAATTACAGTCTATCACTGAGGTATACCTAAACATTTTGTTTTCCTTTGTTCAGAAAAACTTTTGATATGAAATATAGTCTTTGGTTTTTATTTAGAGGAAATGAACTTGTACATGACCTTGTTAACTCACTTTCATGACGAATCAAGTTGTGATCTGTCTGTTTTTGAATTTTCATTGTTTTGATTTGTTGCCTAAGACTATTTTTAGATGTGTACTTCTTATAAGTTCACCCCCCCCCCCCTTTAAACAAGACATAACATGCTGCATATTTGATTTATCATTGTTTTTCGTGTTCTGTTATTGTAATGGTTAAGAATGGAAAAGTAAAAACAAACCTTGTGAAATATTGGCACATTGCCAAATTTGTGGACAAGAAAGTGACAGTACAGGTGACAGCCTGTTTGAACAAGTTCCATAAATACTATTAAACTGGCCTAAATTTAGCTCTTGTTATGGTAAATGTATAATTATGAATGATGTCATCATCAACAAAGATTTCATCATTCAAACTGGGCAATCGAAGGACACAGACAAGTCTACTACCTTTGTTTTCATGTTGTGGTGAAATAGTGGTGACCTGGTATCAAAACAAAAGAAATCTATAAAAAAATTAAGTGAAGTAAGTGATTATACAATGGAGCACTAATGGAGACATAACATGTGTACTTTTGATTACTACCCTATTTTTATGAGTTAATGAGAGAGCAGAGGGAATATTCTGCTTTACAGACAAATTACTTTGTTATTGGTATTCTAAACTGAACAAGTCTACTGACTTTATTGAGATGTTTCCTAATATCAAGAAGTATATTTGAATGCTTAATCTAATCATGAAAGAATATACCTGTATGTTACATGAGAACATAGATTTGGAAACACAAACAAATTCTGCTAAAAGTAATTTGAATCCTGTATTTCTCAAACCAGGAGAAATTATTGTAAACCTACATCTTGTGACACTACTTATTGAACATTCTGGAATCAACATCGTCTTAAAAAAGAAACAATACATGTTGATATATACTTCTGTTGAAAGTTATATAAAGCTAGAATGTTAGCTTGTCTTGAGCTAATCTGATAATAATCAAAATGCCTTCATTTTTTGGCACATTGCCAAATTGGTCTTTACTATAATAAATATATATCTTCATGATGAACATGAATTTTAATATCCCTAACAAGTTCTGACAGGTCATTCAAAGTCTTCTTTAGATAAATTTCGGTCAAAGTCCTTGAATATGGACAGTACTCTCAAATTTAGTTGATGAAATGCAAATTAGTTACTTTTCCTAATATGTCAATGATTAAAATAGAATGAACGTATGTAGATTTTGAACTATGTTTTTGCTGCAGTTTCAATCTAGGTTGAATTTGTATGCAATATTTTCTGTATTCCCTGCTTTTGATGATTTATATGTGTTCATGATGGATATGCCTTGAAAGCTTGGTCACACTTATATATTGAGAGTATATTTCTTGAATTGCATTATGCATATTTATGAATGAAATATTCTGTATGATATGTACTTTTATGATTCATATGGTATTGAAAATAAACAATATGACATTCGGGTAGACTATTATGATTGCATATTCCCTGCGTTGTGTTTTTGACCATGTGTTATTTAATTAATTTTGCCCACTGGTTATTGTTGGCTGATTTTCCAGTGAGGCCATCATGTAGTGATTTTTTTTATTGATTGATAATTGATTTATTGGTTAATTAATTGAGAGATTCATGAATGGATTGATGATTAACTGATCGATGGATGGATCATGGATGACTTGAGTGTGGAAATCAACATACGATTGTTTGATTGAGTGACTTGTTGGTGGCTACAGTGAGTGAGCAAACTACCGATTAGATACATGAGTGAAATAACGAAGGGTTAATTTATTGACTGATTGGTAGAATGATTTGACGATTTATCTCATTTTATTGATTGGTTTATGGATTGAATCACGTGATTAGTTGATTTGATAGTATAGTATTAATGACTGCTTTGAGAGAAATAGTTGTTTTTTATACGCTCAAGGGAAGGTTAGAATTGTGCTATTGCCCCGAGGCGTGCCGAGGGCAATAGCCCAATTGTAACCTTCCCGAGAGCGTATAAAAAACAACTATTTCTCGAATATTAAAGCAGTCATTAATACTTTTATATGCCGAAAACAAAAGAGTCAACTAATGACACCACCTTGGCCTTTCTCTAGTTTATCTGCACGGTTGTTTTTTTATGAGTGTATCTTTGAGAGTAGACTAGATCTAGATTCTAGTCTAAGCAAGATATTTTTACAATTTTGGGGGTGGGCCGGCCCTGTGGGGAATAGAGAGAAGAACCTGCGCTTTCATATGACACCTCACTTATTGAGTATCACCTTCAGGATCACAACAGATAAAGGTTTGAATCTCGACCAATCAGATGGCTGGATTTCTTAAGTGAGGTATATAATTGACTTTAATATATATTGAGTGACTGTTTTCTAAACGACCAAGGAAATCATTTATACGATGGGTTAATGATTAAAAATCCTCTTACTTTTGAAAGGTAACAATCGTATTTCTAACTAATAAATGAAGAAATCTATTGAAGCACAAGATGCAATAATATATTTTTTTTAAATTATCTATATATAAATGCAAACGGAGAGAGAGAGAGAGAGAGAGAGAGAGAGAGAAAGATGGGGGGGGGGCAGAACTGGTCCTAGCTACTTATCGGCCAAAGTATCTATTTCCTTTATTTTCCTGATCAATATCCGGACTTCTACAAAAAGCTTTGTCCCTCAGAGAAAATGTAGGAACATTAAACATTATACACGACATTGAATGATTAATATTTATCTTGTTAAATAGCCATGCATAAGGCAGAGAGAAAGAGAGAGAGAGAGAGAGAGAGAGAGTATTTAAGAGAAGATAAAGAGAAACGAGAGAGGAGCGAGAAAGAATGTGCGAGATGGGGAGCATTATAGTGACTGGTTGAGGGACAGAGAGAGAGAGAGAGAGAGAAACAAATAAAGCCTGTCATAGCTACCATAATATTACATCCTGACACATCACGTTTACCAATTGTTTAAAAGCTAATAAGGATCTCAGTCGTAGGATCTGTTTCCTGATCAGTTTCCCGACTTCTTCTAAAAGCTTTGGTGCAAGGAGAAGCACATCGGTGTATGAAACATGAGATTCAGTAATTGTAATTTCTCTTGATTGTTGATAACCAAGCATGATCAGAGCAGAGAGTAAGTGAGTGAGAGAGAGAGAGAGAGAGAGAGAGAGACAGACAGAGACAGAGAGAGAGAGAGAGAGAGAGAGAGAGGGGGGCGAGAGAGGGGTAAGGGGGGGGGGGTGGATAAAACCACTCCTAGATAGTTATCATTATCTTGGCTTGCACATTTCGTTCACCAATCGCCAGCTTATAAGGATCTCAGACGGTTTCCATCGATTTCCTGATCAATTTCCGGACTTCTACAGAAGGTGGCTTTGTTACAAGGAGAAATATATAGGTGCATTCAGGTGAACCTAAGTAGCAAACCTTGACACATCGAGGGATTGTGAAACTTTAAAGCCTTCGTTTTGAGATCCATATGAGCCATGAGTCCATAAGGGGCTGGATCGAATATATATCTCCAGAGTGTGTACATTGATTAATAAGACATTTTGCGTTATGGTTGTTTCTTATGTTGAATCTGCTATTTCTTACTCATTCAAATTACTTGTAGGATTAACGAATTCGTGCATTTTTACACTTTATGTCCCCCTCTCTTTCATACTCTCTCTCTCTCTCTCTCTCTTTCTTTCTCTCTCTCTCTCTCTCTCTCTCTCTCTCTCTCTCTCTCTCTCTCTCTCTCTCTCTCTCTCTCTCTCTCTCTCTCTCTCTCTCTCTCTCTCTCTCTCTCTCCCTCTCCTCCTCTCTCTCCCTCTTCCCCTCTCTCCCCTATCTCCATCCATTTTCTCTTTCAAATCCTTATACAGTTCTGTTTTCTAATAGAATTGTTCATACTAAAATATACGATATACATGTTCTATCAGCTATCTATGTAATTGATATTAGATTTCTCAAAGTTGACTCAAAGTTTTTTGATAATCATAATCTCTGTAACCCTTTATTTAAACATAGAGTCTATAGGGCATTTTGTAGGCCTAAAGAAAATTGATTCCGATAATTTATTTGTCTCTGTTATGCCTGTTGCATAATTTGGTATACAGTATATCCCCTTTTGCGTTTGCTCTGTTTTCCTTGGATTTAAAAAAAAAAAACTAACGTTTATGTTCCCTTATTATAGGCCTAAATCATCGCTATTGTCGTCCTCCTCCTCATCGTCATCATCATAGTCATCATTCCCATCATCATCATCATCATCATCATCATCATCATCATCATCATCATCATCATCATCTAATTTTATAAACTTGTCGATAATTTACAAGTATATTAATAAACATTATGTTCATAATTCAACTTAACATGCGGTATATAGCCTGGCCGTGAAAGCATTTCGAGTTTATTTCATTTAAACACATTTCGTTCTGATTTGATCATTAATTCGTAAACTATTAAAACAAATGGTGTATTGATATTCAGTTGTGAAGATGAAACTGGTAGCTATAGGGGTTACCTTGTTGGGATGTATGCCCAGGGTCCATCCCTTTATTTCGGGTTGGGCACTACTTCTGGTTCGGTAGTGGGTCTATTTTCCACATGAATTGCAATAAACTTTTCCGGAATATTTCGAACACCTGTCAATTTCACGTGTTTGCCCGGGTCATGGGCACGAGCAGTGTGTTTTAACGGATCATTTATCTCAAACGAGTCCTTGATTTCCTAAATATACACTCTCGATACCCGACGTTCAACTCATTTTTGTTCTCTCTCTTTCTCTCTCTCTCTCTCTCTCTCTCTCTCTCTCTCTCTCTCTCTCTCTCTCTCTATCTCTCTCCTTTTTTCCCCTTTTTTTTACACACACGGATCAGTAATGTACGTGGGATACCAGCGTATACCAAAGTATTTGTCAGGTTAGCTTCTTTAGATTTATTCACTAGATTGCGTTTACTCGATGATTTCATGATGGGACCATTTTATTCCTATTTTGGATTTCAGCTGCACTCAGATGTCTAAGTTCAGATCCTGAATTGTTGAAATGTGTTCAGATGGCAAAGTGTTTAAGCTCTTTTATCATATCATTATCTCGAAACACAGAACATTATCGTTCCAGGGGCTCGCTTGAAATGTTAACGTGGGTCATCATTCAGTTGCTCCCATTCTCAAGTGTGAACTTTTCAGTTTTGCTGCATTTATATATTACTGAATGTAATGCAACTCGCTTATAATGAGATAGAATATTAAAGAGTGTTATGATACTCGTCTTGTTTAGGCCTATCCCGCTTTTATTCAATTACATTAAAGGTAAAGACCAGTATTGGAAACGCCCCAATTTCAAAAAATGAAATGGAAGCTCTCATTACCAATCATGTGAAAGAATATGTTTTGACTAATACATGATGATAAAAAATTTGCCGGGAAATCGCCTACTAATTCATATATTTGGTAAATTTGTTTCTCTCATGGTCTGTGAGAGATATAGGGTAGTCCCATATACATCTTTCTGTGTATAGTGCTTGTAACTTTACGAAGAATGGGCCAAATTTCTTATCATTTTGATGATTCCAGAGCCTTGTAGATGCTAGATGCTAGATGATCAACCTTTTCTGATCGATTCCACAACGTTTCTTTCACAATGCAATCGCATGACCATAACTGGTCTTTACCTTTAAACGAATTAAACATCGGACAGAAGCGGAGCCACATTTTTTTCTTCTTCAGGGTGACCATGTTTCAAAAGGCACCAGCAACCAAGAAAGACGTTTCGAAGCGTTAGGTGTCGGCACAAATCTCCGACCGGTATTGCAAGCAGCAACTACAAAGACAGGGCTTAGTAATACACGATTCGTGACAAATCATTGGGGGAACAATCGCCCCCTGCTCCCTCCAACGCCACCCCTGATCTAGAATTTTGAAAGTAATTGGGTTTTTTTTTCAATAGTGTTCCCGATTCCAAGTAAGTTGATTGCACGCTTTACCACTTCATGAACAAGGAGTGGAATTCTAGCTTCTGATTGTTTTTCAGGTTTCCCTTTCCGCACTTTCATCTCTGCAAATCTGATTAAAAGGTCTGATTAAATGGTATTACGATGAGTTGTCAATTCCGGGAGGACTTAAAAATGTAGGTCACTCTCTCGATATCTCCTTTATACAGAAAAGAAAAAGACAGACGTGTATTATGACCACAATTAGTGTGACTGCTTTTTGTTGGAGGAGGTTGGCTATTCGTATATAATTATAATTCATGCAAAAAACTACGCATTTTTTAAAACAGGTATGCGACGGGAATGTCTTCAAAATTCTGTTTCTTGCAAAATCTTCACAATGTCTCCTTTTTCACTCTTCCTATTTTCCTTCCAATGCTGTCGTCTTTCTTCTCTTTTCTTTATTTATCTTCTTTATTTATTCCTTTCTTCAATCTCTATATCTTGCCCTTTGGCTCTCCTGAGTTTCTCAGGAGCCCCCCCCCCCCCCCACCCCCTCTCTCTCTCTCCCTCTTCATTTTCTTTGTCTCTCTGCCTTTCTCTCTTTTCTTCGTTCTCTCTCTCTCTCTCCCTCTTTTTTTCTATAATTATGTCTCTCTGCCTTTCTCTCTTTTCTTCGTTCTCTCTCTTCTTCGTTCTCTCTCTCTCTCTCCCTCTTTTTTTTTTCTCTCTCTCTCTCTCCCTCTTTTTTTTTCTCTCTCTCTCTCTCCCTCTTTTTTTTTCTCTCTCTCTCTCTCCCTCTTTTTTTTTCTCTCTCTCTCTCTCTCTCTAAATTTACACCCTTCGCATTTAAACCAATGATAAGTGGAAATATCTAATTGCCTTTCTTTCGTACTCAGAAAAGCCAATCCATATACAACAGTTCTAATTTTCCGTCTTTGATTGTTTAATCTTTATAAGATTATGTAACCGTATTTTTACAATACTCGATATTTATTTACAACTATTTACATGTATTAAATTAGAACTATCATTATTACACATTGTTGACCGGCAACATTCATTTTGAGAGCAAAGAAAATCTTTATCACAAGTTGGAATATTTACATTTCTAGCAGACAAGTATAGATAAACTAATCTTGTTTAAGGAGTAAAATGACATTAAAATCACTTAACAAACAATTATAATATGGGAGCACGACTGTCGATGATCTCATAATGTTCCTCTCTTTGCGTCTTTTTTGTTGTTGTCTTCTTCTATACATTATAATAAGGTTTCAAGAGCACAACGATAATATATACCAACATTATATTTTGGTGTACACAGGAGAAGCAACTAGTTCATATTATATGCAAATACAATCATTCTGACATGATGTGATATATAACATTTTCATACTTGAATATAGCACCTTTAGCGACATAATCATCTATGCTTTAGATGGAGAATTTTTGCAATATATCATTAAAAATTATATATAGGAGGTCCCTCCTTATAATTCTTTATTAATTATGAATTGTAATATGTATATACTTGTACTGGATATTTCAAATATACATAAAAGTACATATATCCTACAAAAGTATGAATGCAGTGCTTGATAAAATTGCAAGTGTTCTACTGACTCTATTATAACGAAGGCAATTTCTTTTCTGTTTGCATATTGGGAGATCAAGGACAATAACAGCTTAGATTTCTTGTCCAAACTTAGCAGTTTATGCTTGACTGTCTTTAATGTTATTCTTGCGTATAATATAACGTTATTAACGGAATTTTCCCCAACAAAACCAGTGAAACAATCAGATAAGAGTTACTACAACAAGAACTACTTATGTTACACATTGTCTACAAAATATATGTTAATGTTGTTAATATAGGGCGACTGTCGCTATAACGCAAAATGTACAAGGATAATACTCCAACTCCAGCTCCATCAATAAAATCTGTTACATAGTAATATTTGTCTTTGTCACAATGTCTGTATGCCTCGTACTCTCAGACTCTCTTTCTCTTCGATGAAAATATTATGATAGCATATGATTTGCATATTACACAAAAGGCAGGTATTGGCATTTATAACTTACAATATACAGTCTATAGATATTTACATTTCATGATGAGCAATTTGACTTGCCGTCATGTTTGAGTCTTTACACATAGTATGGATTAGGCTTAGATGAAGGCCAAGCCTGCTCAATCTTTGTCACAAAGTTCTGATTGTCCGAACAACATGAGCATCCCCTATGCGAGTCAAGCGACTTATAGTCCCCACACAGAACGCATACGAGAACGGAGCAGACGGACAGTCCTAGGTAGGCTACATAATTTCCCGCCAACCGGAGAGCGGCGATGTTGATTGGTTGGAAGTCTTCGGGTTTGAAGTACCCCTCGATCACGCGAACGCTGAGATAGAGAAGCCAAGTGAAGACGAAGGCGATGACGGTGACGATCATGACGGTGGCCAGATTTCGACGTGTGGCCCGTTGTCGATGATTACCCTTTGCAGCGAAACTGTCCAGCGATTGCCTGCTCGAGCATGAGATCAGACGACACATGAGGATGTTGTAGGCAAGAGAGAAGACAAGGAGAGGCAAGAAGTAGACGATTGCGGTGTGGACGCCGGTGTACACGTCGAATGGTCGCAGGGAATGGTAGGTGGAGTACCAGTAGTCGGTCAACCCGGCTAGGAAAGGGACGGCGAGTAAGAGAGCGAGGAGCCAGCCAGCCAGGGCGTAGCAGCAGCTGACACAGAGGCTCTGTCTCGGGCAGTATGACGTCACATTAAAGATGGCCCTGTAGCGATCGATCAGCACGCCACCGAGCGAGATCGCCATCGCACCTCGAGAAGCGAACTCCATGAAGAGATACCCGTGCGCGATCACGTTTTCATACTGCTCCGGCGTACTGAAGAAATAGCGATGGTAGTGAGCGACTAGCGTGTTGAGGGCGTAGAAGATCTCGGCGATGAAGAACGAAGCAGCGTAGATGTTGGACCTTGTGTTGCGTTTCTTTGGGTCACATGACACCATAGCCAGGGTGATGCAGTTGATGACGATGGCCAAGCCAAGCATTGGTATGGTTGTCATGGTGACGACCTTGGAGCACATCACGTCGGGAGTAGGCGTTGGCGATATGTCGGGAACATCGCTGACGTTCATAGAGAGAGTTGGTGAAGTTGTCAGGATATCTTCCATCATGTCTGTTGTAAAGGTTTCAGTCGTTGTCAGGTCCATGTCTATCTGCAAAATATAAGAGAGTATGTGAATTAAGAAAATGCTTCACCAACATACTTCATCAACAAAATTAATATACTACCATATTATATTAACCATTCTAACAAACAGACTAAGTAAACCTTTCCCAAATGCACTTCATTTAACGGTCTAGTTTCCCCATTATTTCGCCGACCATTTATATTATGGATTGTAAGCAAACAGGAAAATCAATATAAGGATGAGTAAAAGAAAGTACACAAATTGTATCATCAAAGAATAATAAGAGAAAGGTAAGCTCAGAATAAGAATAAAACGGGCACGAAATGATTAAGCTTGGTGCATAAGAATGAATAGCGATAGATCATAAAGCTTTCATCTTTAAGGAATACTTTCGTTCACAACTGCGACATTATTTTAATGTAGGCCCACGTAGGGTAACACTTTACGTGGAAAACAATAAAGTCGAGGAAGTCAACAGTCTACATGTACAAGGATCGTTCATGAAAACAAAACACTTTTTGTCACTTCCGACACGAACATGTTGCACCATTCATAGACATCAGAAGACAGCGCATACGAGAGATCTATCGATACTTCAACACCGAGATTAACGTCATCATCCTACTGTGTTCCCTGATCAATCGACATAAATTTTCGCGCGCTTTCTGTTCGCCTGCGCGGCATCACGTAAACTCGATGATATCATCCAGATAGATCAAAGGAAGAACTTTTTAATCTTGTCACATCTTCAGAAAGATCATGATGATATCATCACCGAGGAATTAGTGAATCAGCTGCTCTATAGGCGGGGATATACCAAATATTCGTCACAGCTTGTCTTGACGACCCCCCCCCCCCCCCCTCATGAATCGCCTGGGTGTCTAGATTGTACATTTCCGGAGTTGCATGATTTATGTGAGCTCATATTGCGTTTGGTTGGACTTAATATAAATAAAAGGAAATTCATGTCAAATCTTAGTTGGAGTACTTAAGATCAGCAATCTGACAAGAATAAAAACGACGGAAAACAACTCTCTTTTTTTAGTGCCAAAGACTTTAGTGCCAAAGATTTGTTTAGAAGTTAGTGATAACTAACACTTTACAAATAAAGCAATTTAGTTTTCTTGAGTATCATAAACTGGGTAATAAACCATTTTAAAGCGAGAACGTTATAACTATTTGAATGGAATATCTAGGTTTCAATTGCTGACCTCAATGTAAAATTATTCATTTTTCCTCCATATTATACATGTACGTGTAAACCTTCAGAACAAAGAGAGTATTTAAGTGTTATAACATTCTATTTTAAGGATGCGAACGCGCCAAGAATTCATGAGTCAAGGGACCTGAAAAATAATAGAGGTAACCCAATATCGGTGTTAGCGTTTACATATTCACATCTTCGACTATACGGTCGTTTCCCTTTGCAAGAAAGGATGGACAAATTAACAAAGATCCCACTAAAATGTCATCACATCAATGTGATATCATCTGCCTTGTTTTTACGATTATGACGACGATTGCGTGAAATGTCATGATAAAGCGCGACACCAAGATTTTTTACCAAATCCTCATCTTTCTTCATGGAGACGCATGAATAGAATTTGTCATCTTTGGTGACAGGAGGGCGGATCGCTAAAAAGTTGATATTTTGGCTCGATGATTGAATATATTTAGAAGAAAAGTGAGTAACTATATACTAACTACATTCTTGGGATAATAAAGACTATATAATCTTGATTTTGTGTGTGACATTTTAGTCTATGTTCTGTAATCCATTATTTCTGTTTTTAGTTCACATTGCACATCACTAATCATTTCCTGTCTGATAGATGCAGTTTCGTTTCATCTATAAACGCTTTATTGATATAATTGTAGCCCTATAATATATTCAATTATTCCATAATATCATTTGTATTTACCTGATACATGATTTCTATCATATTGCATTAACAACGATTAACGGAGTGAGTATACATGAATATTTAAAGTAATATTCAACAGGAATCTATTAACTCCCCTTGAAAATAATTCTGAATTCTATTCGGTCAAATATTCTTACTTACAAAATATTGTACAAGCATTTCACTTCATTTCACGGTGTTTTCACGGTTTTCACTTCATAAAGCATAATTTCATTTTTATTCAAGCAATTTCAATGTATGTAATTTAAATCATGAACGTATCTATTTATTTCGTGGATTGGAAGAAATCTGCATGGAAAATAGAATATTTCTATTTTGGAACGAGGTCATCTTTTCCACGTCAGCTGACAAAAATATTTCCGATGTTTACTGTGCATGGAAAACATTTTGTCCTCGATTCGCATTTTAGCTGATATTCCTTGCACCTGAAACCAATTAGCATTGACATTGAGTTGTTGGTATCATACTAGGATGATAATTCACCTTGAGGCTTTATCACGCGCAAGCTATATAGTATGTTACTGCCCGCCAACATGACCAGATAGTGACAATACGGTTGTGCCCCCCCCCCTCAAACATTTTTTAAAATAAAAAAATCAATCAATCAATCAATCGATCAAGACATGTTTTATAAGGTAGATATATTTAATGTAAGTTCGTGAACTTGCCCGAACAAGGCGGGCATGTCTAGACTGATAATAGTCGTCACTTTCACTTAAAAGGAATACCGTTTAGTCTCTGATATTCGAACTGCCCCTCCCCCTCGCCGCCCTCCCCATTTTGACTAAAGTGGCACATTAAAGCCGCAGTGGTAGCTCTATTATGGGCGCATCCGTTGGACGGATGTATGGCTTGTTGGAGTGTTTCACTTCCTGGGCAAGTTTCCTTTTCATCTCCACCATACCCCATTCGTGTCTGGCCAACCGCGGGCTAATGAACTAAACTACTTTGTAACGAATTTAGGGGCGTAGCCAAAGGGGCGGTATAAGGGTTTACCGGGCCAGAGTGATGTGAAGGCGTGGTAGTGTGATCAAGGCACTGGTGGAAGGGGTTCAGTTTGACCGAGATCATGACGAATTACATAACATTAATGATTCCTCGAAAAAAAAGTAATAAACCCGTGTTTTGCAAATCTACAGTGATAATTATTGCGCATTCAGCTGAAATGGCAGATGACATATAGGAACACAAAAATCATGATTGCCACCACGAAACATTTTAAAACATCTGAATTATTTTGCCCAAACTCTTCATGCATTGTATTAACTGGTAAAATATATCTCACGTACAAAAATACTAAAGCCTTCCTTGAAAGAAAGAAAAGAAAAAGTCAAAGATACACCTCTAAAATATTCACCCCTCCAACTTTAAGCCCTGTCTATGTCTTTGCGTGGTTGAGCTATCCTACCATTACGCTAGTTTCCTGTATCGCGTTTCTTGCGTTTTCCCGCTCAATTTTCAGACTTTTATTTTGGTTTAAAGTAATTTCCGTCCGGTCAGATTCTTGCGAAGATCATTGGGAAATGCCTCATTTAACGGTATTTCATTGTTTAAACAAACATGATGATGAATAAATGGGAATTAAAGGAACAGGTAAAGATCACCATATATTATTTTATACGAATACCGTTGATGGACAATTGGACACGTTGGATGATGCATCGAGCAAAATCACATTCTCTTTTTTTTCTGCTTACCGTGCAATTCTCTTTTTCTTTTTCTTTCTTTTTTGGTGTGTGTAATGATCATTTACACACGGTTAAACAATATCCTTTACTGCTCCATCAATACATTAAATAAGGTAATTAATCTATAGAGTAACTTTGATTTTATAAAGTGAATACTTGGACTTTTGGTGAATAATCTACTTAATAGTTAAACATAGAGTAAAGTACCCGGTAATCGGTCAGCTCCGGTTTTCGGCCAATTGGTTGGATACATGGTAAAATCACTTTAAAATACATCGCATAATAGCATAACACATATCCCACACATACCATACCATGCCAGTGTCACTGAAGAACCACATTTGCAATGAAAAATATATCCTAAAATATCACATTTTAGCGATGTAATCGGCGGTCCCGCTACCCAAATCTGAAAAATCGAGTTTCTTACGCGTGTATGTAAGAAATATGGGTACCATAAAATGAGCTTTATTTCAAGTATTTTTGAGATATAGAGCCCGATTTTGTGCTGGTCGCAAGCTCAAAAGTATCTCATCGCATGTATTAAATCAATGCAGCCGCACACCGCGACGCACACACGATATGTCCGTCTAATTCAGATTCCAACTTCCGATCACCGCTGTGCCTGTATTCGGTCAGGCGAGCACCCGGGAGCTCCGGCGTGGGATACCTGCTCCGCCCGCTTGTGCTATACATCAGCGCAGAAACGCACGGCGCGCGCGAGCGCTTCCTATTGACTTTGTACATGCGGCCGTAAACTGAAACGCTTGGCCGATAACCGGCTCCAAAACAGTGAAAATTGAAATGAATATTGTCATGGCAATTCGTGATTTTTTTTTTGGATTCTTTTTTTGTTTAAATAATAATAATATTTGCTTCATGATTTGAACAAGAAATGATAATAAATAGGAAGTAAAGAGTCCAATAAATAGGATTTTGTCTTAAGTGGCCGAAAACCGGGTACTTTACTCTATTTTGATACAATAAAAATCAAGAACATAAATCAGTAAGGATCTTAACAATATTAGAAGTACTTCTCACACTGATTTCAGTAACAATCAAACGAAATATATAAATATAATAATATTTACATAATATACTAATAATGAAGTATACACATCGAAAACATTTTACACAATAAAAAGAAATCATTCACATTGTCTATAGTATGTATCAAATATGATATATAAACTTATACGGAATGCAATGCTTTAAAAAATAGTGTCCACATGGAAATATTGTACAATTAACTATTATCTAACACTGTCTATACTCGAGCTTTGCAAAACTAAGAAGAGTTAAAAAGGAAACAAAGGAATTATTTAAACTCACCAGTATTACAGGAGCAGATAAACAAATTAATAAATTTCTTTCTCCTCTGCAGATATAAGTCGATCAGAGAAGGCAGGATGCTCCTTAATCACCAGGAATGCAACAAAGAATTGAATTAATTCCGACAACTTTGATTTCGAGGTTGTTCTTTTACAAATGCTGGCAGTGAACTGAACAGACAACGGACGAGACCTGCGATTTATACAAACCCCGCCAACGTGTTTTCCCGCTCAAAACAACAAGTTACTGTACGTAAAAAACTCGACGTGCGAGTGACTCACATCTGCATCATAAAGCTCGCCTCCGATTGGTCAGTCTGAATAATGCAGGACAATAACACATGTACTAACTTGCACAGGGTTGGCTGAGAGTTTGAATATTGTTTGGCGTTTTGAAACAATCATCGAGCCAACTTCATGGGGATTCCCCGATGATGTAACAACATACGGCCCGGCCCTGCATGCGCCTACGTATATTTCACGTTGTTGTCGTTTGATCTGTTTTGGCGAAATAACATTATGTGGTTTGTAGGAAAATATGGCGGTGCTTAGTGTAATTAATGATTAATAGAGCAATTCCGTTGAAACAGGGATAAAAACAGCCCCTTCTGCATTCATGTGATCATACTTATTTCATCATCATCGGGAAAGTTTTCTGAGCTGGCTAAATTTGTTACTTAAAAATGCTGAATTAATCAATTGATATATTATTTTCCTTGCACAGAATATAAACTATACCCTATAACTTTTGTAATATTGATGGTAGACTTAAGACGCACAATAAAATGTATGCCAATAACATTATAGAAAGGCTGCGATTATAGATAATGTATTTGGGCCTATCTTTTTTAATAGAAAGTATTCTAAAAGGCACAATCCGTCTTTCTTTAAATAAATATAATGCTCAGGCATCATCAAGCCCTAAGCATGTTATGAAACAATATGCGATGGCATTCACCTTCTGTATCTACCAGTGTTCCCTATTTCTTGTCACATGCCCACGATGTTGAATAAGTAAAGAATTAAATGAATATATGCAAAATAATAATATTATTATTATTGTTATTATTATTATTGTTTGTAGTAGTAGTAGTAGTAGTAGTAGTAGTAGTAGTAGTAGAAGTAGTAGTAGTAGAAGTAGTAGTAGTAGTAGTAGTAGTAGTAGTAGTAGTAGTAATATTTGTTGTAATAGGATAAGTAGCAGTAGTAAAAGAAGAAGTAATAACGATAATAATAATAATAATAATAATAATAATAATAACAATAATAATAATCACAATAATGATAATAATAAGATTAGTAATGATAATAATGATAACGTGGCTTGTTTACCCGAGGAAGCCTCGTCAATTTTAATGCCGTTCTCCCTGGAGCCTTGTAGTTATATCATTAAAGATGAAATTGATTGATCAAATCATTTTTCAATGTGTCAATAGGAATGTTTATTCTATTTTGCACCACATCGTTGTGATTAAAGGTAATTGGTATATCGTCATGAATTTGGTTCAAATGAACATATCGGAGGCATATGCGATCCTACAATATTCTGTGATCGTTGTCGCGGTTGAAATGGAGTCGAAAGTGATGAACTTGTAAATAATAAACTGTTTATGTTGTATAGATCCCTCTCAAGGTCAAGATATTAATTTATCTGTAAAACAATTTTTCTTGACTAAAATCGACCAATTGGCTATTCCCGTTTGGAAATTATATATCACAACTACATATTCTGAGATTTTCATGGTCACAGCTACCATTGTTTGGCCGTAGGCGCTATTTGAAATTTATCAAAATTTACCGGGAGAACCGGTTAATTTTTATATTAAATTTTTCTCGAAAACAGAAATGTTTTAGGGGCTAAATTGTCTAGTGCTTATAAAACATCCACAGGGGCATCCAAATATATCAAAATTGTAAAGAATCACTATCCAGCCAATTTTCAACATTTCCCAAAACTTTGTATTACCTTTAACCTTGGTATCAGAATGACCAGGCTTATACCCAGGTCAACAATCACGTGGAAAGTGCCTTACTTTCAAATGGAAAAATTCAGTAATATTACAATAATATTTTGTTATAAACCATGCAGAGGAAAGTGAAAGTTGGCAGCTTCACATATTATGAGCGTATGACTACTGCGTTTATCATGGGACCAACTTAAAGGGAATAATTATATGAATAATCAAAATCGCAAAGTATCTAAGAGAATAAAAAATGTTTATAATGTCGGGTGGAAAAATGAAAATGATTATAGCCGGTAACACTGTATACAGTGGTAATTATAGGTACGTCACTCACGCTCTTGGATTATTTCAGCGCTTTAACCCTCTTCGCTTTTCTTCCCAAAAGTGGTCAAGTTGACAATGACTAGCTTAAGGACAGTATTTCTCGGCTGAGGTTCGAATTCCTAACCTCTCAACTAAAAGTAAACTAAATGCAGCATTGTATACCGTGACTCTCCCCGGGCACGGATCCAGGATTTCTCAGGGGAGGGGGCCCAACTTTTTTTTTTTTTTTTTTTTTGCTCCCGAAAATTTGAAAATCGCGCCGGC
Source organism: Strongylocentrotus purpuratus (assembly GCF_000002235.5). NCBI lineage: Eukaryota > Metazoa > Echinodermata > Echinoidea > Camarodonta > Strongylocentrotidae > Strongylocentrotus > Strongylocentrotus purpuratus. Next base: position 12,031,794 of record NW_022145599.1, on the reverse strand, counting down.
CGAAAAGTCGCTCTGTGGGGGGGGGGGGGGGGGGGGGCTCTCCCTATTTATAATGATGATTGTGATCTGTGGAATATGGAATCCCAGCTATTGAAGAGGCAAATGAAAGCAATCGTCGTCTTTTGACCCTGTCTTTCCCTTACCTTCTCTGCTCGTTTTGACAACCATAACGAAAGCGACACCAAAGAAAGACAAAAAAAAAAACCCCAAAACAAAGAAAGCAAACATGCAAACAAACAAATACAAAAGGGGGATTACGTAAATAGAATTATTATGCAATCAACCGTATTTACCTGCGCAACAAAAGTAATGAGAAAAATTCTTCCACAGATCAACATCTCAATCTCTATCACATGAAGGTAAGTTGCTTTAACTAAATCAATTATATTGCTGGAAAATCACTTAAGAAAAAATAATACTCTTTTCACATGGCAGAAAATTAATGACACGCGATTGTTGTATAATGTCTTTCCAAGTCTTCCTGTAGAACTGTGCTGTCACTTTCCATTTCTAAAATATGATTTTCCTGCCAAATAACATGACAGTCACGAGAAGCATAAACTCCAAACAAAATTCGTTTTAAATAAGAATGTTTGTCATACATGGCATGGTGAAAAAGAAGAAATAAGAAGCAGAAGAAGGAGGAGAAGAAGAAGAAAGAAGAAGAAGAAGAAGAAGAAGAAGAAGAAGAAGAAGAAGAAGAAGAAGAAGAAGAAGAAGAAGATGATGAAGAAGGTGAAGAAGATGTAGGAGGATGAAGAAGAACGAGAAGAAGAAGAAACACATGGTAAAAAAAGGGCATGAGAAAAAATATGGTGGATTATGTACCACTTGAAAATTGATTAGATATTGATAAGCTTCTTAGGACTGTATATGGTGTTATTTCTGTATTATGCTGTTATTCTCAAAAGTATTAAAAAATCTATCTTGTTTGTGCTAATATTTCTTAATTTTTTAAATAGGCTTTTCAACTTTCATGTGTCATCCTGTTAAGTTATTATTATTATTCTTATTTTGTTTTTAATTTTATGAAATCAATTTACTCTTAAATGTGTCTATATGTTACATTGAACTTGACTAACAAATCAAATGAAATCGAATACCAAATTCTTTCCCCAAACTATGATAGATTGTATACATGTTAATGTGTATGGATGCAATCGTATCCCGAGATTGAAAAGAAAAAAACTCAAACACCACCAACAACAACAAACCCTAGATGGCAATCCAAATCGAGCATGCAATAGCACAATGATGTCTTCTTCTATTTATTGCCTGTATCCTAATATCTTTTATTCTGGAACATGATAAATGACACTGTCTTGTGCAAGAATCAACTTGTTTACCCGTCGTTACCAGGGCAGCCCACTGAATCAGTGACGTAATGGTTGTAGTAAAAGGAAATGATTTGATATGATGGCTGGCCGCCCAGGTACGAGTCACAGGTATACACGAAGTTGTGTAACACAAACTGAAATACAGTGTACCGGCAAAATAGAGTAATGACGACATATCTATTTTTGTCAATCTTATTCTTAGGCAATAAATAATGAATGCAGGCCTATATTGAGATTCGAACTGAGAAGGGGTTATTGACCGTATTCATAACAAATTTGCATCTAACTTCGGGGTTTTACGAAGCGGTCGGGTCGTGTTGCCTTAACCGAAATTAGCCTCAATGTTTTGCGTGCATGTTGTGCTATTTCATTATCTAATTATTATTTTGTATTATTAGAATATGATTTATTACTATATATGATGTGTTGTTTAGGGGCAAACTTGAAAACATGTTCATCACGCCATGATCACAGGATAAAAATTCAGATTTTAGGGTTTCAGTTACTCAAGTAAAATTTAAAATTTAAGCGTAATAATGAAAGAATGAAATTGTATTTCATCGTATTGTTACATTGCATTGGAACAAAACGTATCAAATGTAAATTAATCAAAATTTAAATATCACATAAATGCGCATAGAAATGCATGCTTGTTTGAAAAAGACAATACAGACATCAATAAACCAATTATCAAATGTTTTCTTTAGAGAAAGAATAATTTTTGGAATTTGTATGATTTTGCCCAAACATTCACTGATCAGTTGTCCGCCTTAATCAAAACCACTCAATATCAAGGTGGACTTCCCCTTTAAGACGACCGGTGAAAATTCCGAATATGGTAAGTATATTCGGTAGTCAATGCCAAGTAATCATCTGAACTACCCAATCAACAAGTCCTTGCGCAAGGCCGTAATTAGGTAAACTTCTATAGCAGCTTCCCGCTGCACTAACCACATAAGCTATTGCTTCATTTTTAGTCAGGAATCCCGCTTGACTTTATCTACTACCAATTTAAACATTGTTTGGTTGTTGATGATGCATGTGTTTATTTTGTATAGTACATCCCAACTCTATATCTAAGAGATGAGAAGTGGTTAAAGACAACACTTTCTCCCCTTTGTTTTAATGGGGGGGGGGGGGGGGGGTAAAAACAGAGGTCCTATGTCTCGAGACAAAATCAAAACATGTTAAAGAAAGAAACAGTTAATGTTTTTATTAGAACAAAAGAAGAAACAAGGTTTCTGGCACCGTAAATTCGCCAAGTAATCATCTGAACTATACCCAATCAACAATTCCTTGCGCAAGGCCGTAATTAGGTAAAATTCTATCGCAGCTTCCCGTTGCACTGCACAGAAGCTATATATTGCTTCATTCTTAGTCAGGAATCCCGCTTGACTTTATCATCTACCAATTTAAACATTGTTTGGTTGTTGATGATGCATTTGTTTCTTTTGTATAGTAGACAAGTATAAGTAACATCCCAACTCTATATCTAAGTGATGAATAGTGGTTAAAGACATACTTTCTCCCTTTTGTATTTGAAGGGGGGGGGGGTGTAAAAACAGAGATCCTATGTCTCGAGACAAGATCAAAACATGTTAAAGAAAGAAACAGTTAATGTTTTTATTAGAACAAAAGAAGAAACAAGGTTTCTGGCACCGTAAATTCGGAAAGTAAAAGATTTGGCGGACACGGGTATAACAGGAAGGGGTCGTATCAATTGTTTAAATTTCTGACGGGGATGTAACTGACCCAATCAGGCGTGGCCTTTGTGGGGATTCCCCCAATGATGTCACCTTACGTAATTCTTTTGTTTCATCAGACATCATGTTTTTTTCTCAATTATTTGACAAGCATGGACTTGAAAATGTTGATGATGATGACATTTTTGGAGTTTGGAGGGGTGATCTTGCCGGGGGTATTGAGCGAAATATAGGTGAAGAAAGAGAGAGAGAGAGAGAGAGAGAGAGAGAGAGAATGGGGAGGGGGGGGGGGGGTGCCGAGAATATATTATCAAATATCAGAATTGCATAGTGACATAATAATTATGGAATATACTTAACATTAAAATAAACAACAACAATACAGAACAAATTAATACACAAAAATGATGTCATATGAGAGGACGAGATATCTCGTAAATGTTTTCGTACATGCCCAGAAGTACTGAGCATGCAGATGGGACTGACCATTCCCCCTCTCCGAGGGCGCGGGGGGGGGGGGGGTCAAGTATACTCTCGCACAAGTACCCCTTTTTAAATTTCCGTTTACCTTATGCTATATATTTGTATTGCTAGCAAACTATGCAGAGACATAATACAGTACTTACTGCGCGATGATAAAAACCCAACACCACCAACAGAATTACACATGTGGACAAAAAAGGGGGAGGGGTGCATGAGGAAGAAACATTGTAGGCCTACTGGAGATACGTGATATTGTTTACTTTCGAAGAGGGCGTTAGTCACATTACTTTTAGCAAGCTACATACAGTTCATAATTTTGTTTTTACCATGGCAATCGACGCGTCTATGACGTTTGGCAACTGAACTAAAAAATTAATGCATTTCCGTTTTTCCCCCAAACATCAAACTCTGGCTACGTCCCTGCTGCATGACGAGGGGCGTTTTATCGAATAAAATTGATTTCAATTTTCTATCGTTAATGAAACAGGGCCTTAAACTGAAATCAATTTGAGGCCCTTAAAATCGATCGGATCGATTTAAGTTTTTATGAAACCATGCAACTAGCTGGATGAAACCCCCTGGTGGCCTATTTCCCCCCCCCCCCCCCCCCGCGGCAGCTAAAAGCAGTTAGTAGTTATTGGAAATCGGGGTTTTGAAAATGGTTTCTAAACATCAAAATTGGGCCTGAAAATTAGTGAAAAATACCAAGAAATAGGAAAACTGTTGGAATCCTTATTCACGTATATCCCACCTAACTCTCATATCCCTGATCCCACGCAGGCCGAACGTGCTACGCGTGTACACCTGAATCTCTTTGAAAACAGCCTCATTAATTAAAACGTATTCGGAGCAGACAGGCCCAGTGCAGTGGCAGTGCAGTGGTGAAAAGACATGATTTTCTTTTCCTAATGAGTAAAGCTTGCCATTTATTGCGTCACTTTACTTCTCCAGTTCATTTGTAAGTTCTTTACTAATAATTTTTAATTAGATATGTAATTCTAAATGAAAATGAAAACAAACCATTTCATTTGCCATTCGTTGATGTCCGCCATACATTGCAGCACCCTGTGCAGTGCGATAGGGGTACGCCTACCAATCTGTTTAGTGGCGTAGCCAGTTGCACAATGCAGTGTGATGCTGGCGGTTCGGGCCAGTTGTGCTGCGCTGATGCTGGAGGCCGGGTGTAGTACGTAGTGGTGGTAGACCTACTGGTAGAATTAGAAACAACACCGACGGCAGACGTGACGTCTTGGTGTGCATTGCTCTGTCATGACTAAGTTTGCTTCTAGTAAGACGATGATGATGATGATGATGGTGATGATGATGATAATGATGATAATGATGATAATGATGATCTTGAATTGAAGACAGTGAGTGGTGATGATGGTGTTGATGGTGTTGATGACCGTGATGATGATGATGATGATGATGATGGTGTTAATGATGACCATGATGATGATGATGGTGATAGTGATGATGAAGATGATGGTGGTGGTAATGATGATGAGGCTATTTCTTGAAATCTCTGCTATAGCTAGCTTTAATAAACAGCTCTTCTGTCATAATGTTAGTGGTCTTATTTTCCTGCTTAACTTGAAACAAGTTTGATAGGGTCTAATTACTTCAAAAGTATTAGTGTTACTGAATCAGTCAATCGGTTCAATGAGCCCTGACAACTTTGACGTGAACGACATCCCTCTGCCATGCTCTTGTTACAATATTTTTTAGTCAACCTTTCAATTCCTAGAAGTTCTGTGGTAAGGTGTCTACACAGTACATGTATATATGTGGAGAGTGGATTCTTGTTAAACCGTTGTCTACTGGAACCTGACCAGTTACCCCTGTATTAAGCCTGTGACCATGAATGAATTCAGTAGTCAACAGATTAATATCCTTCATGGTCATAATTATACGGATGGTCCTTTTTTGCCAGTAGATGTCTAGTCTGTTCTTGAAGGAGCAGTAACTACAAGTACAGTACCTCCTCTAGTAGCTAGCCTACTCCATGAATCCACCACTCTCTTTGAGAAGAAGAATTTTCACACATCCAGGGCATCGTTTCACGAAACAGTCATATATATATATATATATATATATATATATATACATGTACATGTACAAATATATACTGAAAATCTGTAAGAAACAATTTTCCTGTTATTTGGAACTCTATTCCTCCTTATCCCCATGCAAGTCTTTAACATTGTTCAAAAGAAACTTAAAGCAGCATCTTATTATCAGTGATTCTTTTACATGTACATGTACCAATATTCTTATTATACAGCATTACCTATAACTGTTTTCAAACTTATGATTTTGTAATGATTATTTCCATTTGTATTAACTGCCATGAACGATGTCCCTGTCATGTTTTGTCATGTATGTATGTTTCTTTTTTAGTTTTGTTTGTATATACTGTATGTACATGTAAATCTCTTAATTACTGTTCGGGGAACTATGCCTCCACAAGGCCATTTGGCCTTATTTTTTTAGTTCCCTATCTTCATTATCTTATATTGTAAATCTTATCATATATCTTTGTATTGTTTTTATTGAAAATGGAAATGAATAAAATGAATTGAAATGAAGTTCACCGACATCCCATTCAAACGTGTGTTAATTTTAATACATTTTCCTGAAATGCTGCCCAGATGTCTAAATGTCATGCAAGCCCACGTGGGTGCATCTAATATTCTAATCACAAGTTGCTTTTATGTTGAGAGTGTATTGAAGTTTGCAGTATCTCAAGATTAGCTTAAATTTAAGCTCATATTTTGTAATTATAGGATAGCAACATTGTGGTGGTTGTGGTTATTTACCTTACTGCTAAGAAAGCATAAATGCTTGTTAGTAAGCAACCAGACGGCCAACGGCTTTAGGTTCTCTCCGAGGGACCTGGTAATGAGGATTAATGCCTTACCAAAGGACACTAGCGCATCAAATTGGTTTCGAATCCGGGTCACCGGATTACAAGACCACTGCTCTACCGAAATCCCTGTTCCTTCTCATGCTTATTTCCTTTCTAATGCGCATTTCTCTTTCCTTATCTTCTTCTCAACCCCACATGCAGCTCATCTTTTAGTATTATTTTCTGTACCCTCGATCTCTCACTTCTTTTTGTCATTGTCTACTCTTTGTATTATGACCGTGTTCTTGTATCTTTGTCGTGTATAGTATTGTCTTGTCCCTTTCTCGTCTCTGTTGGCATTCCCCTCCCCCCCCCCCTATTTTGTAGTTTTTTTTTTTGTAGTTACAGATTAGTTAATTTAATTACTCATTATTCCTCAGTTTCATTTGAAGTGTTCACACTTGTGCAAGCATTGCTTTTTAGTGGACTCCTCTGTTTCCAACATGTATTTCTTAAATTTGTTTTAAATGCTTATAATTGATTTGTAATGTTTTGTTGGAAACATGAATAAATTTGAAATCTTGAAATCTTAAACATGCTGAACGAAATTCATATTGGTAAATGGCCGATCCACTCTGATCATTTTGTGCTACAGTATGTGAATATTGCCCTTTCTTCCTTCTTTTTTCAGATGTATACACCCTGTACCTGTTTTAGCAGGATGGCCAGACTAACTTTTAATACTGGTACATGTGCACTACTGGTCTGTGCATTCATCAGTGGGTCTCTAGCTGCCCCGCTCACAGGTAGGATTTAATCAAAATGTTGTAGGGCAATATTTTTATTATGCTTTTATGTACATGGTTCTGTACATATTAAGAGAATCAGCCATTTGTGAAGAAATGTATAATAAAAAAATGTTTAGCATCCTGCCTTGTTGAAAAAAGGAAGGAGGATGCCCTTCTTTTCTTCTTCAAAATGGCCGTTTCATGGCCATTTTCCAAGACGTCTGGCCGGGCTATTTTTCAAGATGGCCGCTAGCTTTTATATTAACAAAGATCATTTTACCAGTATGTTTTCCATATTTTTTTATTGAAAAAAAAAAGCAGGCGACCTCAAAAAAGGTAGCGGACGGGGACGCTAAACAATTGTTCCCTATATAAGTTCAACACATTAAAAGGCGAATTTGGCAAGCAGAAAAATATGCTATCCCCAATGGAAACTAATGTGTTTTGTGATATAAAATGTTTCATAAATTTTGAAATAGTTTTTTTAAGACAATGTACCCTTGACTGAAGGCAATTCCAATACATTAGGAAGCTCATTTGTGGGCAGGTCCAAGCTATTGTCCCCTCTGGGGGTCAAATTTCATCTTTATATATATTTAACAAACTATACCTCATTTTAAAGCTGAAACTATGAATTTTATGAATCTGATAAAAAAAAAAAAAAATTATCAAAATACGAAGAGTGCCAAGGTCACGAACTTCGATTTGTATTAATTAGCGTGACGTACGGGACATTACATTTTTATTTTTGTATCTCATTTGAATTATTTGTTTAAAATTAAATATCTCAGGACATGATGACCATCATGCTAGAAAATAGGAAAAAAATATAAAAACTTTCAAAATTAATTAATTATGCAAATGAGGTAGGTTCCAAAGTGTGATGTCCCGTACGTCACAATTAGATCATAATTTGTTTAATTTTAATTATGAAAATAATTTTTTTTTTTAAAGATATTCTAGGAAGTTCTAATTTAGAAGAATACCTAACAAAAAATAGGTTTAACAAAAATTTCGAAAATTCTGTGTTGATTACATAATCAAATTAAGAAATGTGACGTACGGGACAGGTGTGTGACGTACGGGACAACCCCATATAAAACCAATGCGAGATGTGAAAAAGGAAATGACCAAAAGGAGAATATATACTGTGTTAGGAAACTTGTTGTATACAGGGATATATGAACATTCCAACTGGGTCCCTTCTAGGAATTTACTTGTTTGTACTTTTGTTGTTGTTTTATGTAATTGTTGTTAATGTAATTAGTCTTCAAGCCACACCCCTGGTATTATCAACTTTGGTATTTTGCCAGTTGATGTCTCCAACATTGGCAGGATGCTAAATATGTAAATCATAATAGTGTACTAGTTCCAGGAATGAGTCTAATGAAATTATATGGTAGTGGATGCACCAGAAGCTGGCTTTTACAACTCATAGATGCTGCAGGTAAGAATAGCATACATGTATGTATGCTATCAAGCTCTCCATGTGAGGTTTTTTTATATTCTATTTAAATGTCATATATGATGGTAAAGGATTACAGCATGCACTGTACATTTTATGAAGCCAGCTCGGGAATTCTGATCTCCTAAAAATTAAATCATAACTTTTAAGGAAGGATAGCCTTTTTGAGTATTTCACACTCTCACCCACCTAAGATTTTTATCACTTTTACACCCATGCATTTTTGTTGAGTTTGCTTTAAATTAATCTTTTGAATTGTGGAAAAGGTCACACAAACGTTTAGGGTTTTAATTTCTTATATCTGGTGGTGTTAATAAGATGTTTTAATCAATACGAAATACATTCAAGATTTATATTTTTGTATCCATCTTTCACAAACATGTAGGCTACATTAATGTACATCAAAATTCTTGAATATATGACAGCAACATATACATGTTCTAATCTGTGATAAAAGGATATAAAAAAGACAATATGTCCAGCATTATCTTTGAATTCCTTCAAAATTCTATGATATTACTATCAAATAATTCAAACAAGCTATGAAGAAAATACTTCATATTTTTAATGTATCTTTGTTCACAAACACTTGGAACATAAGAAATGTTCTTTGACAAAATATGATGTGCCAAGTGTGCCCCTGTGTTTCAAACAAGTTTAAATAAAAGTTTTCAAGTTCAAGTTCATCTTCTTCATTAATTATTGTTTAAAAACATTTTGAAATGTTGAATGGAATGGATAAAAGAAATAAAAAAAGCAGCATGACTGCACATGATAGATGGGTAAATGGAATAAAAAATGGTATAATATAGTGTGTATGAATATTAATTAAATTTGTTTTCATTGTTAAAGTAATATTTGTATTGATTTACCTCATAAATTAACACAGATCTAATTGTCACTGATTTAAGTTAAAATTGTTCACATTTAACAAATTTTGACGAAAATTCTCCATTTCAATGCATTTTCCCATAGGGAAAAGTTGTCCCGTACGTCACGTGTCCCGTACGTCACGTGCACACATTTATGTTTTGGTATATTACATAATAACGAAAGGTCAGAAAAATATGGTAATAGTTGTGATTAATGCTTGATTCCATAATGAATTAAGATATCATTACCATAAATCTCATAACTTGATAAATTCAGAGAACTTTTATGATGAACTTATTTTTGAAAAAGTCAGAAATTCTCTGGTCCCGTACGTCACGCAGCACATTAATTACATTAAAAATTAATTTATGAATTGGTCAGAACTAAAACTTTTCACAAATGAACTAGCCCATAATAGCCACAGACTCATACTAAAAGATAGCCATATAAATAATGACATCCATTGTTATTTCTTGTTTAAAGTCTCTGAATGTCCCGTACGTCACAAAGCAAATAGCTTGGACCTGCCCTTGTATATATTCAAAAGGTGGTAGCAAAACCATGTCTTGTGTAACTAAGGCAAAGAGGTTTATAAACCACTTGACTCTGTACATGTATTGTACATGTTTGTATGTAATTACTGGGATTGGTCATCTCCAGCATCATCCAATGTAAGCTTTAAAACAAGAATCTTCTTTTCTTGACAGGATCCGAGGACCAGGAACCGTTCAGCCTTCTGGTCTCTGTGTCCCTATCACTAGCATCTTTCCTAATCCTGGTCCTAGCTGTAGTCGGCTGTGCCTGCTGCTTTGGCAAGTCAAGTTTGCTGGTATGTACGATAATGTACCTGTGTGAATGGTTGTATGATACGTTTTTCAATTCCAACAAATAACATGAAATACATGGGATTGCATTGTACATAGTAAAACAATGAAACTGAACAATATAATAGTATATTATATACAACAGGTTGGTCATAGAGGGGACTGCTGAAAAGCAAATAAAAAAACAAAAAACAAACAAGTAAACAAACAAACATCTTATCCATGATATCGTATGTATGTATTTAAATTTCCCCTGTATTTGTAACCTACATGTATAATTTGTACAGGTCCTCAATAAAAAGTTTTGATACTGCTGAAATAAATCTAATAAAAAAAAAAAAAAAAAGAAGAAATATTTGGTCAACTCCATGGTATCTTGTCCCATACATTACTATCTACATCACTGATTATATCAAGCTAGGTAGCCATGCAACAGTAGAGCTTGGTTTAGACAAAATATCAAGAAAAATTATGCTTCTAGGACCTGGGTTTTTTTTCTTCACACCGTATTGAGCATGCAGAGAAAATTTGTTTATTCTGTTATTTTTCAATATTTGCATCTTTTTTATAACTAAGCAAAATTTTCAGTTATAAGAAACTACATGGTACATACATGTAGATCTATACATGAAGTGGATGCCTCGTATCAAGGTTACTCTTTGTAAATAAGCTGTGATGATGATGAATAGAATTGCAGGGACCCTGGAAAGCTCTTTTATACAAAGTTCCTCTTTTGTCTGGATGTTATGATTATAAGCTGCTGTATATCGTCAGTCACGTAGGAATCGAAGGTGCATCATGGTTATACGTAAATTTGCATCCTATTGTAAATAAAATGAGTTTTTAAATGGTATTTAAAGAATGATATATGGTTGACAATCTTTTTAGAAACCTAGTATTGAGTATTCAGTGAATTTTAGTCCTAAAACTGTTTTTTTTAATTGTAGTATTCTGATGCTGTAAATAAACATAAGAATAGCATGTATGGAGATATCAGTACACTACATGTACAGTCAAACCTGTCTAGAAAGGCCACCCAAGGGAAACAGAAAAAGTGGCCACTATAGACAGATCACCTTTCTAGACAGGTTCTATAACATGCACATATTTCTCTCATGAAGGAGACAAAATACATGGTCACAATAGACAGGTGGCCTTTATAGAGAGGTGGCCACTAAGACAGGTTTGACTGTATTACTTCATTGTGCTGTCAATTGGAGAGACTTCAATATTGATGCATACCTGCCAACCCTCCCGAATAATCTAGAATATCCTGTTTTTCTGGATTTTTAGGACCCCAAAATGTGGGATATCCCAGATTTTCAAAATTTCGATTTTGTTTTTTTTGTTTTTTTTGTTTTGTTTTGTTTTGTTTTGTTTTTGTGTTGCTTAAGCCAAATTAAGCTTGTTTCATCATATGCCGCGATGTGAGTTCACGTATTGCGTACGTTGAAAGGCTGCATGATTGAGCAGCGAATTTGTATTCGCTTTTTGGCACAGATTTAAAATGTTGGCAGGTATGTTGATGAGATTATACTCTATACATTTCATAATTCCTTATGACCTGAATGGCTGTGTCTTAAATATAAAACCAAAGTGAACAAATTTTCAGTGTACACAGTGGTATGAAAAATAAAGTGCTTACCTAATTAGTAAAACCTAATGAGAGAGATTCATACGTGAATGGGCAATACCTTATAAAATGTCAGAACCAGAGTGTATTGTCAATATGAGAATGTGTGTATCACTCTTATGTGGGATTTAAGTTTGATTAGAAATTATCTTTAATTTGATCATGCTGCTTTTATAGCTGAAGGGATGAAAGGCTTTAAATGCGAGTTAAATGTAGCATAATTGCAAGTTATGTTTGTAGGAATATAAGGGGTGAACTCTATTATTACTTCTAAATTAGAATAAAGGTTAAGATTTCATTTCAGAAAAAAAAATAGATCATAAAGGAAAGAATTAAATCAACTACAACCACAGGCTCATCTTGTACAACATAGCAAAATCAAATCATGAATTATTTGTAGATACAAAAAACTAAATAAATGTATCGATTTGTTTTGATAGTGTTTTGGTTGCATGAATAATTTGCGATCAAGCCTTGGCAGCCATGCCAGTTGATCATTCTATCATTAAAACAAAATAATATTAAGAACTGTTTAGGGTACAACAACCAAGCTAATAATCTGTGCACTATGAAATGTTGATACAGAGTACACTGTACATGTACATGTATTGTCAGTCTTATTATTTTTGGAATCATATGATGATGAAATGAAATAGGAAATATGTAATTTTATTTTGAGGTACAAACCATTATCCTCTCCGCCTATGTATTACAGAAGACACTTTAAAAAAGAAACTTAAAACCCAACTCTTTCCATCTTGAATCCATAATGTACGTTTTGAGTATCTAAAATGTCTTTTCGTTCATAATATCTTAATTACTGTTCCTTGTTTGATTGCTATGATTTGTATGTTTCTTTTCTGTTGTAATAGCGCTTTGATCAGTTTGTCTGTAGTAGCGCTCAATAAGTATAAATTATTATTATTATTATGATACAGTAGTATTGTACATGTAACTTCTAATAGCAACGTATGTACATGTACTGTACATACTGGTAATAGTAATGTGTTTCATACACATGTATAGAAACACGCTTCCCAGTCTCCATATAGTATTGATGCACCTTAGCTGTTGAGTCATTACAGATGAATTCATATTTTTCAGTTTCCCACGTGACAAGCCAATATTGACATTGCATTCCATTAATAATACGTAGGTGGATGGTTACACAGATCAGAGGCTTAGAGCATTGTAGCATTTTATTGCAATATGATAGTCATAAACCAAATTGATAGCACTAACAGAACTGCCCTTTCAGTTTAATTATATTTTTGTTCAAAGAGGGGGCGGGTCTGGTTTTAAGGAAACATTCAAGAGAAGTCCTCAGTTTTTCACCAGAAAGTGGATATGAGTGAAACATGAGGAAAAATCTGGTCTTTACCACTTGCCACTATACAAGTGTTAGAAACTTGAATGGGGGGGGGGGGGGGGGGGGGTAGGTAGGTAGGTAGGTAGGTAGGGGCACTTAATAATTTGCCAAAACAGGTAGAATATAAAATCTTAAATTCTGACCTATCCCAAATTCATATTTTACCTTCTGGATCCAAGCTTAAGAAGAACATTTTTTGAGTGTTTGTGAAAATTTTGTAATGATATGTTACAAGAAAATCCCCACTTTTTGCATATCCTTTTTCTGGAAGCAAGTCTGTGAGAACATGACTAAAAATAAACACAGACGGCTTTTCAGTTATATGCTATGTTTTTTTTCTTGGAAGGGGTGGAACAAAGTGTAATGTGCCCTGCCTATGTGGATTAAAGTGGTATTGTTAGTTTCAGTCAATGAACGATGAGGTTACTGAATAAACAGGGGTTGGAGATAAACTTAAAAAACCAAAGGTCAGACTTATATTGGTATGCACTATTTCTCTTTGTTGTCTCCCTGTAAACACTCAGCCTGACTCAGGTATGCATTTTACCAAATATGTGTAGACCTGTGGAGAATTTGGTAATATTTAAAAACTATAGCTTCTTATTCTTATGTTAATTACTTCTACAAAAAGTCTCAAGTCTCAGTTTTACTTCTATGATAGAACGATGTGTGCATACAGTATATTTCACTGCTTCCCCTATGAATAGGGTTAAATCAGATTTTCATGGTTTTTAGATAATACTTTGCTGATCACCCCTTGTTACGATTAACCTCCACATTTTGAATAATGATTTTTGTCTATTTAACTTAATACTTTCATTGCTCAGAATTTAGAGGCAAATTTCTTTCACTTTGTTTACCAAACCCAGATTATCATGATAATGTGGAATTTGATCATAATGTTTATGATGGGAATAGCAGATTTGTTCGTCATGGGCTACCAGACAATGCAATGAATGCAGCCCCCTGCTGTATGATTAATTGATTACATGTATATTTGCATAAATATGACTAAGCTTCTCAGAAAGAATGCATGTGGTATATAACATAATGTACATGTACACCACCCATATCTACTGTAAGTTATTGTGCTTTAATTGCTCAAATTCATTTTTTTGTTTGCATTATTACTAATTTACTATGTGTACCATAATTTTATCATTTTTTACTGTAGTTTTTTTTCAGGGGGTGACTTTTTAGTGTGTAAACCTTGCTTTAAAAATGAATGTTTGGAAAATACTTCCATCAATGACTAATAAACATGTTCACATACATGTACATGTAAATGTTGTACATGGTACATGTATGTAATAGACACAACGGAAAGAAGAAGTGCAAGATGCATTCAGAATAAAATCAACAAGTATTTTCATTTTATTACTATCTTTTTAAATATTCTTTTAGAAATACGAGGAGTCTGTAGAGTATGAAGAACGGAACCCCAACCAGAGTCATACCAACGATGGGTTTGCAGACTTCAGCCCACCCACACAGAGCACGCCTTCCTTCCCACCGGGCGGGGTCTCAGAGACGGTCAGTATCGAGGCCCTGCCTGACCTATCATCCAGGCTGCAGACTAGCCATGGATTACCACAGGTAATGTATTATTTGGTATCGTATCTGCCATGCTGAGATGAATGACTTCCAAACTGAAAATGCAAGAGAGTTTTAACAGAAAAAATACCCCAAAGATTTTTTTTTTTACCCTTTAAAGATATACACCAGTTTTGGAAACGCCCCCCTCTCAAAAAATGAAATGGAAGCTCTTATTACCAATCATGTGAAAGAATATGCTTTGACTAATACATAATGATACAAATTTTGCCGGGAAACCGCCTACTAATTGATATATTTGGTAAATTATCATATCGATCCAGCCTGGATAAATGCACTTTAACATTGAACATTTGGGCATATATTTCTGCTTTTTTGCAAATTTAGGTTGAAGTATTGCCATCTAAACCTCTGAAGGCAATATTTAAACAATTTTGAATGGATATTTTTCACCCAATACCCTTGAACCGCATTTTCACCACTACCGGTCTATATCTTTAATAATAACACACATGAAATTTATGTTGAATCATATCTTCCCATGTACTGGTAGCACATCTGATGAAATTAAAGTAACAAAACAAAAATGCATTTTTTAAAAAAAATGATTTTATTTTTAATGAAGGAGATCTGGAAAATTATGACTAATGAAATGTCAGTAGGAAGATACTTCTGTTTGTTTGTTTGGATTCATTTCACATTATTAGACATTTACTCCCACTTACATATGTCCTCGTACTGTTTGAAGCATTTATATCATTTACCAGGAAATCAGCCTATACATTGAGTATTGTTTGGTGTGAACAAGGAAACAAGCCTTGGGAGTAAACACCAGGGACCCGTTTCACAAAGCCTTCTCTCAATGACAAATGACAAAAAGCAGTGACAAATCTGCTGATAACCAATCAGGAGGGAGGATTTCAGTAGCTTATAACAACAACTGTCATTTGTCACTGATGACAAGTTTTGTGAAACGCCCCCCAGGAGGTCAGACATGAAAAGGGAATGAAATGGAACAGGGAAAGAAGATAAAATGACTCAGCTCACTGTTTATATTAGCCTTGTTTATTCTATGCTCCTCAGATTAAAGTGAGAAGGCAATTTATATATCTATTACAGTAAATCAGCATATATACATCTATGTATACCTACATGGTCTAGCATATGCAGTCTAAAATGTTATTATATGTAACCCTTTAAATGTACTATTTTAACTACAACCTCGCAAAAGATAATAGTCTGAGTACTTTTAATCCTGTTGAGGAGACAGTTGAAATTGCTAACATTCCTGAAAGCTGCCCAAGTTGATTCAGGCCTGTACATGTAAATTAGACCATTAATTTATGAAAGCCAAATCCCCCAATTTCTGTATGAATTTCTGTAAGTGTGTATTGTAATCAAATTTGATTTAGTCATGAATGAAAATGATAAATTCTTATATTTTCATGTATTTACAAACTTATGATGTATTGTACAGGATGTAGAGTTTGCCATTTGGCACTCCATAAATCGGTGGACTAAATGTTTGCACTTTGTTAGGCAGGTTTTAAATGACCAAGAGTTAGTCAGACGGCTGTCAATATTATGGACCAATATTGTGAACGACCAATGATTAGTTGGTTGAGTGATAGATGATATTATGAATGTTTTACAGGTGAGCACAGCACTGTCAGATTGAGGTTAAAACCTGGCCTAGAGTTAGTCAACTTTCAAAAATACGGGTTAATATTGTTCTCGTCCACTGACAGGTTGATTAATTGATGGATCATATGAATGTTTTGCAGGTGAGCACAGCACTGTCCAGTGATGTAGGTAACCAAGATGGAGAACTCAAGCACCTGAAATCACCCAGATTTGTGTTCCCAAGAGATCAACTCAACTATGTGGATGAGCTCGGCAATGGCTGGTTTGGAAAGGTTAGATTCAGATACTATGATGCTACAGTTTTCATGTTTTCTCCCCCCTCCCCCACCCCTATCTCTCTCTCTCCCTCTTTAAATATTTCTCAAGGGTAGAAAAAATGCCCAACTTGTAACTTTATCCAAATTTTACTAAAAGGCATATATGTCTAGCCAAAATTTAATTGATATTTGCAGGTACAAGGTAGGATTTCAGGAAGCAAATTTCCCCTACGAATGGAGGGGGTAGGGGGGGGGGCTGAGAAGCCCCTTTATATACAAATCTTTGTATTTTTATTCCCAATTTTTTTTAAAATTCCAAGCCATGTCTATTTTCTTTTATCTTCTTCATGTTTTGACTTCAAATTAGAATATGCTGTTAGGGTGGCCATTACTCAATGCTCAAGGTTCATGCAAAGTTGTGCAGCACTCGATCAGGAGCACAAATTGGCTCAGTAAAATTTAAGACAAAATGGATTTAGTGGGTGATTGTTGTAAGAAATGCACCATGTATGGTAATGAAATGATTAATTAATATAAGTATATTAATATGAAAAATTGTGAAAATTTGTGTCCTCTTTCTAATACATGTACATAATGATTTAATCATTCAGCGTCTACCCGATGATTGATCAGTCCAACATTTCTCTCCCATTATTCTGTAGGTGCTGCAAGGTGAAGCACATAGATTACACCCAGGGATGCGTAAGACACGCGTTGTGATCAAACAACTCAGAGACACCTCTACTCCAGACGAACAACTCCTCTTCTTACAAGAAGTACAACCATACAGGTAATTCCTGATAGACTGTGGAGGGATTACATTGGGAACAAGAACAACTTTAGAATGAGGAAAGACCCTGTGGTGTGGACAAAATGAAAAGAAGTGATTTAAATAAAGATGATACATATATTAAGGCCATTTCTTGATGAGGGGAGGGTTTTAGTATCATGAAACTATGGGTGCGTTTACCTTTTTTTCCCACTCAGGAACAGCGTTTCTATACATACATATCAAACCCCACTATACGAACGTGATTTGCGGGATGTCGCGTTTATCATCTTGTTACAAGGTCTTGTCTCTGCGCAACTGCTTTGCGCCATTTGACCCGGGAGCAGAGAGTTGCTCGGAGGTCAACTAGGGTACAGCACATGGTGCGCGCTATTTCTTTGAGCCGGAAATTAGCCTGGGAAGGACCGATATGTACATGTATTTGTGTTTCAAAACAGCTTTGCGTTTATCATCTCTCAGAAACTTAATTCTGGCTTATTCTCACAATAAAAACGCACCATTTTTGGCATTCCAATATACCCCTATCTAAAGATGTTTGAAAACAGGTCTGCGTTTATCTCCATGCAAATTTGCCTTAAACACATTTGAAAACGCCGATTCTAGGCCAGAAAAGGGATGATAAACGCACCCTATCACACACCCGCCCATGTTTCTTTGTTACCGTAGCTCATCTAACTTCATTATCTGAAAGAGAATCTGAAACCTATATACACTGACCTGCTTGACAAACTTACTTACTCTCTCTCTCTCTCTCTCTCTCTCTCTCTCTCTCTCTTTCTCTTTCTCTCTCCTTTCCTCTCTCTCTCTCTCTTTTTCTCTCTTTCTCTCCCTCTTTCTATCTCTCATCCTCTCCTCTGTCTTTCTGTTTGTACCCACACTCTCTGCTGTATCTATCTATCTCTCCACCTTTCTCCCAAGTTTATCTTTCTATCCTTCACTAAAAAAACATCTTTCTTATATGCGCACGATTCCGCGCTTTCTTTCTCTCATTTTTATATCCATCTGCATGAATTTTTAATACTTGTGGCATCTATCCCTAACATCTTGTTTATTTGCTTCAATCTTTCTCTTTCTCTTTAGGGAAGTAAATCATCCCAACGTCTTGATGCTACTTGGTCAATGCATTGAAAGCATACCTCTTCTGCTCGTCTTGGAGTATGCTCCATATGTAAGTCTGTCAATTCCAGCTTGGCATTGGATGTAATCCATTCCATGAAACTATATGTACAGTCTTAAGTTACAAAGTACATTATTGTATCAACATATGGATATGACAAGTTTGGATAGAATACTTTTATGTTTAAGGTTTAAATTTATTTCATATTTGCCTGGAAGCCAGGCTTAGCTACAGTTCATTTAAATCTTATGTTGCACTGTGGTTATACCACAGTATGTAAACTTCAAAATTGGGTCTCACAAGAAAGATCTTCTGAGATCAAACATGTCCCTTGTTAAACCGATCGTAGACCCAGGATTAAGTTTAATTTGACATAGTAGAATATGGATCCATGAGTTTGATGGATCGCTGCATCTGGATCAGACCTCTTTTAAGACATTGGGCTCTGGTTTAAAAAAATATTGTTGTGTCCCTGGCTTACTCTAAATTCTCTGGACATTTTTCTTTGATCAATAGGGAGACCTGAAGAACTACCTACGCAAGAACCGCGGCATGGTGGCACAGATGGCCCAGAAGGATGTCCAGCTTCGTATGGCTCATGATATCATCTCAGGGCTACTCTGGCTCCATCAAGCCGACTTCATTCATATGTAAGTAGCACCTAAAGATGAGCGGTAGTGTTGTTGGAGGATGGCCTTTCACCTCGTAGATCTATCACAAAAGATACTTATCCTGCTTGTGAAATTGTTGTATAACTGCAGTCGCAGGAAAAAACATTTTGGTTGGATCTCCTGAAAATGTAGGTATCCATAATAATATAACAACTTTTTAAATGTCAGTATATTTAAAGAGTGTTGAAATGGTTAACAAGTATTATCTCTTTCTTAATCTGAAGAAGAAAAAAAATTGTTTTTAATATGGACAGGGAGATGTTGCTGTCATATTTATTTTTTGTCTACATAAATCTGTATATTCTTCTACACATTCCTTGAATTTGTTATATATTTGCCATCTATTTCTATTTGTGGAACCTCTTTCCTTCGTCACGCTAGTGATTTTGCAGCAAGAAACTGTCAAGTGTGTGCAGATGCATCAGTCAAGATTGGTGATTATGGACTGGCTCTGGAACAATACCCTGTAAGTTTTCACCCTTCATCAAAAATTCATTCCATCCATGGTATCAATATACTCAGTGAGAACGAGTTTTTTTAAACTACCTCAATTACCAAAGTTAGGCCTCATCAGAATCATCAAATAAAATTTTGAGTTGATGCAGATACTAATATTCATCCACATGTTACAACATTAATTGTAGGCTGTACAGTGAGTAGTAATGTTATGCCATTTAATATTGAAGAGTGTATCAAGAGATTCAAGTTGACGTTTCTCCCCAAATGTTCTTTTACAAAAGAGCACAAATGAAAAAAGGAAAAAGGTTTTTTCCTTCTACAAGTAGTTCAGTATTGTCTAGTGCATGCTTACATCAGCTAGCTACATGTAGCTTGTGGGAAGATGGAGAAGAAGAATCTGTTATTTGTCCGGTTGTGTTTTCTTTAGTAAAAAGTTTAAGAGGATTCATGCTATATAACATGTAGTGGTAAGATCTAATGCCTTTGTTTCCTTGCTTGGGTTTCCAGGAGGACTATTACATCACTAAAGACGAGTGTCACGCAGTGCCTATCAGGTGGCTAGGACCAGAGGTCATGGAGATCAGAGGTCAAGATATCAAACCCAAGAAAATCACCAAGAAATCAAATATCTGGTGAGTCTGCAGGTTTCACAAAGCCTTTTTTTCAATGACAAATGGTAAAAATCAGTGACAAATATGCTGATAACCAATCAAAAACAAGGAATTCACAAAAACTGTCATTTGTCATTGATGACAATTTTTGTGAAATGGGGCCCTGATGAACGACTGCTCCCAATCTTTGAAGATGGGGAATTTTTATTGCAAAGACAATCCTAGCTAAGTTGGAACTGCTGTGGAGCACAAACAACTTGACAAGTTTTGGATGGAGGAGAGTTTGTAAATAAAGCAAACTTAATACCATGTAGAGTTCATCCAAATACATGAGAACAAAATTAAGGTACAGTATGAATGAATGTGGTGGTGGTTATTTTACCTGACTGCTAAGAAAGCATAAATGCTTGTAAGTAAGCAACCAGACGGCCGACGGCTTTAGGTCCTCTCCGAGGGACCTGGTTATGAGGATTAATGCCTTACCAAAGGGCACTAGCGCATCGACTTGGTTTTGAACCGGGTCACCGGATCACGAGACCACTGCTCTATCGACTGAGCTATGTTCAGACAAATAAAACTGATTTTGAATCTCTTTTACACAAGAACTCCCTTTGACATACAAAGGTATATGTGTTTCAAAATATGTATATACTTGACTTTGAAAGTTGAAATATAATTTCTCTTATTTATATCTTATGGACACAAAACTGGACAAATATTTGTAGAAAAATAAAATTTGTTTTTTCAAGACAATATTCCTCATTGCCAGAGTCATAGTTGTTTAGACAAGGCTCTACAAGATTGGTGTACACTATAGAAAAATTCGGAATAAAGTACAGCGTATCTCATATCTGATTGTGAATTCTCTTGATCCTGACAATCCATCTTTTCTCCTGAATCCACAATCAGATCCTTTGGTGTGATAAAGCTAGAGCTCCCAACTGAGCTCAACGGATAATCATGAATTCTCTTTCCTAATGTCCCGTCTTTTCTTTTGAACCCACGATTAGGTCCTTTGGTGTAATAATGCTGAAGCTCTCAGCTGAGCTTAATGGACAATCGTGAATTCTCTTTCCTAATGTTCCATCTTTTCTCTTGAACCCACGATCAGGTCCTTTGGTGTGATAATGCTGGAGCTCTCCACTGCAGCGGACAGACCCTATCCCGACCTGAGCGACGAGCAAGTCTTGAAGCAGGTCGTCATGGACCAGGATATCAAGCTCGACAAACCCAACCTGGACCTCAAGTATGCAGAAAGATGGTGAGTGCTGCCTTTGGTGGCCAGGACTGGAGGACTTCCATTTCAAGGCTTTCTGCCGAAATAGGCCATTTTATTGTGTTTTCTGGTTGTCTGTCTGTCCATACATCCGTACGTCTCATCGATGGATTACCGCTAAAATTGGGTCATGTATGTATCTTGCAAAGCTTATGCACTGATTAGATTTTGGGGTCACAAAGTCAAACGTCATGCAGAGGGCTCATTATGTATGCAAAAATAGCTTGTGATCGCGTTATCTCAAGAACCGATTGATGGATTACTGCCAATCTTGAGTCGTGTATGGTTCTTGCATAGCCAATGAACTGATAAGATTTTGGGGTCATGAGGTCAAAGGTCAAAGGTCATGAGGCTCATTATGTATGCAAAAATAGCTTGTGAAAGCATTGTCAATACTGACGGATGGATTACTATCAAAATCGGGACGTGTATGTATCTTGCAGAGCCAAAGCACTAATTAGATTTTAGGGTTATACACGTTTATGAAAAATAGCTTGTAATCATGATAATCTGAGAACCTGTTAATGGATTACAATCACAATTGAATTTTTTAAATTGCTTCTGTTTTGGTTTGAACAATCGCTCTACGGCGGAGGCATCATTTTCGGCTGCTTGCAGTCGAACATCCATCTAGTTCGTAATGTAATCAATTTTAATGCATAAATCTTTGTAAAGTGCCATGTTACAAATAATTGGATTCACTTGTTACAAATAATTGTATTTTAATAGTCAGAATTCAAATTGATTACATTAACTGTTGCTAGGTAGAACAAACATTATGGTACCAACGAGCCTCATCTTGAGAATCAATTGGACTCTATAACACAAAGTTTTTCTCTTTGATCAGGATTTTGGGACGGTCTTGCTATAGAAGGTTTTAAGAAATTGGGATTGTGACAACGTTTTACTTCACTGCAAAAAATACCTGAATGACCAATTATCTTTAAATTGATATCTCAGAAAACCATGTTATAATAAAAATTGTTATCCTCTCTGAATACTCACACTGGATAAAGTTTAAACATGTTTCTAATATGCAATAACTTTAGCAGAGGAAGCGAACCCGACTATGTTTCACTACAATGTCTATTCCTTCGTTTGTAGGTTTGAGATCATGATGTTCTGTTGGATGGACAGTGACACCAGACCAACAGTCAAAGAAGTCCATGAGCTCCTGACTCACCTGAAAAATAACATAGATAGGTTCCATATGGAAGACTTCGAAACAAAATGGAACGCCCTCAAGCCGGCCATGGCCAACCAGAGTTCATCGGAATGCAGCGAGACCTCCCAGGAAACACCGCAGCAGGAGATATCACTTGAGATTGGTGGTGGGGATCCTCTGTCCATTGGCGTGGCTAAAGGGGATCCTTTGTCAGTGGTCAGTGACATGTCTCAGAACCAGACACAGCAAGTGGTCAGCGTGGATGTGACAGGTCCATCACTCGGCCAGACTGATCATGAGGATCAGCTGTTTGACGACCTTTCCAAGAAGGGACAAGGACAAGAAAAGAATCAGCCTTTTGAAATCTCTTTTGATGAACCAGAACAAGAAGCACCTACGAATATGCCGGAAACCGAAACTGTTTCTGAAATCATACCAAGCGTAGCGACACCACAAGCAAACATGGTACCTCCTGCAGGAGGGGACAGCACTCACGAACTCAGCTTTGAGGATGCCTTTGACACTCCTACACCTCAAGGAGATAGAAAGACTGATACTCTGTCTTTTGGACTGGATGATAGTGTTCCGAGTGCTGAGGTCACTCCGAATACCCCAGACTTCTTTTCGTCAGAGGATGTCAATCCTGTCGAAGCCAGTACTCCCTTTCCATCATCTCAACAACCCAATATGCAAGTTTCTATTGACACCAGTGTGTCAGCCGGAGGGTACAAAACAGCTGATGGCGGTCTCTTAGACGGGAACGATAGCACAGTCACGTTCACAGAGTCTTTCAACACCATGTCAAGTAACCCTTTCAGTAGTAGCACTTCGTCGGAACCCAGTGGCTTTGTCTCGGCCGTTGAGTCCGCAGGTGATACGTCTATGGAAGACAGTCGGGATCATGAGAACAATGGGTTTGGGGAGTTTGAGAGTTCCATGGGACTATCATTCGGGACTCCATCGGAAGGTGATCTATCCTCTGTTCGGGAGACACCAACACCTGGTGGACAGAACTCGACGTCCTCAGACTTGTTTGGTGATCTGTCTCAACCTTCAAATCCATTTGATAGCTCAGCGGCGTCCGTGAGCTTTGGTGTTGGTGTGGAGAGTCCGGCCATGAAGGAGGTCTCTTTTGACCAGCTGGCACAGAATGGAGAGGACAAGAAAGACCTTCACAGCTTTAGTGCTATAACATTAAAAGGTAGGATCAAGTTTTTTTTAATGATTATACACACATCTTTCCTCACATCAAGTAAAGGTAGCAAAATCATATCACTGGAAACTAAACCAATGAGTGAATGAATCTTCCATTGTATTGATGTTTACATAAACATAGTCTTTCTCTCTCCCCCCCCCCCCCTCTCTCTCTCTTTCTCTCTCACTCTCTCTCACTTTCTCTCTCTCTTTTTTTCTCTCTCTCTCTCTCTCTCTCTCTCTCTTTCTCTTTCTCTCTTTTTTTCTCTCTCTCTCATTGTCCATTCACAATGCAGAGTTCTCATAGTCTATCTGTACTCCCCTCTCTTCTTTCCCATGTTGTGGGATAATCCTGATAGGGAGCAAAGTAAAAATTCTACTAGATGTGTGTTTTTAAGATTAGTTCTACCACAAAATGCAAAAACAATTTGCTTTGATACCAACTTATTGTTGTTATTTGTGACACTTACCCTCATTTGTTTTTGTTTTTATCGTGTAGAGCATGAAAAAGAGTCTACTGATGTTCCTCCAGTAGGCGACCATGAGATTACACCTCAAGGCTACGCAGAGGTGAGTGCTGCTGCCAAGAAGTCCTACGGCATGACCATGCTGACCGTCACATCAGGGAAGAAAAAGAAGTCTATTAAGATCCTCAAGGAGGAGAATGGGGAGGATGCAGGAGATGCCGCATCCCACGTTACCATGGTAACCAACGGCTCCAGCAAGATGGCGAAGGATGACGGCATCTCTATGGCACCTCCTGCTTCCGGTCCAGGACCTAATCTCCTGGATCTCGATATCCCTGTATCGGGTCTAGATCAAGGATCTGGACTGGCTCCTGGTCTAACACTTGGATTCGGCACCATAGAGGTGGAGGTGTCCAATGATGGAGGGGATGCGGTGGTGGTCCAATCGCAGAGCCCAGACTCGGTTGAGTTTGGCTCTTTTGAAGATGTCAGTAAAGAATTATAAAACTTGTTTATATTCAGTGTCTTTCTTTCAAAACCAAAATGTACATTATGCATAAAAAGTATATTATACCATGAAAAGTCAACAAGAGATTTATATACAAAAAATCCAATATATTTGCTTAATACTTTATTATTAGTGGTACAGTACATATAAATTGTTATGTAGAAGTACAATGTAGAACCGTATCTGAAAGATATTGTTTGGTTTGCATTTTTGGTATACATGAATATTTCTAATTCTACCAGTAGTCAATTATCAGAGGAAAATCCAGTTTATTATTAGGAAGGGTTTTTGTACTCGGCGTACAGAGTATATTGCAAGAACATGAATTATGTTGATTAATGTTCTAACAAATTTGCCAACTACATGTCTGATTTACTTTATTTAGCTTACAATGTGTGTGTGTTAGTTTGAGGGAGGGAGAGGTACTGGAGCTGCTATTGATGCAAATTTGATTGATGCTAATTTTATTTTTGCCATAAGATTTACAAAATGAAATTAGAAATGTCAAGGATTAATTTCTAACTGAGTTAAAAATTCAATTTTATCTGGTATTCATCTCTTTCTGTAGGTATTCATCAAATGCTAGGAATCTTTCAGTTAACAAAGTATCATCTGATAAAAAAAGACAATTGGATATTCTTATTTGCTTTTTTGCTGCCAAATGTTGTATGATTCATAGTTACATTTCGAGAAAGAGACACCCAGTTTACAAAAAAGAAAGAAAGAAGACTTTCCAAAATATTCAAATTCTCTTTTTATTTGAAAATATTGTTATTTTGATCTTTGGTGCAAATGTGATTCAGTAATTATTATTCAGGAAAGGGAATACTACTTCAACTCGGCCAAAATAAATGTTGGGGACATTAATTTTGTGCTGTAAATATTACTTGTCTTTAATTAATATTGTCATGACTTTGAAAAACAGTATGTTATTACAAAGTACTACCGCCAAATCTAATTGACCATCACAAAATAGAGCAAATGAAATAAAGGTCATGCACTATGTGATGATGTTTTCCTTTTATTAGTGATTATATGAGATTATGAGCAACTGAGATTAATGAAATAAGACTTTTTCCGGTACTCTGAAAGTGGGACAGTACTAAGCTGAGGCAGAATATCCTCAATTGCAAAGAAATGATTTGATAGTTATTTAATATTTGCTGAACAGTCAGTGAAAAGTGCTGCAGAACTATACCTCTGCTTTCTTTTCAGCATAAATTGTGCACACATTGCATGAGTTCTCTAATAAACAGTACTAGCAGTTCTATTTAATTAATTGGTATTCTAATGGTGTATTCATACTGTAACACATAATATGTTAGCAGAGGTGTTGCCTTTCCTTTCAACTTGAAATATTTCAATAAATTTATGAAAAAACAAAGGAGTCATCAATATGTCAAATAATCACTGCTTGTCTTGCAATAATATTAGCAGCACAATGAATTGTTCAAAAACTATTTCTCTTGCAATTTATGCACATTCAAAGGAAAAATTAATTAGATTTTTGAAAGTATGTACAAATAAGATGTTAGAACTCTGTAATACTTCTAATATTGTTGCTTTAAAGAAGCAAATCAAAATGCCATTAAATCTCGACCAAGAAATAACTATATGTACTTGGTTAATTCGCTATAAACACTGAAGGACAGGTGATTTGTTGTTTAACACACGCCAAACTGTAGCAAGTAACACTTGTAACAAATAGTGCTAGTATATATAACCATTAACATAAAAAGCAGTTATCACGTTACATTTGGTTGATCTTTTTTTTTCCTCTGGGTATCTTGCCTGTATAATCCCTCTTTGCCATACAAGTTCATCTTGTTCATGCCCTCTTATTAAAAATTCTTTGCAATTTAGCCAGAATTGCCATATGCCCATCATACAAGTAGACATGGGTTCTGCATTCCACATTGGTTAAAGCAATAGGTTCATAGGTTATGGTACAAAACGGTAGCTCAAAGTTGCAGATTAATATCATATTTTGAATCATTTAATGATTTATATTCTAAATTGAGTTGAAAAATTAATAATCCACTCTTGTGTCTAAATTGACATGTTGCATGTAATACATTTGGGGATTTGCAGTCATATAGATCTTTAATTTGAATGTTTATCGTATTCTTCAAAGGTATTAGTATCCAACTTTGTTGAAATTAGTCTTCTCAATGCATGTCTTCTTCTCTATGCTTCACTAATGGTTATCCTTTATTAAATGATACTTAAGTGTATATATTTAATGGACATAGTACTTGTATCCTATGAAATATTGTTGCCCATTACAAATAATCATTTGGGTTTGATTACTAATTGGATGATGTAATAAATAAAAGCACAGTGCTGGCTAATTTTTGAGGTGTTAAGTACTAGCATTCAGGCTAATGAACTTTGAAATTACAGTATAGTATTCACGTTATATTTTTGTTTCTAATTTGTATTCTGATAGGTAAAATAGTGAATGGTATGCTGTGATTTAAAAAATGTGAATGATGAAATATTGCACAATGAAGTGTTATTCAATTACAAAAAGCTAGATGTATCAATTTTAATTACATACTTCAAGAATGTGTCTTACATATATAAAGGTATAAGTGACCTTTCTCCTGATATTTTGAATATTGTATAAAAAATAATTGTATTTTTTTTCTTTAAACGATGAACATTTACTTCACTTTGAAATTTATGTTTAAAGGTAGACTTTGTACATTTTCGTTTTGAATAACAATTTGTGATTGTTACGGTATTCAGTTTTGAATAAGTTAGATGGACAGTTGTGTGATTCCTGTTTTGCATGTATTCAGAACAAGTACAAACAATGGATTGTTAAATATGAATTACAATTAGCTTTAAAATGAAGGTTCAAATTTGAATCGATTCAGTATATATATTAGATCATTTCATTATAGAGACATACAAATTTAATATAGTTATATCGAAACAATATGAAGAAAAGAATTGTATATGATTGCTATTTTTGCTATGAAAAAGGTGTGATGTTTAATTTACAATCAACTCTTTAATGTGTGTGTCTGCTGTGAATTTATAATCAATATTTTGTCTAGAATATTGAGTTAAGAGGATATTTTTGGTACCTATATGCTCCTGTTGCTTTCTATTTTAATCATGGGTAGGGGGGGGCACTTTGGCATGTGGTATAAGTTGAAATCAGAATGTTTTATTAAAAAAAGAACCACTTTTTTACATGGGACATGAAAATTCAGAATTAAGGGGCAACCAGTAATTTTTTAGAAACTCAAGATATAAAGAGTATAATTTGAAGCAAATAATGTCAAAATGATAAAGTTCAAGAAATTTCATTGCATACAGAGATATTGTGAGAGAATGATCAAATTGATTGAATTTTACAAGAAACTACATGGCAGCATTAATTTTGATACAATTGTATAATTGATAATATTTGTGTAAATGTGTCATCACTCTCACAGCAACAGTTTTTACTAATATGAATTTGATAATGCTTCCTAGGTATATTTGCCTCTTCATAATATTTAAGAACAAAGTTTCAGTTGACGATAGGCCAGTTTTAAGTTTGATAATTTATCAAGTACCAAGCAAGCATGAGAATTGACTATAGGATATTTGAGAAATGTTTGACTATGAAAAAGTACTTTCATAGATAGGACATACATAAAGCTACTTAGTAGTAAATGTGCTATGCATGGAATCATTACAGTGCTATGGTTTGTCTATGTAAAGTCAGACAGGGGTTCGTATTTCAAAATATATATTCATTTTCATTGTAATATGAGACAGGATATAGTATCTCAAAATATTGTACAATTTGTGATTTCTTACTTTGTACGTGAATAAATCTAGGGTCATTTGATACAGCCGGAGGCTGACAAAAGTAAGGCTAGGCCCAAATCTTTAAACAATATTTGTTCAATATCAAATACGGTCTGTGCCTGCAGACTACTTATCAAGCCTAAAAAATCAGTAATTTTATATTACTGCATATATTATAGAAAAGGATTAGAAAAAAAGCATTATTCATTATTAAAGTGTTGTAACCATTTATGGATGTGAATTCTTCCTGTGTTAAACCATATTATATATTTCAAAGATGCCTGCAATTAATTTAGCTCAGTATACCAAAGCATTTTAAAGATTAGTATGTAGTGAAAACAAAGTAATAGATTTTGGGTACATCTCTGATATGCATTTTCAACTTCAATTATTTCTCTTATGAAGTACTTAAGTATCTGAAATATTTGATTAAATAACCACTTCATAATTAGGGCTGTATTTTCTCTCCTTTGTGTTCATTGACTCGTATCAACCCAAATTGAAGAGAATTATTTTGGATTTTATTTTTTGATATGAGGAATAGAATAGAATAGGTTAATTTCTGTTTTGGAAATTTACTTTGATACTTGTTAATTGATTATTTACCACATCAACATTGTATTCATTGAAATTGATTTATTATTTTTGTATATGTTGAAGTATCTGATATTAAGTCAGGATTTTACTTTAAATTGATAAGAATCTGTCATTCTTGTAGAAGAATAAAATATCCCTATCATCAAAAGAGGCAATCAGTGTATATATAACATTTTCTTTTTATGAGTGACTTTCAGCAGTTTTCAAAGTGAAAATATTTGTTGGTTTATTTATTTATAATTTCTATTTTACCTATCTTTCTATCTGTCTATCTATTTATCTATCTGTCTATCTATTTATTTAAATCTCTCTATCTCTCTCTCTCTCTCTCTCTCTCTCTCTCTCTCTCTCTTTCGCTCTCTCTATCTATATATATATATATATATCTATCTCTAAATATATACATGTTTCTATTTATCTTTCTATCTACCGGTACATATTTATCTATCCATCTATCTATCCATCTATCTACCTATCTATCTATTGTTGTGTACTGTATGTCATTTTTTTTAAATTAAATATTTTGTTTGGTGGGGGGGGGGGGGGGGATTTCAGCACGTATACTAATTCTCATCTTCAGGAATAGGAAATTTTAAATATGCTAATCAAAACGGGTGAAGAACCCAAAGCTCTTCAGTTATTGAATACTAAACCTGAGATAGCTACAGCTATGCTCTGTTGAGAGTGTGTTATCTCAAAATAAAATTGTACTTCGCAGGTTGATGGTGAAGCCCAGCAGCTCATTTTAAGGTTCTTGCTCCATTTGAGAAAAAACAACTACAGCACACACACAAAAAAAAAAATCACGACACAAACATGCTTGTTATCAACCCAGTACCCTAAAAGGTCAAACAAAAGACATTTCATGCATTGTGAGATTATGTTATGATTTCGCCTTTATGCTAAGTAATGGTATTGCACTTTGCTTGACGACTGAAAAATTGAAGTTTAAATTTAATATATGAATGCGCTGATGAGTAAATGCATACATTTCCATCATACTGAATGAATGAATGTATGATTTTCTTTTGGCAGCTAGAGTGATATTAACTCTATGTAAAGGTGCGCAAGCAATGCCCTCTGTACTCTTAATGGACAAGGTATTGATTTAATGGCAATATATTAATTCATTTTAGGGCTATAAGGGGAAATATATTAAAATCATAATGGCAAGCTCAACAAAGACCCAAACACAAGAATTACACAGAGTAAAAGTTTCTGAACATGAAAGTTTGTAGAATATTACTATAATGGGAAATAGGATATGGGAATAGGCAAAAAACATCAATCCAACGAAACAAAGACATGACCAAAGTAAAGTAATCATTAAGATGTATTTGAAACTTGCCAAGTTGAGGCTGCATAGAATTTTGGGGGCATAATTCAAATAGTGTACCCGGTAATCAAAACTTTTACTCCAGTTTTTTCCTCAACAAAAAGATTAAAAAGTACCAGGATATAAAAGTGAATTGAAGCATGATTGATGCAGATTTTAGAACTTGGTCAATTAGGCCTATCCGGCATTTTGATCGACAAATCTTCCAAGGGTACTCTGAAACTCTCTTATTCAAATTTCTAGATCTTCATATAATTATGTAGATCTTGTTAAACAAGCAAAATCTTCTGAAATAGAATTAGTTTAATTTTTTTTCACCCACAAACTTGTGTTACAATTATTTCCTCATTACAACAGTATTATGGCATGTGATGCAGAACTTCTCAAAATCTCATAACTTGATTACATAGTTCCAAAACACAAGAAACCGCCAAGATAGAGAAACTTGCGTTTTACTCTGATGCCCAAAGCGTTTGGGGAAGAAATGCGGGGGAGAAAAGGGGGAGTCCCCTGACCTTGAGCAAGCTCGCTCCGCCTCACCTCGCAAGATTGCCCTCGCGCCAGCAAATTCAATGCTCGTAGATCCCATTTCCACTCATTCTCAATCAGCGCTGTTGAGTTGGATACTCAAGCTCAGGTTTTATGTGCGTACGTTCATGCGTTCTCGCGCCGTACACACCTGTACTATTTTTGCATATGCAGTGCAGAGCTAGCAGAGTTGGGATTTAAATTGGCGAACAACATCTCAATATTTTTTGAATTTATCAGCGAAATACTCAAGATAACAAAATGGAAGGAAATGCATATGGAGCTGGGATGGCTGGAAAGCCATTTGATGTTTTAGACTATATCAAGAAACCTTCTGTAATACTGAGATTCATCAGTTGGGTAAGAACTTGTTCTTTACTTTGCCTCGACTCTTTTTGATTTGCATTAGGCCTACTGACTGTGACTGTGACTCGGTGGTGCATTTTGGTGTGTTGAAATATGTCTCATGACGATGACCAACGCACTGATTGGGCTTGTTGTGTTGTAACAAAACCGATATAACGTTAGACCCTACTTTAGAGTCTACAGAGTGCATCCAGATGAGATTTCTCATTTAAAAAACAGATGAATTATCATGTTTGGCCTTGGGTGACCACTAAAATAAAGTAGATCTAAAAAGACAGTAGTAAAGACTCACACATGTTATAAATTTTGTGCTTGAAAGTTGAGGAGTTAAGGGGAAATCCACCAAGATATAAATATGGTAATTGAACTTTGAAGCATACAAATAAATAAAGAAAGAAAACAAACTGGTCAGTACTAATAGTTGAGCAAAAAATAATGAAAAAGAAGAAAGTTATGAATATCGAATGTGTGATCAGTCAATTTTTCTTTAGTTTAAGAACATTTTCAATCGTACATCAGTAGGGGCGCTGCTCTGAGATTGAGGAATGTCTGCATTAATGAGGATATCCTCTTGAACGCGGACAAATAGCGTCCTTAAAAATAAGGATCATCCCCTCTTTTGTCTTCGGTGCTCTGTGGGTTGTAGGATTCCTGATCGATCCGCCTGCTGGCAATGCAAAAAACAGATTCCTTGTAATAAAATGCCCCCAGTTCACTGTCTACTTTTATGGGTAGTCGGTCTTCCCGAGAATTTATCGCTCAGATTACGTGAAAGTCTCTGTACGAAGTCATTGTGAAATGCATCAAGAAGATCATCGCGGAATCCGCTTTTCGCATTGCCAATGCGCGGATCTAATTAAGGATCGTCAGCGAAAATGGGGATGATCCTTATTTTTTAGGACGCGTCTGTCAGCGTTTACGAAGACGGTCCTTGTTTATGCGAACGATTTTTATTCTCGGATCAGCGCCCCTACTGTACATTCACACTAAATATAACCCCTGTATGAAACGAGTCTATTCCGTCATCAATCAATGATTGAGAACATGACATTTTCTGTACAGAGCCAATTCGAGATGATCTGAGCTGGCAAGATGCATCACACTCACAGTGTTGCCAATTTGTGTTTCACTGATGACAACTTTTAAAACTCATAACTTTCCTATTTTTAATCGGATATTGCTCAAAGTAAACTTTCACTATTTTTTCACTCATTTTTCTGCTTACAAGTATTAAAACCAAGATAACATCAGGGTCGACTTCCCCTTTAAGAATTTTACTCATGGTTTTGTTTGTTTAGGCAGTTAAGAATCAAAATGTAGAGCAAAAGATGAACTTTATCTTGTGATATACCGGTAGACTCAGATAGCTCTCCAATTTGAATGTTCATGTTAGCTGCAAAGCTTTATGAAAGAAAAGACTCAGTACTTGACTTGTGAGATGGGTGCATTAACACAAAGCAGTTCAGTGTCTCCTTTTAAATGTACATGTACAATGTTCTTGTTTTAGTGACTTTTAAAAATATAATTTGATCTAGAATTCTAGGAATTACAGATTGTACATGTACAATGTACATGAGCACAAAGAGCAAAATCTGAGAACATTTTGCATCCATGTTTCTAATGCAGGACACAATGGCGATCATGAATGAGAACAATTTGATTGTACGTAATCATAACAGTTTCTTACTTGACAACATGGTGTAAAATTTGAAAAACTGGACATTTTTAAAGGATTAATGGGATTATTAAAAACATTTTTTTACCAAAAACAAAAAGTATTTTCAACCATGTTATATTTTAATAACAAAATATGAACATGTCCAATGTACTGTACACACTGTACATGTAATGTTGTCCAATGATAGTAGCTGGGATAAAACTGTCCAATTATCCAAAGAGGGAGATTTTGACTGGTCCAAAATACTTTCCTCTGGTTTATTCTGATAAAAGAATTTAATGAGGGAAATGGAAATTCAGCAAAAGTCAGAATCAACTATTTACATGTACATGTACATACATATAAACAAAAGTGATATTAAGATATAGGCAGGTGAATGTAATGTACTTGTTAAAAGAAGAAAACCGGGAATAATTTGGTAAAATGTGTTTGGAAACTTGAAATTAATTTTTTTTATTTACAATTGGTCATGTTCTTTATAGTTTAATGTGTAAGGCTT
Source organism: Strongylocentrotus purpuratus (assembly GCF_000002235.5). Classification (NCBI taxonomy): domain Eukaryota; kingdom Metazoa; phylum Echinodermata; class Echinoidea; order Camarodonta; family Strongylocentrotidae; genus Strongylocentrotus; species Strongylocentrotus purpuratus. The sequence continues at coordinate 11,997,944 of NW_022145599.1, read as the reverse complement.
ACAAATTTCTCTGCTATTTACATGTACAGTACATTGTTGTAAAACAATTTCAGTTTTAAGCTTCATTTTCATGAATGCAAGCCCTTGGTGTGATAATGTATTTTTGTCATATTTTATACAGTGCAAGTTATAAATTCAGTCAGATTGTTTACATGTATATTCCCTCTTACGACAATTGGTCAGATTGCCTCGGTGGCCGAGAGCACTGCGTTTACCCTTTTGAGAAAATGTATGCAGAAATGGAGCTGGAGCAGTGTTATTTTAGCGGTGCACTATCCTTCCATAGCTCTATCTCTCTCTCTCTCTTACTACTGTATTTGATATATGCGGGGGATAGCAAGGTGCATATTGATCGGGTGCCCGTGGCATCTTAGGGAACTGGTATCCACACATCTCTTATTGATTGTTGGGTGCCTGTACTGGTTCCCATCATCACATTCTCTCTCTCAGTACTTTTATACTGAGATGGCCATACAGTGGGCAAGCGTATGTACAGCTAATTAGGTGGTAATCCCATAAAAAGCCATTTATGGGACTAAAGATTCAGTGTGTTTGTATTTGTGTACTTTTGCTTATTCATACATATTTACATACATGTACATGTACAGTATGAGCATGATAATACAGAATGATGATGCATACAAATGTAAATGTACAAAAGAGAGAGAGAGAGAGAGAGAGAGAGAGAGAGAGAGAGAGAGAGAGAGAGAGAGAGATAGAGAGGGAGGGGGTGGGGAGAGAGATATTAGGGAGCGAGATAAAGAGATTATCCTGGACTTTGACTATTATTCATAATGATGTAATGCATTATTCATAGAGGTATTAGCTAATTTGTAACCACAATGGATCTCGTTAAAATTTGAATAACTACTATTTGAGGCAGAGTTTCTTTGATTGGGACTGCATTCATGGTTCATTTATTTTGAGGATGTTTGCAGAGTTGAAGGAAAAAACAACAACCCATTTTTAATCAAATGTTGTAGAGTGATTCATGTACAGGGCAAATACATGTTGGATACTTTAAAAGCAGAAACAAACAATAACAAACCATAGACCTTCAATATACATGTACATGTACATGTTTTTCTTGAACTGTGCGTTTGAAAACAAGGAATTAAGTCATTTAATCATTTAATTATAATACACAATTTGTTGATATCCTCAAGGTTTTACAATTCACAAAGATTCAGTGTTGAGTCCATTATTATTCAACTATTTCATAGCATGGAATTCATCAAAGCTATTAAAACCACTCAAGAAATTTGCAAATATTTTATATCCATGCACAGTTTATGGTTTTCAGTACCTTTACCATGATCACATGATTTGAGTGAAAAGCAAATTATTATTATTTCATTTTCACTTATGGGTATCAACCAAAGTGTTCTTGAGCATGTACATGTACATGTACATTACAAATCATAGTCATGTTGTTTGAAAGTGCATTGCGTCACCTGACAATCCTACAATCAATTATTAGTACAATGTGTTTACTCATGACTGTAGCTGAAATAATTGAATTTTACCTAGTACAAACACAAGTGTGATTGAATGGGAGCAGGCAATGAATGAATCGAGTGGTACATCATGTACGTGATAAAGCCACTGTGTAAGGCATACATGTACATGTATGCATGGGCAGGCAGCTGCAGGCAGGCGTACCGCTGCTCATGTTAATATATCATGATTGATAGGAAACCTGGCCCAGGTATACGATCATCGCACAGCTGATGATAGTTGCATGCACCATGTCCTCTCCTTGTCATATGAGTGGTTTTATTTGCACAATCCCCTTTACAACATGCATAATGAGGTCAAAATCCTTCCAGCGCCAAAGGGAAATCAAAGTACGCAGGGCCTGGCAGGGTACCGGGAGCGACTCATGATTATCTAATGACTCGAAGGTGACCAGAATAGTTTGTGGGAAAAGTGTGCGGTGTGGTATTTCTGACTGGATGCTGGAAAAAAGAAATAACAATATCAAACAAAAGCAACAACAACGCCTAAAATGGTTTAAATTATACTTCATAGTGCAGGCCTTAAATTTCAATATTTTTGGGGCAAGGCCACTTTTCTGTAGGGCACATTCCTATATTACAGCACAAATAGGAAGAATTGAAAAGGGCACAAAAAATCTCCAAGACCAGTGAGAGGGGCATTAAGGCCAAGCAAAGGGGCATCCACGGCCATGGCCTTGGTGGCCTTGGATTAATTTAAGCCCTGATAGTGTCATATATTGGTCAGATTATTAGTTTTTCAGGGATAAGGATATTTTGATGGATAGAAAGAGATCAATTATAATAATAATAATAATGGTGGCTTCTTACAATGTATATAGCGCACATGTCCGTCACGTTGTGACGCTGGCTTTAGCACTTTTGTTTTACTTTTAGCTGACAGGAGTAAGCACTGTGTTGTGTTGTTTTGTTAATTCATTTAAGCTAATAAATCTAATTAGAAACTTCAGTGGGGAATAGTCTGTGAACTTGATGAAGTCTTGAATAGTCTCTTTAGTATTACCCTGGAACGATTGGACAGGAAATTCCTTTTTGGCACTTTTGTATACATTTTGACTGGATGGAAATCATTTATAATGAGGGGGGGGGGGGGATCATTAATTAGAATTAAATCAGCAGCCACTTGTTAAACACATTCAATTGGGTAAAGATGGAAGAGCATAACCAGGGTGAAAATAATTTGATATCAAGTCTTGCATAAAGATAACTTCAGTTACAACAATATGTAACTACATGTAGCCTATTCAAAATTTGCTTGTAGACATATGTAAATGTCATAGTGCAATATTATTCTGTTATAAATGTTAAAATGCAATATTACTTTACAGAATTGTATTGATTTTGAAACCTAACGTCTCAAAAATAATTTCAAGTGATAAGACATCGTTATATGCTTATAATCTACAATTTCAAGAAGCATCTAGACAGTGTTGAAAATTAACCAAACTTTATTTTAAAAGGACCTTTTGGCTTCAAACCATAATAAGTAATACACGTATTGTAGCCCATTTTGATATTTACCGGTAGGTCGCCACCCCAATAAACAGCCAAAAGTTTTGTTTCGATGCTACCAATTTTCTCTTCTTCTTTTGAATTTCAGGTATTTGCCATCATCGTGTTTGCGTGTATATCGGCTGAAAAAGAATACAGTTTTGGTAGCTACGTGGCTTGTCCATATGGAGGAGACAGCGGTGCATGTGGTTTTGGAATCTTCGTTGGGGTGATAGCTTTCTTAGCGTGCATGGTTTTTCTTGTCATGGATGCAATGTTCGACAACTGGAGCAATGTGCAGCACAGAAAGATGGCCGTCATGGCTGACCTTATCTTCTCAGGTAAATTCAAACAATATTTGAAATCTTGACTTGAACCTAAACACTTTACATTTACATGTATGTGCACCATCTCCAATGACGAATGGCCCGGTAAAATGAAAGATGGCTGTCATGGCTGATCTTATCATAGGTAATTCAAACAATATTTGAAATCTTGACTTGAACCTAAACACTTTACATGTATGTGCACCATCTCCAATGACGAATGGCCCAGTGAAAAGAAAGGATGTGGGCTGTGTCTGAGAGGGAATTACAATGTACCTCAAGAAATTGCTTTATTTCATAAATGAGAAAAAGTCACTGTAAATAAAGAAACTCCATAAAATGGTACACGTAAAGATCTCTCTATTTGTCAAGATGCATAAATATGGAATTTGAGGTTTACTTGAACGTGGCCCATTTAAAGAATTTCAATTTTTTTCCTTTTCATTCTGGACCCTCAAGTTGGCTTATTATTTCTGTTAGAGATTTAAAAACCCCACATACAATGGTGTAGAATGGAGGCCCTGTCACTAACATACAAATACACTTTAAATGAGCACTAGCACATTTCCAAAATCACAAGACATCAACCTTGTCTACTACATGTAGATGGAAAATGAAGATGACAAGTCCATTTTAAATAGTGCCTCTCACAAGAACAAAGTTTCAAGGTCATGTGGTAAAAAGAAGTAAGATATGTACAGCTTCATGTACACTGTATCTGTCTCAGCAAGAATCATCAGTGAATGTTAAATTGTGATCTGAAAAAGGAAGACGCAAAAATCATGTTTGTGGCAGTGTTAGAGAGGAACATTAGCTAGCTTTATATGCATCGATATGATGTGATTTACCCAATTACAATTCCAAAAATAGAAACAAAAACAAAACATGTTGGGGAATTCCATGTCACATGTACCTCAAATGCATGTACCGTTACATCTCTTTTGCAGAGATACAGCTCAGCACAATGTTGATATCGAACAATATGTCATGAGTGGTTTCATTACAAATCGGATCACAGTTATTGGCAATGAGCCAAACACAGTCCTTACCTGATCATGGGATCTGTAGAGTTGTTGTTGATAGTATTGTGATGCATAAATGAAACAATTATTACACATGTATATATATTTGGATGAATTTAACCGCAAAAACACACTTACTTTTAATAACAGAATGAGAAAATTATAAAATAAGTATGTAACAATTCAGTACATTTTATAGTTTGTAATGTTTTTAACTACCCACATTTAAAATTACATTTTTCACAAACAGTGTTTCTATACTACTAAAAAGTAGGATTTGTGTACATGTATTTCAGAATTGATAATTTGTTTCATTTAAATATATTTTTGTGACCAAAAGCTTTTTTTCAGTAGTGATATACAGTGTATATATTTTTTTTCTTCATTTTTTTAATAATTATTATTATTATCATTATTATTATTATTTTTTTTTAAATAATTGTTATAATTTTTATTTTTTATTTTATTTTATTTATTTATTTATTTTATTTTTTATTTTTTTTTTGGGGGGGGGGGGGGCGGGTAGATTGCACATACATTGTACAAGTTTCTCTATAATTTGCATATTAAGCAGAATCCTATGTCAATGTCTTCTTCTTGATGATTTATGGATATGATAAAGAACATTGCTTTCTCCCTTCTTTGTTTTCAGGTATTTGGACCTTCATGTATTTTGTGTGCTTCTGCTACCTAACAAATAAATGGGTCGGCACAACAAACACAATAAAGAATGGACCCGGAGTAAGCTCGGTACAAGCAGCTATCGCATTCTCCTTTTTCTCAATAATAACTTGGGTGAGTAGTCATTTTTAATGAAAATGAATATTAATTTGAAAAACAAGAGCTTATCAAATTTTGTGTATTTGGAATTATGTCACCATTCATTGTGGTGAATGAGTGTTTACAACTTTACATATTTATTTTGGATGTTTGCTTTGAGTTAATAACTGACTGAATGACTGAAGCCTGGTTTGGATATTACGTGGCAAAACCACGGCAATATTCTTTTATGTTGAAGCTGTAACATGTAACTGTATTACTGTAATATGTGTCACCAACATTGTATCTGTGTCTTATCAAACACAGAGGTTAGTGGATACGTACAGGACATACATGTACATTGTACATGCACATGTACATGTAGCATTTACGTGCGTTTAAAAGAAAAATAACGTGGCAGTTTACATGTACTGCGTGATATCTGAACAAGTCTTTATTGAATGACTGATAGAAAAATTTACTGATTGAATGATTAAATAGCTGCATTTTATGAATTGACTGACAGATGGAAGGATTGATTTATAGCTGACCAGATTATTGTTTGTTTGTAGTTTGAAGCTACTGTACATGACAGTGTGCATGTGATCTTGAATATTGGTGGTGGTACTGCGTCATTTCAAGAAGAAGAAGCTTATTATAATTCTGAATTATTTATCATTCAGTAAACCCATGACTTGGATCAGCAACTGAGAAAATTAATAATTAATGAAAATTTGATAGAATTCCTTTCACTGAAACCATGTACTTTGCATCATGAGTGATCATGTACTAGTAAAAGCTTGATTTTCGTACCTCCCTTTGCTCATTATTTGGCTATACAACTGTACTACCGGTAGTTATTTTACACGAAACTCTTGTGAAAGGCTACAACATCATAAACACTGCATTTCTAGTATTACAAATTATATTTGGTTCTGGAAATGATATCTGTTAAGTTCTATTTTCTATTATTACCTTTAATTGAATGACATTAATTAAATGATGGGTGGAACGATTGATTGAATAATGGACTGAATGACTGACTAGTAATAAACGAAATGACTAATAAAGTGACTGAACTTGGGTTGCTTGAGCCGTTGATTTTGACGGACTGATGACTAACTGAAAAATGGACTAATTGGTAGCATGATTGACTAATTGATGGACTGAGTTACTGATGAAATGATTCATTTACAAAGAGAAGGTTGAGTTCTGGGAAGAGGTGAAAAATAATTTGAGAGCGTTATCATTGTACAGTACATGTACATGTATTATAAAATGCAAGTGTGGAATAACATCAGATAAAAAATGTTCCCTGGAAAGCATGGCTCTTCAAATGCCTTACTATTCTAAATATGGCATGTACGTAACATCATACAAATCGTGACAGATTTTTATGCCACATGTTTGTGTAGTCCCATATATCATGTACATCTTTCTGTACATTGCTTGTACTTTATTACTTTACCAAGACTGGGCCAAATTTCTTATCATTTTGAATGATTCCAGAACCTTGCAGTACACACCAATACTGATCAACTTTTTCTGATCGATTCCACAACAATTCTTTCGCAATGCAATCGCATGTCCAGACCTCAACTTTATCTTTAAGGTCTAGCTGAAATAAAAGACAGCATGATTTGTTTAATGTTACTGTAAACCAATCAGATGTATATGTATGCTAAAGTTGATCAGATCCAAGTTCAACAACATTTATCTGTAAGATTTAAACTTGAGGTGAGCAGAAATGTGACCTTTGCTCATGATGATTTTTAATTTTTTTTTAAACTCCATGGAGTCTGTTTAATAATGTATTTGAGAATGGTACCGGTATGTTTTACTCTACATCTATGGTTCTGTTTAGAAAAATGATGTTCAAAAACAGTTCAATGATGAACACTCTTTTTCTGATTGGATTCTGATAGAAAATGGGTTATGGTTTGGTATGTACAGTGTAGATGTGATTGATGTCTGGTCAGGTCCCTTTAAAAATAGAAATCTTGGGGTGATCACATAATTCATCCAATTTATTAAAGGTGATTGTCTTTGCAAACATTCTTCAGTAGGGATGGTACTTGGTAGAAGACACAAATCTTTCTTTCCTCACTTCAAATACCATTCAAGAATCCTTTTTATACAATGTACATGTACATGTACAGTATAGTTGTTGGAAATTTACTAAATATTAATGCAAGGATGCAACTGATGTACATGTACATTGTACGTGTACAGTTGTGATCTCAATTATAAGAGACATGATACATTCTAATGTGATGATGAAAAAAGAACATTCTACCTCACTATGATATCATGTAAGAATAGTCTAATAGTCACTGAATATTGCTGAATGCTGATGCAGTTCGTGCTGAAGGTTTTCATACAATTAAAAAATAAGGTCTGAATAGCTGTTTTATGGCCTATATTTACAAGTTTGATCTCGATCACTATTCACTATATCCTATTTTGGATAACCAAAGATTTTTTTTACACTGCTTCACAAGAATACTTAATTGTAGTAAATATAATTTACTGCAAGTTTGATCTCAATCACTACGGTAGATCTATATCTTATTTTGGAAGACCAAATATATATTTTTTTACACCGCCTCACGGGTATACTTACCGAAAGTTGTAGTAAAATGACTAAATGCTTGATGCAGCTCTTGCTGAAAAATTAAAATTTTACGTAGTTAAAGACGAAGGCGTGAAGAGCTGTCTCTTCGTTACATGTCCATGTATGATCTCAATGGCTGTACCTAATAGGATGGCAGATCAGATTACCACTTACCCAATCAAGACCCTCATGAGAATGTAGTCTGAAAGACTCAGCATTTACCGTTAATCAGAGCTATATGTAGGGCAAGGGACTTTGTTTTTCTAATTTCAAATTATAGATTTCTTAATTTTTGATGCAGTCACATTGATTTTCAACTCTAAGAGGAAAAAAAAATACATCATGTAAATTGTGTTTACGGTAAATCTTTTAACTGTTCCATATCGACATACATGTAGTACTAAAGCAAGGAGGCCACATATCACTCGTATGAGTACAAAGCTGTTTTTTCTCTTATTTTGATACTTCATTAACAACTAAATTATTCTTTCTCCTTGTAAATTTCTTGTTTTTTGTGTTATTCCTACAAACTCAAGAATGAAAGGTAAACTTGCTGAATTAGGGCCTTTGTTGAATACTTTTAAGATGTAAGCCTTAATGTCATTTACTCAAGAAACATAAATGGGGACAAATCATTTTTTTTTGTATACATACAATGTACATGTATGTTAAAATGGCAAAACTTGGTAATAGGGTATGAATAATTTAGTTGTTTATGCAATTGGCTGAATCACATCATACCAGAGGAAATCATACATGTGACAATGTAGTGTATTAAAAAACAATATATCCCTCACAATACCAATGTGTGATCTGAAGTACCTTCATGTTTTAGAAACCAGATCTGTCAAAAGTAATGACATGGGAAGACGAGAAATGGTTCATATATTTTCCTACACATGTTTTGCCACGGTAAGAGATTTCCAAAATCACAATGTTGCTTGCCCTTTGGAAGAAGGAAAATGACCAGAACTCCCCCCCCCCCCCCCAATGAAAATATATATGTGTTGTCCTTATTATGAGGTGAAATAATATTCCATACTTGTTCTAGATATCATCCACCAGCACTAGAAGTGTGTTGTATTCATGTCATGAAACACAATCAAATCAAAGTGCTTGGGAGTGAGTTCACAAATAAGATTTCTAGATGGCAGGCAATTCAATTTCTGATAGTCATTTGTGTAACATATGAATGGTTTTTGTGTTGGCCCAGCTACCTGTATAATAAATATAAATGTATATACCGGTAGGAGGAGGATTGAGTCATAGACTGGAATTGAAATGGGAAGGATTCTTCGAAAGTCAAATTGTGGGGAAAACGAGGAGCCCATGCATGCAGTGAGCCGTTACAGCTGCCTGTGCAATGCGTGGAGGGAGAGTGAAGTTCAACTAATTAGAAATGTCTTGTGTTTGCTTCATTAGTTGCTACACGTTGCGTGCAATGCGAGTGCGAGCGAGTGTGTGTGTGTACGTGTGACGTGAGCCGTGCTGTATCGTGGCAGTACGTGGCTGCTGCCCTCGCGGGTTCTCTTATCTTTCACTACCTCTCAATCACTCCAATCAATGAAGGCTAGCGAGCGAGTAGCGTTACGAGCCGACCGACCGAACGAAGGAACGGTGGATGATTTATAAGCTGGTCTATTTGGGTTCTCTCGGGGTCTACGAGGGTCGGTAATTAGTTTAGCCGGTACCCTATACTGTGTCTATATGACTTATATTGAGTGGCGCTGTGTTCTCAAGAAGAGCTTCAGTAGATGATTCAGTATTCTAATGATGTACTTGTGCACTGCAATGTTTTGCCCCTTCTTGTTCCTTCCTTTTTTTTGGGGGGGGGGGGGGGGGTAGGGAGGGGTTGTAGTGGTTGATATTAATTTTTTTCTATGAAAATATATAAGGTGCACTAGCTTAGTGTTCATGTAAATGTACAGTTCATGTACATATTTGACTACTTTAAGCTTTGGGGGACTTGAGTACGGCAGTAGGCATTTACAACCATTTTCATACGGCTTAATTTTTTGTTAGATTTGATCCATGGGTACATCGACATGTGTGTATATTTGTAGTTTGTACTTTATCACAATGAAGATAAGGAACCCAATGTACTTATAAATGTCATGATAAATCCTGAAACATAATGGATAAAATTACCTCCAGACATATGTGCAAAATCCTTTTTCTCTATCATGTCTTAAAGAGAAGGTTGAGTTCTGGGAAGAGGTGAAAAAATTTTGTGAGCGTTATCATTCTTATTATGCAAGTGTGGAAGAACATCAGAAAAGACATGTTCCCTGAAAAGCATGGCTCTTCAAATGCCTTTATATTCTAAATATGTCATGTAACTCGTAAAACTCGGGGGGGGGGGGGGGGTAGGTTTTTTACGCCACGTGTTCATGTAGTCCCATATACATCTTTCTGTGTACAGTGTTTGTAACTTTACCAAGACTTGGCCAAATTTCTTATCATTTTGATGATTCCAGAACCTTGCAATACACACAAATTCTTATATGCTAGATGATCAACCTTTCTAGTCGATTTCACACCGTTTCTTTCACAACTCAACTTCACAACTCAGAACTCAACTTCATCTTTAAAGGCTGTTCTATGTGGGGGCTGAGCCAAAAGTTATTCAAAGAGCGTGCTGTAAAATGAATATATTGCCAGTGTGTTGTTATTTTTGGGGAAACTATTCATTTCGACTTGAAAGTAGCTTTTATTATATTAAGATTAAGAAATTATTATACTGCATGTAGACTTAAAATCTCAGACCAGATTTTGATTAATCAACCATTCAAGTTTAACAAGAAATGCATTGAAATACATGTCAGTGTTACTGTATGAACACAACCATACTATTTTGCAATAGTTGCAATGATCTTTGACCTCATTACCTGTACTTCAATTGCAATATACATGTACCTGAACTTTGAGCTAGCAAGAGTGGATGAGTTGTTTCTGATTGGTCATTGTTTAAAGGGGCAACACGAAGAGGCACATTTGCCAGCTTTTCAAGTTTATACTATATTATTATACCCGGTATGTCCCTTTTGTAGGCCAAAAATGAAAAGAATTCCACCGGGATTGGAATGAAAATACTAATTCAGAACTTCCCTCAAAATGAAAGGGCTTGAAAATGGCTATTAGTGGGAAAATAACGACCATTAGTTGTCAGATCAACTTTAGTGATTGCAATCACCTAAGTAATAGTCTGATTTTCAGACCCTTTTACTGAAGTGCCGTACGCTTTTTGCTGCACAAAGATTCAATCAATTTAATTTTGGCCATTACTAGAAGTTGGTTATTGATGTAGACAAATGCTCATGTACCTAGCAAATTTTATGTACATGTATGTTCTTACCAAAGAAAAAAAGATGTCACTTCCCTTCGTTAACCATGTGTTTCTTTCTCTCCCAAACTTTACAGGCTCTTCTCAGTGGGCTGGCATTCATGAAGTTCAGGCAGGGTTCCGCATCTGCCTTTGCCCCCAGCTTTGAGCCCAGTGATCAACCCACCCCCTACCCCGGCACCACGGCAACCAGCGTGGGCAACGACTCCTACCAGCAGCCCCCGTTCGATCCCACTACCACCAAGTCCGGCGATCCAGGCTTTTCGGCCCCGCCCTCACAAGCACAGTACCAGGCTCCATCGTACTAACTAGCGGCTGGCATGGAGACCCCCCTCAGTGTCAAGAGGAGCTTACATGCGGTGTTACGTATATCCGCGATGCAGACTAATACATGTAGATATATGGTCAATCTTCCTTTTGTAGAAGTGTTATTAGTGTATGAGACAAGGTGTTCCATTATTCCAACTTGTGTTGGTTAGGAAAAGAAAAAAAAATTTGAGGCAGAGGAAATTATCAGGAAGCTGTTCTAAGAAATGAAAGGTATATATGACAGAGGATTTGAATCATTCTAGATTGTATTTCAATTGCATTTTGATTATCCTGAGCGTCGTGTAAATGTGTTGCAAACACCAAAGTCTGTTGTAAATGTGAGTCGTATGATAATAATAATTTGATGTGATGCTGACAGTAAATTAGAATGATGCCCCATCCATAGTGGTATTAAAAGCTAGGCCATGTTTATTGGGAGATAGCCTAACCATGTAGCGATTCCCCCATGTCTTGAATGCTAGAGTGAACGTATGTGACGGTGTGTGTGTGTGAGGTATTGATATTACCCCCTCAGTGGCCTGCTGTAAATTGAAACCCAATCAGGAGACGAATGATGTATGCAGCAGACGCCAAACGCCACCGCTCACTTCGCTTCGAATCGTCTTGTTACGTCATTATCTAGCAGTCATGGGATACGCATGTGGCCGCCGTGTATACGTATCGTAATATTTATCACTTTGTCTTTCAAATTAAACAGACCGATTCGTCCAGCAAATTTCAATTATGTAGATCAGCTTCTACTCACTACTCTTTTGTAATTAATTATCATCTCTGATTCTTTTAACCAAAAATTCACAACCGCTATACATCAGTGTTTCCTAAAGTTGTCTTGTAGTACATGTATACTAACCTGTAAGAATTCCAGAAACTCAAGGTTATCTTAAACTGACTCTCTGTAGTAAATGCCACATGTAATTTATATTTTCCAGATAACTTTTCTTTTTCATGTTAGAACAGACTCTGTATGATTTCTCATTGTAATTGTTAGTAGTGAGACATGGTTGTGAGGAATGCTTGCGTACATGTGTCGCTTTTGAATCCTACTGTATGTCAAATACTTTGATCGTTGAAACAAGCCAACACCTAAAATCCCTGATATTAAAGCATACCAGCATGTTGGTGTTCATATCCGAAGACTTACGACATTCGTTCTCGAGAGTTATCAATTCAAGTGATATTAAGATCAGCTTAGTATCCATAAGAGGTTAGATGACTGAGGGAGAAAAGGAAATTGAAAAAAAAAAGGGATCAAATTCTCTTGTGTATCATATTGTGCTGAACATGAATTTGAAATTTATATAACTTTCTTGAGGAAATGTACGACATGAGGAGAAAAACCTCAGGCTTTGTCTTATTATTGTAAATCCTGGGACTAGCTATTCACAATGTCGCCATTTCTTGTAGTACATGAACAAGACTTCACAATTTCCATCACCGCAAACAAAGTAAAACCTATTTGAGCTTTGGGGGATTTCCTTTAAAGAGAAGTGGGATTTCCACATACCGGTAGCAATTCTTGATATCTCAGTTATTTTTCAATAGCTCTTGTAGAGATTTCTGGAGCTCAATTGCTTTCTAATCATGCATTTCCCCCCCTTGAATCCATATGAATATTTAGAGGAATCAAATTTTTAAACAATCATCAGTCGATCAGTAAATGACACTTAAAAAGAAGAAAACAAACGTAGATCAAAATTCGTTATATGTACACGAACCTGTACTCCCTTGCAAAAATGAAAGGGTGTCCCCTATAATTTTAAACAGTTCTCACTGTATGCCTGCATACCGGTAATTGGTAAGTGGACGGGCGTTGCAGAATAAGAATAACAAGATTAAAAAATCTGCTTTTCTTCTCTCGTGAACACCGTGACACATTTATTTGTGATGGTTACATGAGGATGTTTCTATGATGATGAAGGTGTAGAGTTTTAAGCATTGTGCTCAAACTAATGAATGAAGGAAATATTACAAATTTCTACTAAACTTGACCTTTGTAGAAAGACTGCAGAGGAGGTAAATAGGATTGGTGGTCTTTCTAGACAGGTTATATAGCTTTCTAGGATGGTTTAGCTGTGTATTGGAAAATTTACTACAGTACAGGCTTGTTTGTATACAATGTATATAGGCAAAAATTCATGAAGTGATACGAAATATATACATGTATATATGGCGCAGCTTCAGGTGCTATATGATAAGTATAAAATGGGAATAAGGGGGTAGATATGTTGTAATTGCTTGTCCTTTATATGAAATGTAAATGATGTTGCATTTAACATGTTTGTCATTGATCATGGATGTGGGACTTTTCTGCTGCTTCAAATTCACAAAATGCTGTTCTTTTTTCTTCTATCTTGCCTAATTCTACTGAATTATACATACATGGATTGACATTTCTCTCTCTCGCATTTTCAAATGGCAAATGGCATTTTTTACAGTATCCTACACACGCACCATGTGTAAATTATTCATCATCTTGCGCAATAGGTACATGTACGTGTATGCACTTTATTTGTAGGGATAAATATTAAAAAGGATTCATTCTATGACAATAACCAACCCCTCTCTCTCTCTCTGTCTCTTTGTCTCTCTCTCCCTCTGTCTCTCTCTCTCTCTGTCTCTCACTCTCTCTGTCTCTCTCTCTGTCTCTCACTCTGTCTCTCTCTCTTTCTCTGCCACTCTCTCTCTCTCTCTTTCTCACTCTCTCTCACTCTATCTCTCTCTGTCTGTCTGTCTCTGTCTCTTTCCCTCTATCTCTCTCTATATCTCTCTTTTTCTCCCTCTCTCTCTCCCTCTCCCTCTGTCACTCTCTTTTGACTGTCCTATCCCATCAATCATCCTCTTTTATATTCCATCTCTCATGTATTCATCAATTCTTTAGTTGAACAATGCTGCTGCAATCACCTTCATTTATATGACAATGGAGTAAATGTTCATTTATGCCTGTAACACCACTAGTCGTGAAGCAAATGGGTGGCTAGCTAGCTTCATGCACATGTACTGTACATGTATACCAGTATACACCTGTAGGTCTAGCAATTATGCACTCCTAGGCAATTGCATATATTTCATGATTCTTTTTCTTTTAAAGTCTACATCAGCCTCTATAACTCTAAAAATGCCAGTCGTAAATCCTCTTGATGCTGCAGCTTTATACAGCACACCTATTTTACTTATTTAAACCCTGCTCATCCATCATGGTATCATACTAGAAAAGTTTCTACGATAGATGATGTTGGTTGGACATAGTATATTAAAGTTGATTTTTTTTTTGTTTTAAATTGGAGAAGTGAACAGACTTAATGACAATATGAAATTAATAACTTAACTGGGTTACCAACTGGTGTCTGGCAGCTGAAAAGTTATCATATCCAAAATGTTTTAAAAGATAGTTGTTACTTGGGCATCTAAGTTAGATTTCATGCAATTCAGACTGTCATCTCCTTTCCCATTAAGCAATCTTTATTCATCTTTTTATAATGCAAAATCGAAAAAGCTTATGAAAGTCAAATTTGTTTGTTTAAAAAAAAAAAATCAGTTTGATCAATGTAAGAATACACAACCTTGCAATAGGATACTGTGCCAACAGAAATACACTTGTGTGTAATTTGTTACTTGTGATACTCTGTACATGTACTTCTGGATACATATTCAATGCCTTCTCTTAACCTGTGAAAATCAACATCCTTTTGAATGGTGCAGAAATGGAAACAGAAAAATTTATGCAAACTTCAAATACATTCTTTATTTTATTGGTGAGTTTTTTTTCTAGGGATGCATTGAATTTTGTTACTAACAAATTATTTTATGATTGGGGAGATGGTACATATGGTACAACTTGTGTGTTAGTATTAATAATGGAGCATTTGGTTAAATAGGGGAAGAAATTCTTAGATGGAGAACAAAAATGGAGGTGTAAAACATGTGGTATTTAGAGCAGTTTCCTTTTGTATCTCATTCATGTGGAATTTTAAATGCTGTTCATTCCCTAGACCTGACGGTTAAATATTATGAATATATAGCTCTGACAGTGTTTTATCTTTTGAGATTGTTTGCCTGGCTCATATCCAGCATCCCCCCCCCCCCCCCAAAAAAAAGGAAGATAAAAAAAATTGTAAGACAAAACTATCATGGCATCCTGGTATTGGAACTTCCTTGACTTTTAGCAAAATGTTCCAGCTCCCTCTTGTGTTGAGAGCTTTACAGTCACAATGCTATAGGAACTGTGCATTGAGCCATCTACATGGGTCAAAGAAATTTGTTTGGGAAATAAAAGAGAGTCCTTTGTAGTGATTGAATATTAATTGATTTATGTTGGTGTTGGAAAAGGCAAGAAACTTGTGTCAAGTTGCTGTACCATGTGTCATTACTACATTCCACAATGTGATAAAGCAGTGAAATACCGTAATAGTGCGGAGGGAAAAAGGTGGTTGTATAGTTATGTAAAGAGATCGATATATTATACACTGTATGTATGGGTTTACTTTAAATATATATGTATTGTGAAAAGTATAAGCATGTTACGAGTTCGACATGAAATATTTAATACGAAATATGCCAAGGGCTTGAATGAGGCACAACAGAAATTAGTGTCCTCTGTTATAAATGTGAATACGAGTGTTGAAAACAAAACAAAAAATGAAATAAAAATGATTTTTCAGTTTTATGGTGTATTGAACCATAGAAATACAGTGTTTGTTACAATTCTAGGGAGGTAGATGATTAGGTTTTGGTGTATTCATTGATTATTGTTGAAATAGAATTTGTTATCAGGTACACAATGTAACATTTGAATCCATCCCTATACGCGACGTTAATTTCGTATTTTTAAAGGCAAGTGCATTTTTCATACAAGCGAATTAGTAGTAGATTGTTTTTCCTTTTTTGTCTTATGTAGATAAAATAATGACTTCTCTAGCAAGTTTCAACCTACCGTAGTTCATTTGAAAGAACCCCCTTTTTTGCTGGGGGGGGGGGGGGGGCAAGGTAAAGGATAACACTTATTGATAAATTTTGGAAGATTATTGATTAGTTCATATCTTGAGTGCATTTTTAAATACTCTTCAACTGTATTATTAGAATAAAAGGTCACAGCTATAGCAGTTATTTATTGATGTTTCAGTTGGGATATTATTGTGCGAGAGTTATTGGATGTTTGTTGACCCAGGTGCAACTATAGAGAGTAGTCGATACCAGTTGTCGGTTTAGGGCTGAAGGGGTGCTAAATGTCTGTACATATATCAAAATGTCAAACCTTTAACACCCTTTTCAATCTAATCAGATGATTTTTTTTGAGTGCAAGGTGGTTGTAACTTGTAATCCCGTAAGTCAGTTGGTTTTATTGAGTGGATAATGTCAAAGTTATAAAGTATGTTTGTTTTATTTGATGGGAGTATATTTTATGTGATATGAGACGTGTTTAATAGACCCCTTCCACATTATAGAGTGTGTATGTCAGTGTAAGTTCCCCTAAGACAATGTGTAGGATATATGTCTTTGTTCTGTACCAGTCAGGAATATGTTAGATCTGAATTTTTTCAAAGTTAATCCATATACCCCATTTATCAGTTTGATTCAATAGACCCGTTTACAAACATATTCAAATTTACAGATGTTTCCTAAGCGAGGACCTAGTGACAAGTAATCCATTAACTTGTTAGTAATGAATGAACTACAAATACTTGATATCCAGTCCACACATTACCTGTTGCTATGTTGGGCAAGCCTCAAACCAGCTATCAGGTTTCCGAGAACAACGTTAACAAGTATGCATAAAATTTGAATATGTTAGTAAACCGATCTCTAAGAAAAAGGTTTGATTAATAATCAACATTGCGTCATATGTGCATTTGACTCTTGGATGTCTGTTTCATTTAATACTTCCCCTATCCTAGCATAATAATTTTTTTTATTTAATGCACCTTTTCTAATGAATTCACCCTAGAAGAATGAGGAATTTTTGTTTATTCTGCAAGCAAGAGAATTGCAAACATTCTATAGATACATCACATTCAAAAGGTATTTCAATTTTTAAAATGTTTACCTAGCAACAAGTTATCATATTACAGTCACCCGGTACATGTTTTTGCATCTTACGTTCTCTTTTCTTGTTATATCTCTCAATGCATTTGCATCATTTTTTGGCCCTTGCAAAAAAAGGTTCAGCAAAATTGATAAAGTAAGAGATGTATAAAACTGAGAAGTCGGTATACCACTTGATTGCAATATTCAATATGGGAAGAAATTTAGAAGGCGAGATTCCTAAACTATGAACAATTTATTGGTTTAACCATTATTTTTGTGTGAAAATGAGATATTCATGAATCGTGATGGATTTGTTGGCTACTTAAAGAAAGCCAAGTTTAAAATAGTTCTCTGTACATTAAGTTTCACTAAATTTCTATTAATATAGATGAATACCAATTCTTGGTATTTAATACTAATGTTAGTCATTTTATATTTATCTAATATGGTTATTTCTTTCTTCATCTTTCCCCTTTTCCATTCAGATTTTTTTCTAGTGCAACAAAACGTAGAAAAAACATTGCAAATTATTTTTTAAAAATTGTTATCTATAATAATCAATCATATTGAATCAAAATGAACAGAATTTCTCCAAAAATTTCTTCAGCCCTACTTAAATGATAGCGATAAGAACTCAAATCAACTTGCTTTCAATCTATCTTCTAATGCTACTTGCAAAGTGATTCTGCATGACTTTTTCTACATACATTCAACATCCATTCTAGCCATTTGCATGATATGTGTAGCATATTTTCTTCTTTATCATGGTTTGTTATTACTTAATTTTGTGATATTGTTTTATTGCACATGATTGACTTTGTATTTTTGGTGAAATTTTCCCCTATCCAGAGCAATAAATATTTAGTAAACAAGAGTGGGATATTTGAATAAATGGTTTTGTTTTATGAAATAAAAAATATTGGTTTGTTTTGTGTATTTTTTACTGCATGATGTATTCACGCATGTTTAAAGGTTTAAGGTTCGTTGAAAAAGGGTATCTGCAACAATTTCAGGAAATACAAAATTTGTAAACAAGATTTAATATTATTATTTTCATAAAATTAAAATTGTCCACAATACCCTTTTTTGACAAACTGGAGGCACATTTACAAATGAAATCGAAATGAAATTTGGCCCTATTTAAAATTACTTATTTTTGACCAAAAATGTTTGTTTTTCTGAATTTCCTGAGATAGCCCGATACATTTTTTGACCGCCTGGGTCATAAAATAATAACGAATTAAAATTTGGCCAAATTAAATTTTTGTAATATATAAAAAATTAAAAAAAATTACCCCTGTTATGGTGCTTGCATATTTACAAAGTTAAAGGGGGAAAACAGGCACAGTTGACCTCAAACTCCTTGTGAACGATTACATCATTGAAACATGAAGAATACAAACGAATGGGGCAGGCAACAATTACCTTGTATACGTTGTAAATGTGAGTTTATTACGTTTGCATGTTTTTTTAAAACACAAATTCACTGATCTATTGAACCAAAAAGTTGATACAATTATTTCATATGAAAAAAAAATCACTGGATGGGCCAAACATTTATTAACATGTTTTTATAACAATCACTTTACAATTCTTCTTTGCTGAAAGTTTGAACCGACCACACATGTACTCAAGTAGTACATTTCAATAAAATGCACAAGTACAGAACAAATGGTTCACAAATATTGAATACGGCATCATCTTGATAAACTAGAAATCGAGGCTTCTCTGGTGAGTACTGTCTATGTTATATTCAAACAGGGTATATTCAGAACTAGGATCTCATCAGGGTCTACAATTAGATGTAAATCACAGAAATTTGACACTTTCAGGACAGGATTTATTTCAAGACAAAATTGATCATATGTTATTCTCCAAATTGATAACAATAATATTTTTCTTTTATTGTTACATTATTAAACTGAAACATAATGTCTCCGTAACAATTAACATGGCGAGATTGGCCTGTATTCAATCCAATATTTTATGCAGTTTTCTGCTTTGATAAAATACTTCGTCAAATTCGTATTTAGTTAACACTTTTGGCTAAGTATTTTACCCTAAGTTTAAGACATATCCCAAACAGACTTACACCATTTACTTTGAAAGCCTTGTTAGCAAGCATACAATTTTCAAGCGCAGTTATCATAAGTTGCGCAAAATTATGAGCACATTTAATGCGACGTGTTATATTTCATACACCATATGACGTCACAATGGAAGTAATTTGCCTTACAGTTGGCTGAAGTAAAACAGTTAAATGTACTCTAAAAACGAGTTAAAACATTTAACATACCGGTAGCCAAGAAAAATGCTAGTAAAGTACACTGAATTGAACAAAGCCCTAGATGGTTGAATGGAGCTTATCATTGGCAATGGGATCAGGAACTATACAATTTAATATACACTTTAAACGGAATGTTCTCAGAATTTATAGAAACACACGCATTGCAACGACACACTTTTTATCACACAATCCTTAATAAATTATCAAAAAGTACATATATACAAAATATTAGCTCAAATAACACACTACCGCTTGCAAAAAAAAGTTTTTTCCTTCTCACAACAAACAAGCAATTGCACAACAATCTACATGTATCACATGTACATAATGAATATGTAAACAGTCTATGGCAAAAGTTTACAATGGATTTCTACTTTTTTCTACAGTTATATGCAACACAATTTTTTTCTATCACAGGTTCATATAAATGTAATTATCTAAACAAATGGCAATACTTTTTAATAATACTGATAGTTGATAATCTAAATTATCTACATGTATATATTACTTATTTCTCAAATTGAAATATTGTCGCAAAAATATATACAAATGTACTCCCATGTATATGTAAAATTGTTTGATGTGGTAGGTATTAACAGTACATCAAACATGAACGAGAATTCTCGTGGAAGTTTAAACGAGACAAATTAAACAAAAAACACCCAAAACATGTAGATGATGGTGACGTTCACATAAGAGGATAATGTTCAACACTGGATTTCAACTTCACATCACATTAAAGTTATCCATAATCTGTATTCTTGCAATTAATCAAGGTCAAATTAAATCTACATGTAAATTATTTCAAAACAAATATAGAATACAAACACATTAGGCATAATAAACAGGAGTGTTTTTAAAGTACTGTCAGCTTTTGTTACATGTAGCTTTATTCAACAATACCTTAAACGATTGTGATTCAACGTGACTTAGGACATTTTTATAGATTTCTTTTAAAAAACCTGGTAGAAAGAGAGTTAATCGAGCTATTCATGCTTATGGAAAGGAGCTGGTTTGATACCTATTGTTTCACAGGACAATATTCAGTATTGTCATTAGAAATTAATGTTTAGAATGATCTTTAACAATAACCATACATGTATGTTTCATAAAGATAGGTACGACTATCTCAGTGAATGATTTCAGTAAAGATTACACTATGAACATTCTTTTAGCTTTAACCTGTCCAATTATATTCTATGATCATCCAGAGGAATTAACCACAATGATAATTGGTGAAAATAATAATACCATTCATTTTCTGCAGAATTAAAATTTTGCTAGATGTGATTTCCATCTGCTTTCTTTCTGCTGCTGGGTAATATCAGATAAAGATAACTTTGTACAATTTTCCATGATGTTCTCAACTATTTTCAAATTTTGAACCAAGTGATTTCCAACAAATTATACAATTGCACAGTAGCATTTCAGTTGGATAACTATTCACAAAAATAAAAAAGGGAAACCGATGAATACCGGTACATTCAATTTAATAAGCTTTTGCCTCAAACATAGACGATCAACTATGATCATAAGTAACTATCATCATTTCACAAAAGCAAGCTGGCTTGTACAGTAATTCATATTTCTTTCAAGAGTATTCCTTTTTTACCGGGGCAAGAAAAGTTCTTCTATATGACAGCATTCAGTACATAATTACCACATAGATTTTATGTCATATGCAATATACTAGTAGTAGGTCCATGATATAAGACACAGCTGATGTTTGGGGGAGGGGTCAAGGCACTTTAGTTTTCTATCCTGTTTACCTGTGATACATTATCAAAATGGATGTTTGAGACAAAACAATCAAAAGTAGTCAATATGCTTCTTTAAAGACAGAAGGACATTAACTCTGTGTAAAAGTTTATATGTTACCACCATTCTGGCCCTTAACAGACAATAATCCAATTGGTAACAAGCCTTCTCAACTAATTATTCACTTTACATGATAACAGTACATGTCATTTACAAACATAGTACGTTTAGCTCAAAGTGAAATAATGAAAGATAGGAATTGTGAAGAAAGATCGTTTCAATTACGGTATAAGGATTAAAAATTTAGATCATGGACCATGGTTAAATTGAGTATTTTATAAAAACTTCTGCAATTCTGTCCTTGAAAACATATAGATATAGTTTGAAACTGTGCATTAAAACCAGTACCGTTTTGACGGAAGGGTGTTAAATAGTATAATTTTACAGAGTTAACATCCTTCTGGCTCCAAACGGATGACTTTACATGTACCGGTATGCAAATTCAAGTATATGATAATGAAAGAAATACAAAGAGTATTCACATCTTGTAAAGTATCATAGGTGACAGAATGCATCCTTGAGGAACCACAGCTCTCTGACCTATGCTTACACCACCAGTTCAGTAACCATTCTCAAGTGAAACTAGTGATTCAAACACTGTGGCTTCTACATCTTTGTAAGTAAGATAAATCAAGTATTGCTACATCAAGTCTTTTGTTTTTCTTTGCAAGGCAAGCGATCCCTTTAGATTTCATATCACAAACCTTCCATTTCATTTTAAATTGTAACCTTTGACCCCAGGCATTGCAAATAAGGCTTACAGCAAGATCATTGGCAGTTTAACAAAAAAAAAGCACTAGTTCATCTAGTGTGCAAACTTGTGGCACACACCGAGAAATTAAATACACACTTTTCACAACAAAGGCAGCTATTAGAGAGGCACTAGCTTTTACTTCAAGATTTACAAGAGCAAAAAGACAATAAAATCACCTGCTCAATTTGATTGAGAGGAAAAGACTACCGATAAATGATTTTATGATTGGAATGTGAAAGCAAAGTTTTTGGCAGTGTTGTTTCTACCTGGTCTGGCTCAGGAAAGTTTGGCAGAATTTGAACCATATGACTTTGAAAAACTGAAGATCACACTCCAGACAGCTAAACAACAACTTGGACAAGCAGAGTAGGCAGAGACTTTATTGAACTGAGTTAGAGATCAAGGGAAAAATAAAGATTTACAGGGGGTGTTTCATAAAGCTGTTTGTAAAGTTACGCATGACTTTACGAATGACTTTGATATGAAAAGCCGAATGGGATGCTCAATCACTTTTAACTGCATCAACTTAAGTTGAACTGTGCAGATATAGATTAACATTCTTATGATAACAAACATTTTTAATGCAAAGTACATTTTTTGCCATAATTTAATTGAGGTTATTTGAAATATAGTCACACTTTGTTAAAACATCAGGAAAAACTTTGGGCATCCTATCTGGCACTTCATATTCGAGTCGTTCGTAAAGTCATGCGTAACTTTGCGAACAGCTTTATGAAACACCCCCCAGGAGAGAGGGCCTTTAAGAGAAGGGGCAACCAGTACAGAGCCCTACTGCTCTGGCAATGTAATGTTTATGTTTTCATAAGCGCTCTGTACCTGCTTTATGATAAGACGCTATGGCAATGTTTTGTATTACCAAAGTGAAGTAAGATGCTTGCCATAGGAACTTTTTAAAAAGGATAGATGCAATCACAGACCTAGATACTGCAGCAGATATCTTCTGAGCTCACCCTAAGACCTTGGATTAGGACATTGAAAAAGAAACTGAAAATTGAAAATATAAGTGCGTAACTTATTCTCTGATTTAGGGAAGACTTAATACATTGCCTTAATAAGTACAATTGGAATTCTTTGTAGTAAAAGCTAGTGCCTCCCTCTAGCATAGAAATCTGACATAAAAAAAGCCAGAATAATAAAAATCTAAACAAATATGTACATATATGAGCAAAACATTTTTTTTGATAATCCTCATGAATATGTCCACACAATACTTTCTAGGAGACGTTTTACCTTCACATGCATTTGGCACTCCTCCATTATTCAATACTAGTAATATAAAAGTTCATTCTAAAAATATGAAACAATGTTTAAAAATATTTGATGTACCATAATGTTCATGCTCATATGAATCAAAACGTTATTGAAAGTATCTGATGCAAATTGTAAGAACACAAATCCACAAATCCATCACATGAATACCAGTTTGCTGATTTATTTTGGTGCATTTTGGCCGTGGCAGAATGAATACCCGAGTTTCTGAATACATCACTCAAACAACGCGCTCCCCCATAAAAAAAAGGTAATTTATCCCTGCTTTTGATCATAGTTTAGTTACTTCCTGCTTTGATGCCAGACGACTAGTAATGCTAGTTAGCCTGAGAACATCAATGAGGCAGCAATACAAGAGAGCAGCATATTCAGATTTGAAATGAATACAGAATTTTCTCACCATTTTGTTAAAACATGCATCAAGATCATTGCATTTACATAATGTCAATAGGATAATATTAGCATTGACTTTCGTTTCACTGTACATATACAAGGTAAAGCCCATCTATGTGGCATTTAACTGCTCATGTAACTCTGCCCTGAAGAAAAAAAAATGATTAGGATGAGAATAACTGGCAGCCAAGCCCTTGCAAGACATCATTTGACTTGACAGCATGAGAATATATACCAGAATTCTTGATGACCCGATAGCTCAGTTGGTAGAGCAGTGGTCTTGTAATCCGGCGACCCGGATTCGAAACCAAGGCGATGCGCTAGTGCCCTTTGGTAAGGCATTACTCCTCATTACCAGGTTCCTCAGAGAGGACCTAAAGCCGTCGGCCGTCTGGTTGCTTACTAACAAGCATTTATGCTTTCTTAGCAGTCAGTTAAAATAACATGATCAGTGAATTATCAGCAGTATTCACATCTTGTGAAGTATCATAGGTGACAGAATGCATCCTTGAGGAACCATAGCTCTAACTCCAAGGATATCACGTACAGTGTTCCTAATTGATGAGTACTTGGCATACAACGGCCATCATCTTGCGAATGACCAAAAGCACCAGAATTGCATCCTTGAGAATCCAAAATGAAAGTCTATCCTCAGTCACTCAGGAGTTGGAACATAGTCAGTATCACAATATCACTGACCATGAGGAAGGGCTGCAATCTTGAAAATCTCAAGTTCAAACAAATGAAAGAATCCCTTGGTATAAGGAATACAAATGTCAAAGGAGGCAAGGTTAAATGTAGGCGTCACATGAGGGCAGCAGCCTCAAGGTTATCTTTGACAATTGTATTGGTTACCACCTGAAAGACCACCTCCATGTTGCCGGTGTCTGTTGCCGTGGTGAAGTGGGGATACACCTCCTTCTTGGGGTTGCGGTTGCACTGCTGGAAGCGTCTCTGGATGTACTTGGCCGCAGCATCGATGTCATAATCTGGGCCTGTTCAGGAGAAACCAGACAAGAGAAGAAGTGAGCTCAAGACGGGAACATGTACATTTTTGAAAGGTACTCTCACTGAAATATCTGGGTGTGTCATTGCTGTGATCCGTTACACTCAATTCCTATGAGAACTTTTTAGGAATAACCATCTATTTCACTGCTGAAAAATGAAAATAAAAGGGGTAGGCCAAAAGTATCAGCATATTGAACAGAGTACTTGAGAATAAAAAAGAAAAAGAAAGGCAAATGTGGAGATAACAAGGAAACCAAAAAATAGATAGTGGAGTTTCAGAATGAAGTTTCAGAAGGAAACCTCACAGCGTCTTCCTACAGGTGATGCGACATGGGTCTGAACCTCCTTGATCCAGGTTTACTAAAATGGTTGACAGTGTGTTACACAATCCACACACAGGTAACAATATCCCAGGAAATTCTTTAATGATCAAGTGCTATAACCGGGTTAGGGTTGCTTGTATTCTTTCCTATTTCGTCCTATCTAGGTAATCTTCTATCTTCTTCTTTATCTTATGCACTGCTAAACAAAAGCATGGGGCCAATAGCAGACGCAAAAGCCCAGCTTCACCGAGGATGACAATTGTTACACTTTACGACTATTAAACTGATTTAACATTTGATCAGCAAGAGGAATGCTAGAGTGTTTCCTTGAAACAAGGCAAATACAAAGTCGTTACCTTGAAAATCTGGAAAGTAGTGTTGAAGCTGCCTTGAAGTGTGGAGGATTTTGAACTGGAACAAATCCACTTTGTTGAGAAAGAGAATCATTGTTGTTTGACGGAAGAAACAATTATTGCAGATGGATTCAAACAGCTTCAGACTCTCTTGCAAGCGATTCTACGTGGAATGGAGAAGAAATAGTCACATTTTTGTTTGAGTATTACTTGTTTTCAATATGTCAGTTTGATGTAAATAGTTTGAATTTATAGCAATTTGATTTATTCAGACTATAAAACATCTACACAATTGAAATGCCTTCCTAAATTTTGATATAAATGTATGTCCAAAAAACTTTTTACATTTTCTTTTCTCTTCACATTCTCTATCCTATCTAAATCTAATCTCATTCTAATCTTATCACTTTTTCTTTATCCTTCTATGCGCCCATTGAGATTGTGAAATCTTGAAGCCAGCCTTCTTACCACTTCAGGGTCTTCAAACAGAACCATGTCGTAGCCACTGAGAGCAGCAACGAACAAGAGCGCCTTGACATCATCAAAACACTGGATCCATTTCCTTCTCTCTGACCTTTGACCTCCGACATCATATAACCTGGTAAAAGTAAGAAGTTAAGAGTATTACAAATAGGAAATAAAAAGGCAATATAATTTCTGAAATGGCGCCATGTAACAGCATATTATCCTTCACACACAATTCCTATTAACAAAATGATAATATATCTCTAGGCATTGGTCAAAATATGGGGGAATATGGGGGAATTTAAAACGCTCCTTGGCTATGTTATTTGATATCATTCAAGAAAAGCAAATGCAGCATCCACAAATGTGCAGCTTTTGATTAAACAAGAGTATCAGACTAGAATGCAAATTTTGTGATCAGTGTAAGGACTTTTTGACTTTTCATTGGGACAAGAAAATCCTCTTCAGAGCAAAAAAAAAACCTTGAAATTCTTTGGGAATTCAAAAGCCAAATGTTACTAACAAAACCATTCATTCCATTTTCGTACGTACCTTGTAAAGCGTACAAGTTAAACAACTCTCCATGGATCTTCCATTGATAATGCATTTTCCAAATATAATAGAGGGCTTGCTCAGCAGGCGACCACAACCAGCCAGTTACCAACTTTTCCATCTTTTTTTTTTTGGGGGGGGGGGGAATTTATTTTGCTTTTGTAGGGATTTGTTTGGTTTTGTTTAGTGATGTTCCTAAAACTTGAACATACCTGAAAATGACGCCCCTGATTTTGAAGTGAGTTTCCAGTATTCCTGTTGTCCTCACTCGAGCTCTGAGGACATCTTGAGTGTCTGGTTTGTACTTCTCAGACGTCAGTCTCTCCATGTTCTCAAAATAACTGGTAGGAAAGAAAAAAAATTGTAGGAAAATTGTCAGTACAGTGAAACCTGTCTATAAATTGAAGACCACCCAAGGGAGACAAGAAAAGTGGTCCTTATTATATACAATGTACTGTATGCAGGTGGTCTTTATGCACAGGATCCTTTAGTACATGTTTCAATAAGAAACCAATTTCAAGGGAAACAAACAAATGTGGTCTTTGTATACAGGTGGTCGCTACAGCAGGTTTGACTGTATTACCAATAAATCATAGTTTATTAAGAACTTTAATATCAACCTGTACCTACACTGTACACCTTATAATTTATTTACTTCTCCCTGAGATTAAAAATCAACATCATGTAGTTTCTTGCACATCATTGGTATATTTGTACGATGACCTTTCCCTCTAAAAGGACCTGCTAACCCTTACTGGGAATGGTGAAAAACAATCTGTCATAACTTAAAATACTTGTTCACTAATTTTGCTGATCTGGACATAAACATACGAGTTGAACTATAAAATAAAGCCTTCAATTTATAGAGTAAAACTAATTCATAGTGTACAAAAACTTGCACTTGATATCACATACGAATTGAAATGCCCGCATCCCCTACATAGTACGGGTTCATACTCTTTCTCATAAATTTAATTCCATGACTTTCCATGACTTTTCTAGCCAGAATTCCATGACCTTTCCATGACTTTTACACATTTTTTTTACACGGTAGACTGAAAATTTGATCTCAAATCAAAGCGAAGCAAAGTGCATGTTTCAAGTCTACTAATAGAAAGGCAGCTTTTGTTATCTAGTTATTTCATCTGTTACAATTACATGTTATTTTTTCATCATATTCGATATGCACTGCTATATAATATTCTTACAATTACACATACATGTATTCATATCAACAATTGTCCATTTTTTAATGGCAATTTTCACTTCTAAAGAATACAAATTGCCTGTTCCTGGTTTCATGGACCACCATGATTCCTTCAATAGCTCTCCTTTGCATGTACAAGGTAACTACCCCCCCCCCCCCCCCAAAAAAAAGAAAACAAAACAACACCAACACACAAACTCACACACATACCATCACCAATTTTGATTTCACCAACAAAACACAGTAGGCCTACTCACATCAGCTGATGAATTCTTGTTTCGCTAGCATTAAGCTGGTCAATAATTTCTGAATGAGTTTTTTCTTGAGACATCTTCATGTAGCTGTTTGAAAGAAATCCCTCTACACATTGCACCTGTCTGAATATTTGGTGGCATTGGTAACAAACTGTCCAAGTTCTTTAATAATTCTTAATGGCATTCAGCTGTTCATCAATCTGTTTCTGAATTACTTGTAACTGGGATGCCTTCTCCTTTGCTGTACGTCGGAGGCTGTTTGATTTGGAAATACAAGTCAATCTTCCTTGTGACTCTGCTTCCTCAGCATACTTGTCTGCTGAGGTGTGAAGACTTTTCACATCTGCTTGCAGTCTCATTTGTTTGGCCTTTAGTTCTTCCAAACCATCCATCAGTCCTTTTCTCTTTCCTTCTTTCTTTTCCTTTTCCTTTTTACGCCTCTGTTCATCGAGATAGATGTGGTATTTCTGCCTGCCTGCAGACGCAGCCAACATGATTGATTTGTCAATAGTCACATTCTTGATTCCTCCAACATACTTGATATGGTCATAAATGGCCCTCAATGATATCAGTGAGTGTCCCAGGAGATTGTCCTCTTCAACTTCGTTGTTGATTGAGAAACCTCTCTCAATGGAGGCTTGTCCATGGGACAAGACAAGCAACATGCGGACCAACTTTAAGAGGGTCGAATAGCGAGACTCGGACAGAAATTTGCACATTACAGAGTCCAATCTCTCTTTCTTTGGATCAAAGTCTCTCATCTCTGCACTTCTTGATGCCTCATCACATGCTTCTGAGTATTCTCTTAGGATATCGTCACATGAATCCTTAAGTCTGTGGGCATCACTAAGGGTGTTAAGCACCCTCTTCAGCTTTGCAGTGGAGTTTTCTTTGTCTTTTGCCATGTTCTTTGGACTCAAGCATCCTATATTTCTCACAAGTGCATACTTAAGCGGACATCGCTCAATGAGCTTCCGGGTCATTGCAGCAAGAAACTTCTTTGCTTGAGTGCGAAATTCCAGAACTTTCAGCTCACTGATGATATTTTTCGCCTTCAGATCTTTCAGCTTCTTCTCAGTGTAGAATCCAATGTCCAACTTGGCCAAGGGCAGCTGAATGGCCTCACTGCTAACATCTACCTGCATTATCTTGTAAGGAGAAGTAATGGTACTCCTGTCCAGCTTTAAAAATCGCTGCATAAGGGATGCAAGCATTCTAGTAAGGTCTTCAGCTAAAAAGGGCAGCATTGGTGCATCAGTCTGATAGTCTGTTAGGAAAGGATTGACCAGCTTTGCAACAGATATGAAGAAGTACAGTCTTGCTAAGAAATCAGTTATATGAGTACATTTTGAAACAGTTTCAAAGGACTTGTTCTTTGGGTGAGGGATTTTCTTCTCTTCTACTGCTTTAACATACGCACATACACTCTCCCAGATGCTGATTGCTCTCTCTGCAACAGGAAGGTTTTCCAGCCATCGGGTCTTGCAAAACTTAAGTGGCATGGTATGATCTCCAGTTATCTTCTGATAATCCTCTCTTCTGGCAGGGGAATCAGAAAACAGGTAATACAAGGATGATAGAAAGCTTTCCACCTCCCAGTCAGCAGCCTTGGCACCTGTCAGAAAAGCACCATTAACTATATGGAGCCCGCATGAGCCTATATTCAGTATGGATTTGGTCAGGTCAGCAGTGTACTCTCGCGTAAAGTCATCATACATCTTCCAATTAACGTTGGGACCATCCATTGATATTTGCAGTAATTTTTCCAAGCCAACTGTGTGCAGAACTTTATTCAGTTCTTCCTTGAGGTGAACAGCTGAACCATGTCCGATGAACACAGACGTCAAGTAGCGAGTGCAAACTTCATTGTGTTGCCATGTTCTTATGAGGAAGTCCATCTGCTTTTTCTGGAGCTTCTTGTTGAGGCTTTCATCAAACAGTATCACATAGTGGTTTGATTGTTTTATGTTGTCATAAAGGAGGTCTTGCACATATGGGCCCAAACCAAACACCGTCATATACCGACATTTTGTTTCTGACAACGTGAAACCCTTAGCAATAGCTGAGTCCGGAAACATTCTTTGAAAGAGCTCACTGTTGTGCTGGCAAGAATGAAATGATAAATGATCCTCCACCACTTTCAGACACCAGAGTATTTCAGCTTTTAAAGTTTCCTCTCTTGCAGCAACAGGAATGGGAGTTGTCACTTTAGAGGTTGATGGCGCACAAGTACTGGTTGTTGCATCTGTAGACGTGATAGATACTGATGAACTTTCTGCACCTTTTGCCTTGAAGAAGCTCTTGAGTGAGAGAGTAGAATCTAGGAGAAAAGAAAAAAATGTCTATTAAAATAAATAAAATATAAATATCATCATTTGGTAAGATTTAGGGCCGAGTCAAAACGTTTAACTGCCGTTCAAACGACCATTAAAAGCATAAACGTTTTCCTATTTTGACAACCGTTTGACAGTATGGGGAAGGAAAAAAAAAAAAAATTCACGGCAACTTTTGGCCAATTGATGTAAGTCACTAAGACAAGTGGACTAATTTTTGACTCATTCCTTAAAAACATATTTTAAAGAAATAGAAAGGAGGAAATACTTCTCAAGGCAAGCAAACTGTTGGACCCAATTGTAAGTACAAAATTTAGTTTTATGATTTTTGGGGTCAATTTTAAGGTAAATTATTATTATTTTTTTTTTCTGCAGTCCACATACAGTGCCCGGTACAACACTGGCGTGTGAGTGCGGAGCCCCCTGGGTTAGCGTTCGGGCTGTTGCATGCAGTAACCTAGCCGGCCCGGCCCGGGGCCGGGGACGCTCCCGAACGGGCTGGTCGCAGTAAGCAGTAACCAATGCCTGCGAGGTGACATCGCATCGCTAAATAATCTCAAATCTTTCATTTTTATATAATTATTATCAGTCATTATTTGGATTCATGCTCAATAAAGGATCGGTAAAATTCACATTAAAAATGCTCACTTACGACGTTGTTGCTGTTGGAGGTTTGCTGTGTGTTTTTCACTCTTCTTGTGGCTCTTGACGGCTGCTTCGCCCATATTACGGACACTGAATTTACACATACAAACAGCACATCTAGCAGTCCCCAGATCGGAACTTTCTTTCAAAATCCAGCCACGGTAATCCGGGTGTTCTAACCAAGCATCCTTAAAATGACAATTTCCAGGCATTTTGAATATCACTTCCACAAAATTTGTAATGGTGAAAATATCCACGTGACGAGTTCCAAGGTCTGTGAAAATAAACAACTCCGTTTCATGAAGAATCAACACATGCACAAAAGTTTCAAAACACATGCCGTCGCGTCGATATATAGATCGTCAACGAGCTAGCGCTGCCAATTTGCCTTGTTGACACGTCAGTATTGTTCCTTTTTTATTTAAATAATGAAAATTAAAAAACAAATATTACTAATTTACTTTTTCCTCATTTATTGGAGAAGTGTAAAAATTGTAGTAGTCTAAGTGGTCGCAATTTAATGCAAAGCCAAAGTGCAATCGAGGCATTACATTCGTTCTTGGAGTGTCACATGTCGCGTTGGCACCATCATCATATGCACACACACACTGCACACGTACACGTGCGCTAGCTTGCTGAACTGAGCTAGCGCTAGCGAGCTCGCTCGCAAGCTAGCCATGTGCGCACGATGTGGACCGTACCGCCATACACTGACCATACACACGTAGTTCGTATCGTACACGTACACACCCACGTACACAGCGCTTATCCATCGATCATAGTGAACACATTCACAAGTACAATCAGTCGGTATGTTACGAATGAAAGAAAATACGAGAAGAAAATGGTTGAAATATCTCCATTTATTCACTTGTATAGTGAGAAAATACTATAGTTGTCCATAATTTTGATATTCCATGACTTTCCATGACTTTCCAATGGAAAAAATAATTTTCCATGACTTTCAAGGCCTTAAAAGCAATAAAGTAAAATTCCATGACTTTCCAGGTTTTCCATGACCCGTATGAACCCTGGCCGGCCCGCTGAAGAAAACAAAAGAAAATAATGAACAATTAAAAAAAGAAGAAGACTTACTAGAGAGCCGAGTCATTAAGTTCATATTCATGTCCTCTTGAGACACAGAGACGTATTCCAGAGTCATTCCACAAGGCAAATAATGAGCTGGATATGTCATGCTTCATCACAGTGTGCTCATCAAAACATCTATGGCATTGCAGGATTGCTTGTGCATGGGACTGAGGCCAGAGGTAGAATGATTGAGGGGAAAAAAGCAAATGAAAAGGTTTTTAAATGTATATAAAACGTCTTTTATAAATTTATGTTACGGTAATCTTTTCATTTGTAAATGGATATGGAAGCTGTTCTTCGACCCAATCACTCAAAGCTTCTGCTGTCACATTTATATAATCAACTGATCACTTTGTTCCTTCTATTCCTCCATGTCATACATAGTACTCATGCGTATGTCCTATCTTCTCTGTCATGATCAAAACAACATATATTTATTGACCAATGACACAAGATGAAGAACACATCTGCACAACCTGAAGAGGTGTAACTCATGCTGCACACAGCTGCTTATCTATAATAATATCAATGATGATCGTAATCATATTAATTTTGTTTACATACAGTGTAGGCTGGCCTAATCAGCTTCAATGATATTCCTCCTGAGGGCCCTGTAATTGATATTACCCCATGGGAGTGTTACACAAAGACTAAGATCGACTTTAAGCTGGACTTAACTATGGCATGCTGTTTATGCCACTGTTTGCTCTCATTATTGTTGAAGAAAAAAAAATCTTAAATATGGCTTAAGTTTACAATGTAAGTAACTTTTTTTCTTCAACAATGACCTATCAAAGAAATTAAATTCTGCAGATTTGTGATGTCCCTTGAGAGACCAATGGTGAGAGCGACTAGTGGCATGAACAGCCTGCCATAGTTAAGTCCAACTTAAAGTCGATCTAATTCTTTATGAAACACCTCCCAGCAAATGCCAGCTAGGTACCCATTTACACCTGGGTGGAGAGTGGCAAATATTGACCAAAGTCTTGCCAAAGGGCATTAGTGCCCGGCTGGGATTTGAA
The DNA here is from genome assembly GCF_000002235.5 of Strongylocentrotus purpuratus. Classification (NCBI taxonomy): domain Eukaryota; kingdom Metazoa; phylum Echinodermata; class Echinoidea; order Camarodonta; family Strongylocentrotidae; genus Strongylocentrotus; species Strongylocentrotus purpuratus. Next base: position 11,964,728 of record NW_022145599.1, on the reverse strand, counting down.
TCCTCAACCCTTAGATTGAGAGTCACGTGAATGAACCACTATACCACGACACCTCCACTCTCTGATAATATAAGAGGAGGAATGAATTAAAAGAATCTGGTGTTCTGGTATTCAATTAGACAGAGGGCCTAATTTTCTATGCAAATTTAAATATAATGTTTAATTACCATCTCTACCTGAGAAATTATATTTACATAAATCACAGTGAATAAGAAAAAATATTTTAAAAATGGATAAATGCATATGTAGGACTATAGAAGAAGAAAAGAAGAATATTGCAGATTAATTCAAAATTTCAAATCAATCACATGATGACAAATGTAATCACTCTGAAAATTGATCTTTAAAGTCTACAGAACAATACACATTGGGCCCAAGAGGTTTATGGCAGGTACTGTAGTACCAAAAGCTAAGTGAGGTTTTAAATGGTTATTATTCCACAGCCATCAATCAAACTTAAGATACAGTATGCCCCTTTTCATCTCTTAATCTCTCTAATCTTTATTAATTAGAGCATTACTTTGTAGACTGGCCAAACAAGATGAGCTAAAACCATTTTACATGTCACTCATGTTGGTGAATAGACTATGACTATACTTTGTAAGGTATAAACAGACTGGTATGGTTATCTCAGTTACATGTACAATGCCAGATCGACTCCAGACTAATTGGGCGTTCAGGATGATATATGTTTCTATTTGGTCTGTTGTCGGTCTGGGCCTCTTTTCACAAAACTGTCATATACATGTACATGTAAGTACAAGTTCACAGACAACCCATTGAAACACATGTTAAATTTCAGACACATGCATTTTGTGACAGTTTTGTGAAAGGCTGCCCAGGTGTCAGTCTTCTATCATTGGTGTGATTGAGGTATCATGGACATATACATGTATCTTACCTTATTTTTAGAGTTGGCAAGAGGTATTCGCAACAGGCCCATCCCGTTTAGTACATACTTCATGGAGTTCAGTAAATTATCCAAAACAGCAGGCTGGTTAAAAAGAAAAAGAAAAAAACACTTGCATTTTCTATTCAAATTACATTTTATCATAAATGTGTATAATCTTTTCAACATCATTTTTCCTACTCTTAAAAACCTAAATTTTTGCAACATAACACTTCCAAAAATTGCAAAAAACAGCCATTTCCACAGTAATACATTCATGCAAACTACAAAGATGAAATTTTGTGACTTGACTTCACCAATTATTAAATGGCTCAAATTTTACCAATTTGTGAAAAAGCTTCTTTGCTTGAAACTACATAGTACATGAAATTCATTGCCTTGAACCGTGGGAAAAATGAACAGGTAGTCAAGTGTCTCAGACTGGAACAAAATAATCAAGAAATTGGCAAACAAACATGCACCAGCTATATTTTGCTTGGGTGAATAATCTTAATTCCAATCCTCATGTATATTTTCCCATATGCCCCATGGTTTCTTTTGTACAAACATGACATTAAGGTTGTGGTGAATGTTTGTAAACAGTCTTACGCCTACACAGCTGGCAAGACAATGATACGCCTACATAACAGTTTCTCATGGACTTGCATGTTGCGCCTCATATCACAGACCAACATTAATGCTCATCATGCATCGATAAACCCATTTATTTCTAGCTTTTTGTCAGATGTTAGACAACTGAAGGTTCACACAGCGGGTCTTTTAACTTTAAGTTTAGGTCATGGTTTTAAACTTTGAAGTTATCTTGATGTAGTTAGGGACGATGTGGACCCAGTCCTGGTTATAACTATGAGTACTGTAGTTAATTTAAATTAACTTCCAGGTTACACCAGCTTGCAGTTTAAAACTTTGAAAGATTCATTCTTTTGGCCGAGTGTGAACAACTCTTGGCATTGTTAGTGGGTCGTTGTTTAAAGGTACTATGTCCCTTTTGCAGGCCAAAAAAACGAAAAAGTTAAATTCCAACTGCATTTGAAAGATAATACTAATTTAGAACTTCCCTAAAAAAGGTGGGGCTTGAAAATGTCTTCAAGTAGGAAAATAACGACTATTAGTTGTCAAATCGTCTTTAGGGCTATAGAGCCCAAAAGTAATAGTCTTAATTTTTCAGACAATTGTACTGAATGGTCATACGTTTTATGCTGCGCAAAGATTCAATCAGTTTAATCTTGGCCATCACAAGAAGTGGGTTATTGATGTAGACAAATGCTCATGTACCCTTTACAACTCTTTTCATGTATGTTATTACCAAAGAAGAAAAAAAGCCAGTCACTCACTCAATAGTGTCTGACAGTGAAGTCTAGCCAGTAAACAGGTTTCCTTGCATATATGAGGACACTGCTAACGTTTAAATTTCACAGATAGGACATACATGAAATATTCATAATTCCTGCAAAGTTCTACAGCATTTGAGGTTGGCTGCAAAAGGGACATACATGTAGTACCTTTAACAAATTTTGAGTTTTTGCAATTTATGACTGTCCCATGTGAACATACATGTACTACATGTATTTTACTGGAGTGGAACCATACTGGTAAATCCATGGAGTAACAAAACAAAACTTGTTCAAACATAGATCAAGGACACCCACAGTCACTCATGCATGGATAATGCATGAATCATGTACACATTATTGTACATGCTTTCTGTAGGAAGAGTAAAAGGAGACAAAGAGTAAAAGAGACTTTGAGACAGCAATTCACCTGAAAGCTCATGCCATCCACAAAGCAAGAAGTTATTTCATTTCAACACATGCTGCTCGGCATTTTAATTACAATTACCGGTATATGCAACATATGTCTGTATTGATCTAGGTTAAATAGACAATATGGTCCCACATACTGTACATTCTACTTGTTCCAAGTAAGAATGTGTAAACATAACACAAGGGGTGATCTTACAAGAGCATTTACAACTGTACATGAATTTCTATTTGAAAGAAAACATCATATTAGAATTACATGCACCTGTTCCCTACAGGTACATAAAATATAGAATATATTTTAACGCACTCATTAAAATGTATGCAATAGATCAACATATTTTCTTTCGTCAAAACAAAGAATAAATATTTTTAGTGAAAAATCTATTTAGTAAAACCATCCAAATGAATGGATCAACAGCTCCCAGGGGAAATTGTAATGCATTGTGTTTTCATCATTTACAATTATCCACAAAAAAACAAAAAAAATACCCTCCTTCATAAGGTTTTCACCTGCAACTTCCCTACATTACATTTCTCTCATATTTCTGCATCCATATAACAAAACCAAAAAAATTAGAATCACTCGGACCTCTTTGAAAACATTGTATCAAAATGTCTGTCAATGGAACAACATACATTTTTCACCCTTCTTTGTCTAGAAAAATAAACAGTTTACACATGGGCCTACACATAACACAAATATTATCAAAGGCAAGGAATTCTTCTGTCAACACAGAATTGTGTTGAACCGAAACTGTCCCCTTGTGCTCTTCACTCCCTATTCTTCCATTGGAGCATCTTTGTTTGGTTGACCTTAGAGGGTGTCCTGCAGAGTTCACCCCGGTGACCAGCATGTGTGATGTCAACTGTCACAGTCATCACCCTGTGGGATGCTGCCCACATCACCAACAACAATACAACAAAGAACAGTGTGCAAAGGGACTTCTTCTGTCCAGTGTGGAAATGTCTACATGTATGACTGGCAGTTCATAGGCCTATCTGTGTACAGTATAGTTAAATTCCCCAAAGTTTTTCGCTAGTTTCTCCCCCATTTTTTACAAGTTTATACAATTCTTTTAATTCTAGGATTTGACCTTTAACATGTCTCTTAATAGAGGGTATCCCTCTTTCCTACACAGTTCACCTCAGAGACCAACGTGTGTGCGATGTCAATTGTCATAGTCAAACAACAGGACGCTGCCCACATCACCAACAAGGCAACAACAATCATGTAAAGAAACCTCTCCTGCCCAATGAGGAGTGGCAGTGAATATTTAAATTTCTCTGAGTTTTTGCTCCTACAATGTACATGTACATGTAAGCTTATCCCTAAAATTTCTCAACAGCACCTTTGATTTTCATACTGATCTATCTTCCCTTGTTACGATTACATTCTGTCACTTATACATGTAGCTGAATTACTCTACAATGCTGCCACTTTATTTCTATCATGGACAGAAATAGGTGGGACTCTGTCAAACACCTAACAAAGAATGGGTGAAAAAGAACGTGTCCAGGAATGCCAGAACTTGCAGCTCTACTGCAGCAAAATAATTTCTCACGATATACAGTAGTTTAATTTCTAATTTTCCCAAATGTTTTTGAATGACTTTTATTTTCATGAATAAGGCCAGAATCACAAGCTTGTAGGAACTGCAGAGCTTGAGTGTCAACACTTTTGTTATTACGATAAATTATTTACAAGTATATCCTGAATTCTCTTCATACAATAGTCTAGATTTGTTATTTGTTATTCATGATTTTCTTTTTAAGTTGATTCCTCTTCCATAAAGCATTGATCATTAATCATTATTATTTAATTTTAAGACCTCCTCTTCTAAACTTATATGCCTTTAATATAAAAAGAACACAATCTAAAGTGCTTCTAGGCAGAAATATATTTATTTCAAATTCGTGATCAATGATATGCTTTATGAGATATCATGCAATATCCATTTGCAGCTGCCTACATTGTTACTGTTGCTTTCCATACAATGTAAATACATGGACATTTAAAGTTATGTGTCCTATGCTGACATCATAGAGACTGGAAAAAGCTGAAAAATCGTGGAGGCAGGGTAATAAAAGTTATTTCCAAACAAGATCAATGTTGCATGCTTTCCCTCAGGGTTTTAGTCAGTTCGTCACACATGAATGGCATCTGTTTACAAATTGGCCTCAATCATGAAACAACACCTAATAAACCTTCCTTCAACAAAGCAATAAATATTTAATTGAGTGAGTGACATACAGTGTAAAGAACTGTTGGACCTTGACCCCATCTTTGATTTTACTCATCAAATTTGTATACAATGTATATTTCCGATAATAAATACCATTGTGAAGTACCGGTACATGAAATCAGTGTGTGTACTGAGGGTTCTAAAACTATAAAGGATAGTGGATATTTAAAGATTAAGTAGAGTTCTGGTCATGCGATTGCATTGTGAAAGAAACGGTGTGGAACCTACCAGAAAATGTTGATCATCTAGCATATAAGAATTTGTGTGTATTAAAAGGTTCTGGAATCATCAAAATGATAAGAAATTTGGCCAAGTCTTGGTAAAGTTACAAACAATTGCACAGAAAGATGTATATGGGACTACACGAACACGTGGCGTAAAAAGCCGGCACCTGATTTTTACGATGTTACATGCATATTTAGAATATGAAGGCATTTGAAGAGCCATGCTTTTCAGGGAACATGTCTTAACTGCTGTTCTTCCACACTTGCATAATAAGAATGAGTAATGCTCACAAATTATTTTTCACCTCTTCCCACAACTCAACCTTCTCTTTAAGTGTTGTTTGGTGTTGCTCTCTTTTGTTACTGGGCCTTCAGCATCGATTTATCACTCATCCAATGCCTTTTCCACATTGACCAAATGACCAATGGTATAGAACTTTGTATTTATTGTCATTGCCATCAATGATAATTGTATGTGACTGACTTGCCCTTCAAAATGAATTTATCAAACGATGAATATTCATGGGAAATAAATATCCACATTATACTCTACATCGATCATGTTGTATACATACATGACATACAACGTACTATTCAGATTGTACATATTCAAACATGACCTTTCTCAGAGCACTGAAAGATGCCACATTACACTGTACGTCTGTGTGCATTGTACATTGCAAACAGACCATTCAATGCCACTCTCAAGGGCACTTGATAATACATTTTCTTCACAACTTTAAAGGGGACCATTCACATTATACATGTATTGTGTTTTAAGACAGCAAAGTTGTAGGCCTCCAGATGTAGTAGGCCAAAACAAAAATGATACATGCTAAGAGTAATGCTTCTTGTTTCTGCATCTCTTAAAAGATAACACCAGGGGAAAAAAAATGATGAACATTTTTCATGAAAATAACACTATTTAATTTGTTTTGCATTGAACTCTATGCAAATTTTTTTGGGCTCTTACATTTACATGTATATGACTTTCAGGGGCTCTTTTTGACATTTTGGGGGCTAATTTGCCCGAGCCCCCAAGTATTTTGTACCTGGATAACAAATAGACAGTGAGTACATGTGAGATCAAAACTGTTGCATGCGGCAACTTTGTGGCATCCCCACTTCCCATCCCATTTACATTACAAATAATTTTTTTTTTAAATGCCACGATAAACCGCGGCTTCCCACACAAGTGTGAATGAGCCATCAGTAGGATTGTAGAAAAATGTAATTAGAATGATCATCTCACCTTGAAACTCATGAGTTCATAGTCCGTGAAGCCATCACTGTGTATGATTTTCATCTGTTTCACCAGGGTACTCTTTCCGCTTTCCCCAGCACCTGGTGAAATTATTAAAGTGAAGGCTCAAAATGTAATTGTAAGGTTTATGATAAGACGCGTAATAAAAATGTGTGAGTAAAAAATTTTCACATCACAGCTTGGATAGTATGATCATAAATTAGTTGTAACATGGTCAATTTGACCAACTGAATTGGTTTCATTTCGATTTGTGTTATTTGTCTAAAGACTCTAAATTTCTCATTTCGTAGATCTGTATTTCACAACTTATAATATATAGTATTATATCCCTCATGTATAGTTGTTTGCATTGCGATTGTACAGAGCACGAAAAAGGTATAGATAAGTACTATCTACCTGAGATAGGTCTTTTTGTCAAGTAATTTTTTGCTGCTGCCCCACTTGCGCGACTTGCGCATAGAATATTAAGCATAGCAAAGTAGGTTACGCGAAATGTCAAAGTCAATGTCAAATGAGCGCGCATCGACTGTATTACATGTACGCATGTTGTGCTTTGTAAAATCTAGCTGAAGCTAAACTGTCTGCAAAATCAGTTGTTTTAATTATGTAAAATTCACTTTAAATAGACCTTATTGCCGATGTGGGATATAAAACAAATAGTAACCTCCTTTACTCGGGCAATGGATACAAACTATCACCGCCTCGGTGATAGTTTGCACCATTACCCTCGTAGTTGATTAATATTTGCTTAATATTCATTGCATAAATGCAAATCTTATGAAGACACTGTTAGTGATAGTAACAAATTGCATTAAGACAGCAAATTACCAAGTGATAACGTTCAAAAGCTTATCACAATTAAAGGCTCCCAGCATATAAGAATGAAACAGACAAACAAAAAAGAACAAATAAACAAGCAAATGTTTAAACATATCATAAACTAATCCAATACATTTCTTCTACTTACCTAACAAGAGAATTTTGACTATATTCTCTTCTTGTCTAGCCATTGCTACCAAGTTGCGGTCGATTTCTTCGCTGCGATGACGGGCCCTCTTCTGGTCGTGGTCTAAGCTCACGCAAGTCCCCATGGTTCATGTTGGCACCCACAACGACTACTATCCGCTGTGTTTTGAGAAACAAGATGTTACACACACAAAAAGGTGTTAAACATAATAATAAAATAAAATTATCAGTACATTTAAACATGAGATGAGATGAGATGAGATGAGATGAAATGAAACTGGAAGAAAATAAAAAGGAAGGAATTGAAAAGAGAGAAAAATGTATCAGTATAGAAAAACAAATAGGCAGTGGGATAACGAGGAAAAGAGGGTGAGGTCAAACATAAAAGTGGGGACATGGTTGAAGAAAAAAATTGTTTTGTAAGAACATTGAAGCATAACAAGTACAATCCAGTTAAAAAACATAACACATAAACACATTTACAAACTCTGGTGCACAGACATGTACCAGTATGCCAATATATTCACAGAAAGTGTGGTGTGGCCTCTTAATTCAATTTTCTTGTAAAGTAGGTCTACAGTTTACATGGACCGACGTGCAGAAAGTTCATTGGAATAAAAAAGGAAATTCTAAATCATATTGTTAAAGAGTTTAAGAGTGTTAATAGTGAACATACATCATCAAAAGAAACTCCAAACGACAACATTTTGAATTACATTTTAAATTGTTTATTTTTTGTTGTTGTTGAAAATAAGCATTTTCATCAACGATTTCCTGTAAATAAACATTTTTGAAAAAAATAAACCCCTACGTACATGTCTACATACATGTATGTACATGTAGATCTAGTGTGTATTTGCTATTTGATTCATTTTTTTTTTCTATAATCCAGTTCAAGACCCACCCCCCCCCCCCCCCCCACCCCTACCATCAGAGACATGTACAGTGTACATGTACTTGCCTAATATTTATTAAATCAAAATTGTTGATACTTAGACTCTGAGGCCGGAATTCATAAAGGAGGTTTGTCAACAAACCTAGGTTTATGTGCGTCAGATGACGCGTTTTGATGTGTTTCAGAACAAGGCCAGGTTCAGCAGGTCAAAACGCGTCATATGACGCACATAAACTTAGGTTTGTCGACAAACCTCCTTTGTGAATTCGGGCCTTAAAGACTGAATATAGATCTACATGTAGAATTGTAGAATAGAATGTAAAATTTAATTTTGAACTTCATTCTTCAATATCAACATGATCTTTCAACAATCTATCAATCATATAGTCATAATAAAATAAATGAAATGAAATGAAATGAAATTGTGTTATCTCAAATTCAAAAACATGCATGATCAGGATGATATTGATATGATAATGAACAGTAGATTAGATCTAGATCTAACTTTTTCATAGATTCTACCATGTCTATCATGTCTATAGACACAGTAAAACAAGCCAAGATATTCCCATCTTCATGGATTTACATTTAACATTAAAAAAACAAACTGTGATGTAGATCTAGCAGAAACTAAAGTCATGCCATGGCCATGTTTATGACAAAGCTGACAAAACAGAACAAACGTTAGAGCCAAGCTAACCAACAGCAACGCGTCCCCATTCTGCCCAGTTCTCCCCCGCTACAGTGACCAGCTTTGCGGTGCGGCTCTAGCATAGTGCGTCGAGACATCTGATCTAGATCTACAACCTAATGAAAATATATGACCATTTACCTGTTGCCTGTGATCTTCACTTGAAGATTGGTTGGTTTCTGAAAGACCTCTAGAAAATACACAATTTTATTGTTGACTTATCCGAATTTGGGATGAATTCCTGGGACAAACAATAGCAATTCCATCATTGATAGAAGAGTCCAAAGCCAGGCTACGCTGGAAATAAATCCAATCAATGCTTGTGTGATACTTGAAGGACTGAAGAAGAAAACACACACATATACGGTACCGAATGCATATTGCATTGTGTTGCGCGCATGCACGGAAACTAGTTACGATCATATCTAAACAAATAGATGTTGCGATACCACTCCACGCATAGATATATTGTTTGAAAATGCAAATTTGTAAATATATCAAGAATTCCGACTGCTTCTTCAAACACCAATAATAATCACCATCCTAGCTGACCTATACAGTTAAGGAAAATGTTCATGGACTTTTCTTTAAGAGAATTGCATGCAGGTAATCAAATTATACCAATATATAAGCTGCATGCATGTTAGCCCTCTGAAGATAAAAAGTATAACTATAAGCCGAAGAAGAATAAAAAGATAATTAACTATTAATAATCTACAATTACATTTGAAACGTAGTAACAGAGAAGTTGTCCTGCAATTTGAAGTTTTCAATCAATCATAAATAAATTCAATTTGATATGATATCACAATCGGGCTATATCTCTCTCCCTAGCTCCCCTAAATAAAGTCACATACAGCTTGTATCCTGTCTAAATATTCCATCCTTTTGGTGTAACCTTTCTTAAAGTCTGACTTTTAATTTACCCACAATTTGTATTCCTTCATCTTTGATACTCGATTTACTTTTTTTCTGATTCCCTCCATCTGTTTTTCTTCATCATTTCTCCAACAATTCACTATAAGCTAATTACCTCACTCACTTTATCCTCCATCAAACTCCTTTATCCCTATATGTTCTTATTGTTTATAGTCATCGATCTGTAACCTATAACAAAGTTATGTCCTCATCTTAATTTTTTAAATTAATTTTCTCTTTCCCAAACATTTATTTTTCTCACTATAATTCCATCCTCTCTCTCCCTCCTCCATTAAACTCAAGACAAACATTAATCTACCTATCCCTTATGGTACAAAGCCCCCCCCCCCCCCCCCCCCCCCTCTCTCTCTCTCTCTCTCTCTCTCTGCTGCCATCATCTTCTGTATAGCCAAAATAACTATAGAGATTTTTCTTTTTCTTTTAACTTCATTTTCATAAAATAAAATGACACTTATCCCCAGCCTCTCCCTCTTTCACAATTAATTTCTTGGGCATTTCAATGCTTAGAAGAGTAGTGTTGATTCAGACCACAACTTTAACAAGTCCATTATACTCACCTAAATTTTTCTTGTACATGTATCAATAAGCTCTTTTAATTCTTACAATACGCAATATCTCAAAATATACAAAACATTGTGGACTGTTGAACCAGAAAATTGTCAAGCCAGTCTAATCCATCAGGGGGGTAGTGAGCACATTTTTTTTTTTTTTTTGATCCTCAAAAAAATTTCAATTTGCACCCCCCCCCCTTGAGCCCAACCCCCCAAAAAGGTAAAAATCACGTGATTTTACATGATTTTTTTCTCAAGGGGGGGGGGGGGGCCCGGGCCCCCCGGGTCACCCCCCTGGATCCGCCACTGACTAGCCCCGACACCATGTGTGTTGTCCCATATATAGCTTTCTATGTGAGTGCTTGTTACTTTACCAAGACTCGGTCAAATTTATTAAGATTTTGATGACTCCAGAACCTTGCAGTGCACACCAATACTTATATGCTACATGATCAACTGTTTCTGATCCTTTCCACACCTTTTCTTTCACAATGCAATCGCATTACCAGTACTAAAGTTTAGCTTTAAGCTATGGTTTATACATCCATAAGAGTGGTACAACTGTACAAGTGTATCCTCTTGTCCAATTAATAAAAAATACATTTCTGTATACTTGTTTAATCTGATTTAAGTGGAGCGATTGAACAATGGTATAGATCGTTGGTTAGATTTAAACCTCTTTTGTGAATTCGGCCCGTAATGTTACAGTCAGTTCTGCATCCCTCCCATCTATCTCTCTTATTTCCAATTCCAGCTCAAAATCACAGACAAACACACCCACACACACAAAAGGAAGAAACATTTTAAATTTTGTTTAACTATTTTTTTTTATTAATATTTTTTCTTTTAAGTTTCATACAAATCTTCTTTATTTGCAGGATCCATACACTGTCCAGTTGTACAAAACGTTGGCCTGGATACAAAACAAATTTGGTCAAAAGTCCATTTTGATGAGAAAACTGAACTTTTCTTCAGTTTCTTGGAATGACAATTATCACCATGGAAACTGGAAAGCTTGCTTCAGTGATTCTTACATAATTACTGTATCCCTTTTTTTCTTCTCACTCCAATCATATCATATATGAGACATCTGCAGGCGAATGTAACCAAATATTATAATTTTTAAAAACTGGAATGCTGACACGAGATGAGAAAGACAAAAGTGGATAAAAATCAATACAAAAAAATACAGTTTCTTTCAATAAAGAATTCATTTCACGTTCTCAAATCATGGAATGATCTTTGATATTCTTGGAATAAAGAACTACAGTTTAACTGAAGTAATGACATGATTATTAATGAACTGAAGTCAGATACATCAATTTAAAGTAAATTAATCAGAACTCACCCGGTATTAAACAATTTGGATGCAATAATTCAGGTTATGACGTATGTTGAGTATTTTTTTTAATACTACCAATGTTGCAAATTGAACATGCTAAGATTGACAAAGTATGCTTCAATTTTTCATTAATATCGATGCTGTAAATTCTAATCTCCACACCTCTGTTTTTAGCGATGAGAGAGACACATAATTACTTCTACAAAATCTTTTAAAAAGGCCTGTTTAAAACAGATACATAACACATCTTACAGGCACTTTAAATCAATAGCTTCAATCGTTGCTATGAATATTCGCTTTCTGATAATTTGTTTTATAGGAAAAGCAAGTTCTAAAAGTGCATTAAGAAATGACTATATGATTCCACTACTCTATACCAATAACCTGTATGGATGTTATCTTAACTTGACTACATGATACATTGTTGAGCTGGGTTCCTCTTAAGGCTGGCTCTTGCAGTCCCCCTCTACAGTTTTCGGACAGAGGTAGGGGGCGGGGGGTGTTGAGACAGCTTTAGATCTTCATGTTACCCAAGCTAGCTTCCAGAGATGACTGGTTCCAGATGACCATCTGGCCGTCCATACCAACGGAAGAAAGCTTGGCGATAGCCTCCTTTTCCCCGGTGTGAATGAACAGTTGACTAGCAAGGGAAGAAGAAAGAATAAACACATCCAATAGTTAAGCCCTTTGCGCCACCAAATTTGTCAACAATCATCATAAATGGCTTCCAAAAGAATAGATTTGATTGACAATCCTTTGTTTTATTGATAGATTTGAAATTTAATATTTTTGAAGTGTACCAATCACCTAAAAAAAGAATTTGTGTACAGCTAGAATGTTTAAAATCAACCCCCAAAACCTTCACCCTGCATTCTCCGGGCGAACAGAAGTATTAGTAAAATAAAGAATAATGTAAACCTTCGCTCAGGGAACAAAAGTTGGACTTGGGTTCTGTGAGGGCCCTCTTTATGTGAATGCTTTAAAGGGGGCATCGAGTAGTCTACTCACAAGTCACTTTTATGTTAATTGAGAGTTTATCGAAAATCTCTTTTCAACAGTAAAATTTGAAGCTCATACTAGTATTCTGAATATAGTATTACCCCATTAAACTAATAACATACAGAAAACTAGATGGAATTCGACTGCGCGCAGTCGAAAATGATGCCTCCGTCATAGAGCAATTTTACAAACCAAAACAGAAGAAATTTTTCAAATTCAAGTTCAATTGTAATCCATTAACAGGTTCTCAGAATATCGTGATTAGGCCTACAAGCAATTTCTCATATACATAAATGACCCTTTGATCTTTGACCTCATGACCCTAAAATCTACTCAGTTCATTGGCTCTGCAAGATGTCCTGTGTTAAATAGTAATCCATCTGTCAGTTCTAATGAGAATGAGTTCACAAGCTATTTTAGCATACATAATGACCCATGACCTTTGACCTTATGAACCAAGAATCTACTCAGTTCATTGGCTCTGCAAGATACATAAATGATCCAAGTTTGGCAGGAATCCATCAATCTGTTCCAATGAGAATACGATCACAAGCTATTTTTGCATACATAATGAGCCGCATGACCTTTGACCTTGACCTCATGATCCCAAAATCAAATCAGTTCATCAGCTCTGCAAGTAATATACATGACCTAAGTTTGGCAGGAATCCATCAATCTGTTCTTGAGATAACGCGATCACGAGCTGTTTTTGCATAAATAATGTGCGCTGTGACCTTTGACCTCGTGACCCCAAAATCTAATCAGTTCATCAGCTCTGCAAGTAACATACATGACCTAAGTTTGGCAGGAATCCATCAATCGGTTCTTGAGATAACGCGATCACAAGCTGTTTTTGCATACATAATGAGCCCTGTGACCTTTGACCTTTGACCTCGTGACCCCAAAATCTAATCAGTTCATTGGCTCTGCAAGATACATACATGACCAAAGTTTGGCAGGAATCCATAAATCGGTTCTTGAGATAACGCGATCACGAGCTGTTTTTGCATACATAATGAGCCCTGTGACCTTTGACCTTTGACCTCGTGACCCCAAAATCTAATCAGTTCATCGGCTCTGCAAGATACATACATGACCTAAGTTTGGTAGGAATCCATCAATCGGTTCTTCAGATAACGCGATCACGAGAACGGGACGTACGTACGTACGTACAGACGTACGTACGTACAGACGGACGGACGGACAACCCGAAAACATAATGCCTCCGGCTACTTCGTAACGGAGGCATAAAAATACTCTTTATGCTAACAAATTTGTGAGCAATTGTGATGAACGGGTTTTCAAAAGAATGATATTTATTTATGATGCTTTCATTGCTAGACTGAATGTTGAATTACTAGAATAGGAATGAACCTCAAAATAAAAGCTCCTTTTCTTTTTAAGAAAAAAACATGCCTAATGGCTAATCATAATTAATATAATCTTACTTGATGGAGTTCTGATGGACCGATGCCTTCTTGGAATCGTCGTCGGCCGTAGCTCTCTTGTCCAGATTCTTGAACATGGCCATGGCACTGACCGTACCAGCGGACTTCTTCTGGGCCACGCTGACCTTGCCCTCAAAGGTGATCTTAGTCTTATCATCCACCCTGAAGCGCATCAGCTCACAGTCATGACCCTGAAGATGCAAAGGGGAAAGGGTTGTGCTTATGTTAGGTTGAACTTGAAATCATATTGACAAAATCAGTCAGAAAATGTGATTACTCTGTGATCATTATGTCTTTGATTTAATGCATATTATTTTTATTGTTTTGATGATGTATATAGAAACGGTTAGTTATTTTTTTATATGCTGTAAAAATTTCTGCAATTCAACCAGTTGACTGCATATGAAGTAGGTTGTTCCTGTTAATGAAAATTAGGCACCGGTACATAGAATTTGATGATAAATACTGTTTTTAATAAAGCTTTAGGATCTGTCAGAGATCAAGACCTCACATCAAAATGAAGTTTATTAGGAAATAGATATCTGGAAGTAACTGCAGGTGATTTTATCAGAAAACAAGGATCCACATCAACATTTTATTAAAAAAATAATATATATCAGAATGTTCAGACGGTAGCGTCATTATCCACCCTTGGTAATTTTGAAACAGTCCAAACACCCTCCATTGTTCCCTCGGGTGTATTGGATTGTTTCAAAGTTACCTTGGGTGGATAATTCCTACTATTAACGTCCTCAGTAATGTGCACTAATTTTATACATATATCTTTAACATAGAGTTAACACCTTTCTGGCTCTCGACCGAATATGAAAGAAAAAAAAATGCATCTTACTGCTGCTATGATGGTGCTGGGTCCCATCCACTGCAAGGTCAGGCAAGGAAGAGTTTTCATCACGCAATGACCAAGAGCAAAATCTGATGCACCGTTTACCACGGTGAGAGTACTGTCATGACCACACCAGGCCAGACGGTCACCGATCTTATCAAAGGACACACTGTGCACCCATCCACCTAGGGTTTAGGGGAGAGAGAGACAGACGAAGAGAGACAAGAAGGAAGGGAGAGAGATATATATATATATATTATTACTCAATAATTCTAGAAAATGACTTTTAAACCACATAATACATTCTAGAATGAAATTATCCTTCATATATTTTGTGTACTAGTACCCCAAGGTGGAAAGCAATAATAGTAGAACAGAAATTAATATGTTTGTGCATGACAAACAGGAAAGTTGTCCATGGATGACTAAATCACAATCCATTGACCAAAATGTCATATTACGATTCAAATAGATTTAGGGATCTCACATTTCAAATACCAGTACTAGAAGACCTCACTATCTTATTATTGGTCCCATTTGTTTCAAATTAGCCATTGGGTTTCTCTTATGTTTCTGCCAACGTACAAATGAAATGTTTACCAAGATTGTATTGCCTTTTTACTTTTTAATCTGACCCCTTACCTCCACCACCAAACTCCTTGAGGCAGACTCCGAAGGGCATCTTGGTGCCCCAGGTGTTGGAACTAGGCTTGGTCTCAATATCCTTCACATAGGCAGAGAAGACTCTGAAATAATGATGATAATAATAATATTTATACAACAATAACAACAACCATTATAATAATACAGTCAAACCTGCTTTTAATAATGACCACCTGTCTACAAAGACCACATTTTTTGTTACCCTTGAAAATGGTTTCTCATTGAAGCATGTACTAAAGGAACCTGAAAATAAAGACCACCTGTCTGTGAAGACAACTTTTCTTGTCTTCCTTGAGCGGTCGCTATAAACAGGTTTGACTGTAATAACAACAAGGACAATAACAATAATAACAATGATAACAATAACAACAGCACCACCAACAATAATAATAATATCATTGATATTCTTATAGCGCACACAGCCACTACGCAAGGTGCTCGATATCATCCCAGCTCTGCTAGACTACCATTTTCAGTGCTCACAGCATTCAAAGTAATTCCTTCCCACCAGTACTCATTAGACACCTGGGTAGAGAGTGGCAATGAAGATTAATGTCTTGCCACAGGAAATTAGTGCTGCCGGGGCGGGACTTGTACTGCGAACCATGTGATCCACAGTTCTACAATTAACAGGCACTATGAATATGAAGGACAAAGAAAGCGGACAAAATATGCAGTTCCTCAGGTAGACAAAGGAACACCCCTTCACTGCTATTATGTAAAAATGTGTAGAATAGGTGTCACATGCATATTCACCTGTTCTACACATTTTTACATAATAGCATTGAAGGGATGTTCCTTTGTCTACCTGAGGAACTGTATATTTTTTCCGCTTTCTTTGTCCGTTATGTTCATAGTGAGGTTTAATTCAGACTATCATTTACAAATGCCAAATCTTGGAAATCACCCATTGTGAAGCTGATTTATGCTGGACTCAGGACTGAATATAAAGTCAAATTTGAGTCTGAGTTGGGAGACTAGAAGGGCACTTTGTTAAACATGTACATGCTGACAAATTTACTGACAAAACAATACTACCAAGTCTCAATAGTGGCTTCAAAAATGTCAAAGGTAGACTAAACTTCAGATAATTATGCATGAGCATTTATAAACTAAAACTGACCTGACTTTGAAGTCAGTTGAGCCACATGCCAGAAGCATGTTGTTGGGATGCCAATCAAGGGTGGTCACGGTTGAACGGATCGGCTTCTTGATGTGCTTGCTCACCCACCTGTTGACACAGAGACAAAATAGTAGGAGACACAGGTTTAATATGTTTATATACACATAATATTGAATCAATATTCTCAAATTCCTATCTCAATATCATAAATAAATGAAGATACATAATAATAATAATAGCTACATTTATATAGCTCGGCAATTATCCACCCCAGGGGATGCTCAGGGGTGCCTATAAAGTAGTATTATAACCCTGGCTTTATTTAGCCCAGCTGCCCTAAGGCGCTAAAAGCATTCATGGAATAAATTCCTACCAGGTACCCATTTACTACACCTGGATGGAGAGTGTCAAGCATATAGGCTTCTTGACAGGAATGGAAGACACTTGGTCCAGACTAATACAAGGTGGTCTTGGAGCATTCCAGAGGAATCATTTCTCTATGCAACAATCTGCCACAGGACATTGGGGATGTTCCTACACTGCACATCTTCAAGAGTCTCATGAAAACACACCTCTGTCAGACATCTTAAAACCTGTCTGCACTAGTTTGGCAGGGAGGGTTTAGACCTCCCCCAGGCTCCCTGCATGATCACTGACAGGTGGTTATCTCATCAAATCAGCTCTCACTTAACATAAGAAAAAGGGGATCATGGGAGACCAACAGGTACTGCTTAGGCATTGTTTGATATATAGAGGGCGCAAGGAGCTACAAGTAGTGCAGTCCCGCTTTAATTCAATTTGCTAGAAGCTAGACAGACTAATCCCAAAATGTTATATATTTTGTTTCTCTTGTCAGAGTGACAGGTTTAGATCAGGTGTTTGCTATGGGTCAGGTGTAATGCTATTTATTTTGTGAATGTTGGTTGGATGAACTTGACCTTTGCAAGTGCATGAGTGCACGTGTCACAACTACCTCTCTAAATGCGCTCTGAGGCCACACATACAGTACAACTACTTACCAATCATTATCGTCTTCAAAGTAGCAGATCGAGACCAGTCTAGCTCCACTGCCTACAGCAAACTTGTTCTCTATGCAGAGATAATACAAATGGAAAATATAAAGTAAAAAAACAGTTCTGAAATGAAAAAAAACTGAATTTTGCATGTTCATGACTGACTTCTCAATATCATTTCACATTTAACATTATACCTATGTCCATGTGGTTACATTAGACTGTTGAGCATGCTCTGAATGAGTGTGCTGTAGCTGGACCACCATGCCCCCCTCACTGATATTGATGACCCATAACTGGTGTCATGACAGAATCTATTTATTTAAAAATGAAAGGATTATTTCACAATACAAAATAATTAATTTCACAACCAACACAACACTAAATTTTTCAATTTACAAAAAGTTTCTTGCTGTAAGATGGCCAACCTCAACAATTCGCAAAAGTTTCACGTCACAAGTTTTTGGTTTCACAAGATGCAGTTATTGTCATGACAACCTTACCTTTGGGTGACCAGCGTACACAGGTGGCAGCTCGGTTGATACGCAGGATAACAAGAGAGGGCTTCCACTCATCATTACCGTTCAGGCTCCACACGTAGGCATTACGATCCTGGATAAAAACAAAAATAAAATCCACTTCTGAGGTTCTACCATTATAATTTACTTCTTGTATTTCGCTCACATCTACCATGCAAGGTGCTGCAATGTTACATCAGCTTCACATGCAATGTATGAAGGCTACCCATTTCTGGTTTTAAAAAAATTGAGGTTGATTTTTTATACATTCTACCTATACACATATTTTTTCAGGTGATTTGGACATATTGAATAATATACTGATTTATATCAAAAATTTAATTCACAAATATGTTCCTCTAAAGAGAAAGTAAATGATCATTATTTCTGATTCTTTACACAAAAATCTTTCTTTAGTACTTACAGATCCACATGTCACAATCCTGTTGCTATTCGCAGCCCAGTCAATGCTCGTCACTCGCTGTGTGTGCTGTAATATAAAATAGTACAGTATCGCTATTTTATAACGTAAATTCCAAAGTAATACAATTGGTCTTAAATCATTTGAGCAATCTACATGAATAAAGCCATGAAGTTTTCCAACGTTTATTCCACTTACAGCGAAAATGAGAGCAGAGTAAGTAATTGCTCCTGTGACAAAGGCTCCAGAGCCAATTCGGTACACTTAAGGAATCCCAAACTTTATCCCTAGATATAAAACTCTAAACCTAACCTTAACCCAACATAAAACCCAAGCTGCAACCCTAACCCTATACTTAAGATGAAAGATTTTTTCACTGGAGAAAATATGGATCATTAAATAACTCTTGCTAAATAAAAATGTCAGTCACTAAGATAAAACAGACTCCTAAAGATTTCCTTTAAAAAAGTGTCACCAATTTTTATAAACACATTCGGTTCACAGGGTGTTGGAAAACATGGAAGAAAAGAAATTATACAAAATTAAAAATATATTGGTTTTCATTAAATGTATATCAATGTGTGAATGGAATTATTGTCTTATTTTTCTACATAAGCTGGAAAGAAAGAGATGAGAAATGCTTACTTCACCCAGGGTGTATTTCTTGTTCCATGAAGTGCCTTTCTTCTCATAGATGTCCACCTCTTGACTATTGGCAGAAACAGCAACCTCTGTACACCACAACAATGAAGAGAATTGCAAAAGAGAGTGAGTTATCAATACTATCTTCTCAGAAAATGGGTAGAATGAATGCTTATTAGACTACATAAACTACTGATATATCATGTATGCTTTGAGAATAAACATGTACCGTAAGTTTTACAATTTTCTCTAACAGGATCTTGGCAGTACAATTAATGGTGCAATTCTTTTCCCCATTATTATTAACCTTCTTTGCAGATACATGGCCCTGCCCAAACAACATAAATTAGATACAACTGAATACCGGTACAAACATCAAGATACTTCACTTCAATAATTCAACTTTAAATTTAAGTTCTTGTGTAAGAAAGGTACATGTATATTTTAAGCCCAGAACAAAATATTACAGAAGATTCTGTATCCGCACCATCCTAATTACTAAAAACTGAAAGGATATAATTGCAGTACATTGTTCCATTGATGAATAAGAGTGATTTAATTGTAATAATCATTAAAGTCCCCAAATTGGCAATCTGGAGGGGAAATCAGATTCAATATTTTCATGTAAAAATTGGCAATCTTTGTTTGAATTAGTCATTTCAATTTACATCTGCCAATTTAATAAACATTCCTATTGTTTACTTTTTAAAACTGTATGTATGTACTGTGAAAAATAAGGAAGATTGGTGTCAATTCGAGGAGAGAAGGCTGACTTATTTAGAACTTAGGAAACCTGTGAAGTCTGAACGGTTATGGGATATAAAGATGTTGATAATATATCTTACGGGTTCGATTCTTGTTCCATGCATGGCAGGTAATAGGCTCCAAACCAAAGCTATGCTTTTCCATCCTGATTTAGTAGATTGTCTGGAAACAAGGAAGACATAAGAAGTACAGTAATTATCAAATGCAAAAGAATAATGAATGAAAATGTCTAAATATTAGTTGCATATTTCTTAAGTACATGTATGTTACCAGCTTTGCTTTGTCATTTAGCAGCTTATAATACTGTATGATGGGGATCGAGCCTTATTCCTGCGCATCTAACATTAAGACTTTTCTATCATATTACCCGAACGCTTGACCTTGTCTTCATCCTTATATTCTAAAGATTATATAGTATTAGTGTGCTGAAAATAAGGATAATTTTTTATTGTGGTAGTTGTTGAGCACTTGAGGAGGCAGGCATGTCATTAGGCTAATATTATCAAATGGTAATAATTAGCCTCAGCTTAGCAGCCAATTAGGCTAATGCCTCAGTCACACCTTTGCGTATTTATGCCAAGCCGTTTTAACATTTATTCCTTATTCTTGTTATCAAGAGACGATTTTCTGTTGTAAAGCAATGGTAATTCTTGATATCAAGAAAAAGAAATACGCAAGCCAAATATGCAAATGTGTGACTGAGGCATAAGGTCAGTGAGAAACTGTTCTTCTTTTTCGGGTTACCTGCCTCCTTCAGCTCAGTTCAGGTTTCAAGATCCTTGCACATCATAGATACCCAAGCTCAAGGTAAGCCAGACGATTAAAGCAACCTTGTATCACTTACTTATCATGAAAGATGAATTACAAGATAATAACCAGTAGGGGTGCGCTGGTCCGAGATTGAGGATCGTCTTCATAAACGAGGAATAATTGCCTACTAATAATGACGTTTTTTTTATTGGCGCTATGCGGGTTCCGGGTTCCCGAATCGCGCACTGGCGATGCGAAAAACAGATTCCGTTTAATAAAATAACCCCATGGGTTGTCTATCTTCCTGAGGATTTATCGCTCATAACGTGAAAGTGTCTGTACAAAGTCAATGAAAAAAACATCAAGAAAATTAGTGCGAAATCCATTTTTTTGCAGTGTCACCGCGCGGAGCAGAAATAGGGTCTGGATCTAGACCATCTGCAAAAACGCGTCTGACCGTTTACGAAGACGATCCTCATTTATGCCAACGATGCTTCTTCTCAGACCAGCCCTCCTACTGATAACAGATAGACAGAGTAGGCCTACACTATTAGTCCTAACCTAATTAGTCCCATTCCCAAGCTTTAATACCGCCCCTTTCTCGCACGACTTTTCAGTTGCACATTTGACATCGATGATATCTGCATCTGCAGCCACACAACAGGCGCAGGCATTCACACAACACTCAACAAGGAAATCGGCACCCGGAAGACCAATTCTGATTCTATTTAGACTCTAAATTAAGAGTTTTCATATCAAGAAATGGACATAATAAATTAAATGTAATAATCATATTCCATCATACTCACATTACTTAGGAAAAAAATGTCCGAAAAGGGGAAATCTAGGTTAAAATTCGCGGACTCTGGTCAGTCTACACGAATTCCGTGATCAATGCAAAATCGTGATGAATTTCCGGGTTACCTGCGATATGTCGCCCTCTAGTGGCCCTATTACAATTAACGGCTGACTCGATCGAGCAGCGCAGCGGCAAGTTTGATTTTTCAACATGAAATCGACAAAACAACTGGCAAAGTAAGATTTATTTCAACCTGTTAAACTTTAGAATGGGTCTGTACGATAATGTTGGTTGATGCGTATATTGTAATATTAGAAGTGAGGTATTTTTCGTGGTTAATCCCCTGATATTTGATGTGGTGTGGTTTAGGTTTCGGCGTTGGTAATGTCAGCGGTGGCTGATTGAACCAGACGCCAGGGCCGCAGGCCTACTTGTTGAAGGGCAGTCCGCTCCCTGGAGCTTGAAACGAAAGTGGATAGATGTAGACTTCTAAGTTCTAGATCTAACGCTATACGTTAGACCTAAAAACCGGTCTATTTTGATTTGTTCGGGGATATGTTTTCCTGATCGAGACTACGTCTGGCTTCACCGAATCCATTTGCATTGCTGGAGGAGAGCCAGAGCTTCAGCAAAAAATGCTCCTTGTTTTTTTAATAAAGACTTATTTTTTGAAAATCATTAATGATATACAAAATGTAGATCTAGTGACGGGGCGGTTATAATACTACTAATAATACTATAATAATGCCTAGATCCTACCATAAGCTGTAGAAGTAACTGCTTGAAGTAATCTAAGTCTCGATGAAGCACCGATGTGTGGAGCTCCACTAGACGCTACGTAGACTCGAGATCAGGGGAACACAGCAGACGGCATGTAGCGCGGTTGCAGTTCCAGTTCAAATCTGCTATACCCAGTATCGGGCATGACCACTGAAACTACCGCGGGTGTCGCCAAATGCGAGACTTGCGCGGATATGGGTTTATACCCGCCAGAGCCGTATTGGCTCGGGCTGAATCACTCCATTATTCCCCACTTAATGAGTTTGAAGCCTACTTCTAACTTAAACTAAACTAAAACTAATTTAACACTACTCCCGTACCGCAGTGCGGGGTCACGCCGTTCCCGCTGGTGGATGGGTCAAGGACCCTCCTTGCCAGCACCGGTGAAGTCTTGGCCTTTCCAGAGGGCGGGCGCCTTTATCATACCTTAATAAGTACTGTATTCCAAAATTTGGTACGGGAAATATTATATAAAGTACATGTATACAAAGACTGAGCAATCTCAAAACTACAAACTACAAAAACGCCCGTTTCCAACAGAAAATACTTATGGAAATTTCAGCTAGTGTATAATGCTAAAAACCAGGCCCTAGGAATGTTCAGGGAACCAGAAATATCCTAGCATCTCTAGCTTGGTATATTTAATTACTAAATAGGATTCAAGTCCCGGAAATGTCCCAGGGATCAAGAACATAAAGAAACGGAAATATACCAGTTAACCCTTACCATGCCGGTTATACATATTGCATAATGACAAATTGCAAAACGTCTTGGCACGGGCATAAGGGATTGACCGGGGCATTACATTAAATTCCCAAGGTGACCGAGCATGAAAGTGTGAGTGATCAACATAAACGATGAATAGCAATAAGTGTGCAGAAAAGGGGAAGTGCAGTTTGGATGGTACAATGTCCAGAAATGTCCAGAAACTGGGCAATCCCACATGAGAGCCAAACGGCTCCCTACAGGCAGTCCAAACGGTGCATATAAGAAGTATTAGAATGATAAAAGCAGATCACTGAAATCAGATGGAAAATGATATAGAAGGTGAAAACACTTCAACAAAATAAGGTTACATTCTCTGGGCCACTCGGCACCCGGGGGCACAATAGCCACTGCCGGCAAGTTCCTGAAATCATTCAGGGCACCCAGGCCCACAACACCATCAAGCAAATCCAAAAGGCTCTTGTTGATCCAGAGGAACTACTCCCCAAAAACATGATCATATTCTGACTTATTATTGGAACCACGTAGTGTCACTTGGGAGATATCAAAAGCCGGCCGTTTTATGGCCTCAAACACACATGGGTGCTCTGTCTCCCTGTGGAAAGAATGCTTCCTAGTCAGCTCTTAAAGCGGAGCAGCTAATTCAGCATAGATAACTCCGCTAACCGAAGCAGAAACTTTTCAGTTTTATTTAATTGTTATCCATTCAGTTTAAAAACATCAACACTTAAAGTTCAGGAACTCAGAATGGACGATTTACAATGAAATTAAACAGTGTAAACAAAAGTGAACTAAAATATATATATATATTTAAGACAAACATGTTATTTCCCCCGATCAAACATGATCCGAGGAATCCAAAATGGGAGCCTGTGGGTGGGCTGGAAAAGGGAAAGGTCCTTACTCTGGAGCCCTGGACTCCCAACAACCTTACATCTTACCCGCTTCCCACTAGAAGGAGGCACCACGGCCGTCCTAGCGACTACCTGGACAAAGGGACCGACCGAAGAGTCAGACGGGTCACTAACATTATTTACCTTGACAAAGGGACCGACCGAAGAGTCAGGCGGGTCACTAACATTAACTACCTTGTCCAAGGGACCGACCGAAGAGTCAGGCGGGTCACTAACATTAACTACCTTGTCCAAGGGACCGACCGAAGAGTCAGGCAGGTCACTAACATTAACTACCCCAGTATTTACCGATTGTAGGCCTCTCGGTTTCCAGATCGGAGATCGGCCTCGCTCTCCGATCCCTCCAGGTTTTCCGGAACACCAGTAGCCACGGGAGATAGAGGGCGGGCATGGTAAAGCATAGAAAACTCCAAAGACTTAACTTAAAGACATAACTGTCCACCTCCTGATCGTACATGCAAGTCTGCTGCACCTGCTGCCGAGAAGCTGGATATAAACGGCGGGGCTCGCTCTCGTACACTACACGTTGGGTGTGCTGTGCCCACCTGATGGCATCCAGAGCCTCCTCGATGGACCTTGGGCGCGTATTTAAAGCCGTTAAACCAGCCGCCTTATCGATGCAACCCTGGCATAGTTGCAACACCATTTGAGTGTCGTCACCCCTACGGTCACACCCAAAAGCCTCATGGAACAATGCTTGGAGTCGGTCGGACCATCCTAGGAGGGACTCATCCGGGAGTTGGCGAGCCGTTTGAAATTCGGCTATGGCCTCCTCCGGGAATCGGGTAACCCCAAACCGACGCCCCATCTCTGTCAACATCGGGTAGTACAAACTAGTGCCCATGTCCCTAAGGTTAGAAAAACAATCTGAGGCAGACCCTTCCAAACACCAGCCTAGTGCATCCAAACACTCACTCGGACTCCACTGGCACGATGCAGCATAACTTGTGAATTTCTTGCGAAAGGAATGCCAACTAGTCCTCCCATCGTAACTAAGTGACCTCGGCAGACGGGGGGGGGGGCCAATCTCGGCGCCCCTGCGACCTGTAATCTCCCTGACCCCCTGGTGGGGATTCCCTGGGAGGATACTGATTGTCGGGTCGGGATTCCCTAGAAGCGGGATAAACATAATCCCTACGTGGGGGCTCCCCAGAAGGCGGACAATAATTGTTAGGAGGGGATTTCCTTGACGGCAGACAGTCAACGGCCCTAAGCCGATACTCGGCTGTGGGCTCGGCTGGGGAGCTGGGCGGTTGCGGCGAGCTCCTCCCCTGCTGTAGAACTGGCTATAGGCCCAGCAGGGCCTCCACCTGTAGGTTTAACTACCATAGCCTGATAAGGCTCAAAATCAAATAAACGTAAAAGCTCCTTGGCTTCATGGAGACGGGGACACTGCAAAAATAATTCCTCTGTTAAGCTACCACATTCCTCCCTCCACTTCATAATTTTGCCAGACTTTGTTTTATTGACAACCCTCAGAAGGGTCTCCTCAGTCACATAATTAACTTTAACCTTCGCTGAGGCCATAACCAGCTTTAAATCAGCAACGATTAAATAGCCAAATGATAAAATTAAATACACAAACAATCTTTCCTTCTTGCTTACTTAATAATACCCTACTTAGTTTCCTAATAGCTTACTAAGTGCCTGACAGGTAAATACTGAAACCCTAAACCTCACCGAAAAACACCGCGGAATTATCTCCACGGTGAACAGCTTCAGCGAGCGGGCCAAAACTAAACCCTACTAAGTAACACTAAAGGACTGCACTTAAACCGGCAACATACCTCACCGAAAAACACCGCGGAACTATCTCCACGGTATAATGCTCGGCGAGATGGCCGTACAATATTAGTAATGATGAAATGAAGATGAAATTAAATACCACCCACGATTTAACCCAAAATCCACAGATATACAAAACAATACTGACAGTCAAAAATCACTACAATGATCTAACAAATGAAAGATTAGGCAGTGATCTAAAGTCAACCTCTTAACTTTATAACTTAACTTGTTTTTTATTCAGAGAATTGGGATTGCTGAGGAAGAGAATTCCATCATCAAAAGCCAGCGGGAAAAGTCACAAAAGTGCTCAGAATCCAAGGACTTGTAAGTGTAGACCTAGACCTACTTGCGTTTGTTATTTTTATTTTGTATTTAGGTATCAGATCTGGCCATTTCTTTAGGCCTATAGTCTCATCATTAAATCATTATCATTATTCATCATTAAATGACATCCCAAAATAGTAAAAAGGAATGATTCTAACACACTAATAATACAGTGAACACAGTTAAAGCAAAAACAGTTCAAGTAAATATACACTCAATATCTTATGATTATATTTCTTTTGAAGTGTTTTACTGTTTAAATAGTGGGTTAAATAAACTGAAATAGGAGATCATTAGGCATAAGGCCCTACATCTGAAACTGAATATTTTCATTTAGTTTATTTCAAGACTCAAGTATTATAATCATAAACCAATATCATAATGTCGCTTAAAATAAATGTTCTTGACTTTATCATTTCAGGTTTGTGTCACCTGACTGATCTAATCCAGCTATTTAGTTTGAAGTTAAAATTTAGATGTGTTAATCTTATTTAGGCTATAGTTAGGTCAAGTAAGCCTATTAAACCTGTGAGACCTGTTTTAGCAGAGTTTATCAACCACCTGTATAGGCTGTATAGAATTAGACCACAATTTTTGTTACCCTTGAATCATGTATTTTAGGAACTAGGCCAGGGGCCCTTTTATTCGAAACCGTCATAAGTCTAACTCTTGACTATCCCATCTAAACGCGTGTTAATTCTATAACACACGTTTCAATGGGATCTAGTCAAGAAGTTAGACTTATGACGTTTTTGAGGAAGGAGCCCCTGTAGTATTGAATACCTGCTCATAAACACCACTTTTGTCTCCCCTGACTCGTCATTGTACATAGTTTGATAACAGAAGAGATTTATATTGTTTCTTCTCCTTCCAGGTCAGACATTCAGTTATCTCATTGTGATAGATTTTGAGTCAACTTGCTGGAAAGATAAAAAGAATACCAGCCAAGAGATCAGTGAGTATCACTATCAGATTAACATATACATTTTGTGTTTGTTTCTTTGCTTTTTCTTTTAAAATACATATTCATCTTTTAAAGTATGCAAATACATAACTCGATCAACATGAACAAAAACAAACACTTTGGGCAGCAAAATTTATAAGAGGAAAAACACAAATTTCTGTCTCTTTAAATGTGTGTGACGGAGTGTGGGTTGAGGGTGGGGGGGGGGGGGATTGGCATTTGTTCCACTCCACAGTACGACCAGTAGATTTAATATAAGAATAATTCAGATACAATATCTAGGAAACAAAAGTGTTGGTAAAATTCTCATTGTTCATTATATACTGACAATCTAGTGTGTTTGTCTCTTTTCCATATCAGTTTGCTGTCTAAATTTATGCATGTGTCAAGTAAACAGACTTTCAGAAGTGGCCCAAGTTAATCCCTTTTATCGTACACCCTGTAGTTTGGTTATAAGTAAACAGACTCTACCTACCCTATGTTTGTTCAACATGAAATGAATTGGTTTCTAGCATATGGTGCACCAATGCATTGTTTGCAAATCCATTGACTTATGCAGCAACTGTGGCAAATTGTTCAGGACAAAACTATGTTTATTATGTTGTTTATGGTTTATTCCAATTTGCAGTTGAATTTCCCGCAGTTCTTCTGAACACTACAACTGGTCAGTTAGAGTCCGAGTTCCAGCAGTATGTAATGCCAGATGAACACCCTGTTCTGAGTGATTTCTGCACCGAGTTAACTGGAATATCGCAGGTAAGATAAACTACTAGTACAATTCAACCTCTTTCAGGGCCACCTTTATAGCATAGCAAGATCACCAGTCTATAAAACCACAATTTACGTTTTCCTTGATTTGTTTTGTTCTCATTGAAGTATTATACTAAAGGGACCTGGAAATGAAGACCAGTCACCACTGCACACTGGGCTATCAAGACCTCTTTGTTCATCTCCAAAGTCTTTATATACAGTGTAGGGTGGTTTACTAAATGGATTTAATTCTTTGCTTTAGTGTTAATTGGAGAGTAATTTGTCAAGAAACACATCAATATCAGTAGATTGAAATCCAACCACATTCTATTCTCAGACAGAATGTCTGAATATGCACAGGTTCTTCTTTTAATTTCCCAACATTCTGAGTACAATCTGTACTACAAATAAAGCAGTTAGTAAATGGACGTCAGTAATTAATTGATTGCACGAAGAAAATAAGAACACCAACAATGATTTAAAAAAGATATATCCCTTGCCCCACCCGTATGTATTGTATTGCTTTGCATTATATTCTATAATCTTTATGGTGTATTATGGAATGCAATAATATCAAAGGAAGTTATATTTCCTTGTTTAGTCCTCTTCAGCCTTTACCTAGTAAGACTTTACAAGAATTTTTCTCTTTTAACCATATTGAAAAAAACTCCTTGAAATTTCAGGAACAAGTTGAGAATGGTGTCCCTCTGTTCATCTGCCTCAACAAGTTTACAAGTTGGTTGAAGAAGATAGAGAGTGAGAAGAACTTAGCTTACAATCGATCAACGGACGACACCAGGAAACTCTGCACTTTCGTCACATGGTCGGGTGAGTACGAGGATGGAAAGCTGGGGCATTACTAGATCAGGGGGAGGTAATGTTAGACTAACTAGTGATAAAACAAAAGGAGATTATCAGATTTTCAAATTTGCCAACAATGGTAAAAATTTATCACATTTTCAGACAGATGTCAAAGAAAAACAATGGATTGTTACAGAGATTGGAGATCTTCAGGATGAATTTCTTTTCAGTGCATCTAAGTATCTGTGTATGTGTAATATATTTTGTAATTAATATAAACTACCTTTCGTTTCCAAAGTTTCCAAAATGAACTCTATTTTCAAGAGGAAAAAGCAGTAACATTATTGGTCTGACTAGGATCTGGTAAAAACTTCAGTCAAAGTCTTTGTAATTTTTCTTTACCTTTGATATAACCAAGATAACAAAGTCACTCTTTTCTTTCCTGAACATAGACTGGGATCTTAGTGTGTGCCTTCGTTATGAATGTCAACGGAAACAGCTCTACAAGCCAAGTGCCCTCAACCATTGGATTGATGCCAGGGCTGTCTACAGGGTAGATACCAAATCCTTAATAAGTATCTAAAAAAAACAACTTGTATGAAAATGAAGTACAGTTATAATTATTCATTTCAGATTGCCAACATTAACATAGTAGCACATGTACTTTTCTTTTGATAATTTTTATGTAGATAACATAATTGATAAAATGTGTGTGTGTGTGTGTGTGGATGGGATGGGGGGGGGGGGGGTGAGTATCTTTTATGCACAAATAATGCAGTAAACCAGTATATAATGTACTGGCATTTGTAAAAGTCAGCATTTCAACAAGCCAGTACATGCCAGATATTTTTTCTAGAGTATTCTGTAGTAATTCTTTGCAAAACCCGACTGTCTACGGCATATTTACCATAACTTTGTTTCAGAATTTCTACCAACGCAAACCCAAAGGTCTGAGTGGGGCTCTCCAGGAAGTCGGCATAGAGTTCGCTGGAAGGCAACATTCAGGTGAATACATGTACATAAACCCATTCTGTCTATAATTTGTGGCATGGCTCAAAAAAATTTGGATTCATATTCACAGACAATTTATGCGATACAGAAGCAGAAAGGGGCAATATGTTGACATATAATCTGTATCCATTCCCATATGGCATTTCACAACAATAAATGCAGCACAATGAATGGGATTCATTGTATATCTGGAGTTATAAAACTCAAACAAATATTTTTAAGTTGAATCCATTATCCTGATTAGCTACGGTATTGCTGAGCAAGTTTCATAGCTTTGTAAATAGCAATCCCAGTGTTGAGAATTAAGATGTCTTCTTTCAATTAATTTCTTTTGAAAAAAAATTGTCAACTATTTTTACTTTTGTTTTTGTTTTGGCTATAATAATAATATTCCACTTTTAAATAGCGCTTAATACATTAACAATGTCTCTAAGCGCTTTACAGATATATCATTACCCCGATTTGAACCCCATACCTTGTGATCTGCAGTCGGTTGACTTATCCACTAGACCACAACACCTCTACATAAACCCATTCTGTCAATATTTTGTGGCTTGGCTAAAAACTTACTTGTCAAAGGTCACCAATTAAATACCGAAAATGTAGCAATATGAGCTCAGTTTTTATTCATTTCCTCTTTTAAACTTTTCTACTCCCTATGAAGGATTGGATGATGCAAAGAACACAGCTATATTAGTTTGGAGGATGATCCAAGATGGCTGCCATTTCAAGATTACCAAGACCATTCAATCGGTAGGTCATGGTGTTTTACGGAGGTAGCAGTCGTAGTACAGTACGATGTAAAAAAACAAAATTAATTTCAAATGTATTAATTTTTGTATTTTAAAGATGCCATGTTGATATTTAGTTTTCATATGGATCTTTTTTATGTATGTACAAATCTTTTTGAGTCGTTTGTATCTTCACTTTCCTTTATATAATGAATGCGGAGAAGTATTAATGGAATTTTTACCTGTATTCGTCAATTGATTAAATTTGTATAGGGTGTTTTGCCTAAGGATTATGTTTTTTTAAATAACTTTGTTATAAATACAAATTGAATGAAGAACCTTGAAATGAGAACTCACCTTTGACAGGTATTATTATCATTTTGGCTACTAGTGGTCCGGTGTACATTTAGAAATCAATTGATAGATAATATATTGTTATTCTGTTTGTAAAATCTTCATATTTAAATGGAAAGGGGGTACAGATATTTTGCATATCACGAATGTGCTAACTTTGCTACTACACATTTCCCTTTCAAGTTGCATCTCTGAATTTACAGGGTCTTGGATTATTCTTGACTAGTGACACTTCCAAAGTTAGTTATCAGAATCTAAAGAGATATGTACCTCATTACAAGCTACATTTCGAAGTAGCTATTTTCATTCCCAAAAAGTTATTGTTGATATCAAAGGTTATCTGTATTAGGAGTCAGAGCTTGATCAATAGGAAATAAAGCATTTGTATTCCACATTTGTAATTACATTCGCTGGTTGTGGTGTACCAAAATTAAAATTGTGCAAAATAATAGCTGGAGTGAAAAATGTGCATATTGATCTGTCGTTTAATACTCAAGTAAGAAAAATAAGAAATGATTAATCCAACATTCATCAAGGATTAAGGAACAGTAGGAAAGTGGGCTCGAAACACTTTTGTAAGATAAATAACAGATTTCTAAATGGCAGAGCATGATTTGAATGTACCACAAATATATCCCATGTCTGTGATGCATTAATTGTTTTAAAAAAAACAAGCCTCTTTTTAAATGTTATGTTAAATTTTGTGTTACTTAAATCGTTATGTTAAATTTTGTATTACTCAAATCTTATTTGTTAGCAAGTACGTAACCCCTGTATACTATTTTATGTGATAAAAAGAAATTCAATTGTTTGTTCCTTTTTCACTTGTATATATTTGTTTCGTTTTGTATTGCTTTGTTATTGTCCAGTAAAGTATTTATGTACATAGTTATCCATTGCAAAAATATTTTAATTCAAATTTTTTCTGATGTTTGTATAACTTGTATTTTTTTCTTTTTACACTTGTAATATCTTTTATATACATATATATTTTTTATTGAATGGAATGAATAAATCTTGACTATGTACTGTACAAAGATTAAATTATGGAAATTCCATGAAGCATGCCATTTATTGTGATGTTTTCATGTTGAATACTTTGAATGATTAAAACAAAAAATATTAGTTCAATAGATTTTGAATCATGTAAACTGTCCTGTAAGATAATGAAAACAGAACTGCAAATATAAAAAGCATTACTAGTAATATATAATTATTTGGTTTTCTTCATTTATATTTGACACAGGGCACACTGAAGGCTATTCCTAGTGCACTACCTCAGCCAGGATCGGCTCAACAACACTCAAAAGTATCATCTGCAACTTCATCAACAACTACTACAGTTGCACCACCACCACCACCATCATCATCATCTACAACTCCAACAACATCATTATCAAAAGCATTGTCTTCTTCATCATCATCAGCAGCAGCAGCAGCAGCAGCAGAAAGCACTGTAAATTGCAAAAGAACAAAAGAAAATAATGATTCAGGTACCACAAATGCATCATCGTCCTCGCTATCACTGCAAAGCATGAGAGATGAAATACCCATTGTTGAAGCGGCACAATCAAATAAGAGAAAGAATAGTGACATTACTTCAGTCAAGACAGTAAAGAAATCTTGTGTGGCTACAGGTGTCAAGGGTCCTAAGAACCAAGGTATTCCCTTCAGTATTCATGAAGATGGAAAGACTGGAGATAGGAAAGATGATGTCACAAGTTACTTGGTCACAGAGAAACATTGTGTGAGAGAACAGAACATAAAGTCCCTACATGAGAACAAGCAGACTTCATGTAGATCACATCCAATCACTATAGTTAGTGATAATAAAAATGCTAAATCAGCAAAAGGTGGAACCCCTAACCAAAGAACTACAACAAATGGAGTGTTCAAGACACCACCAACTTGCCCACTCCCTTTCCACAAGCAGAACTCCATCAAGAAGTATGGAAAGCTTGGTGAGAAGACCAGTCCAGAGATTCAGTTCAAGACTCCAGCAAGCACGAACACCACTCCTACAACTGACAGCTTGAAGACTCATTCAGACTCTCTCAAACCAGGCGTCTGCATGGCCAAGATTACACCACCAATGTGCAAATGTGCGCGACGGAGCAAGAGACGCGTTGCGGCACGTCCTGGTCCAAACCAGGGAAGGGCGTTCTACTCCTGCCCCGGTCTAAAACGCAGAAGTGGAGGGGGCCTGAAAGACACCACCAATGCCAAGATGGGTTGCGGATTCTTTTCCTGGGAGAGTATGGTGTTGAGTGACTTTGGATCACCCAACAGTGTGGGTAGTCCAGGTGGTTTCGCTACCCCAGGATCAATGATGAAGCCAAGAACTCCAAGCCCTCTAGCTATGGGTTCCATACAGAAAGCCATCTCCTTGAAAACTGGACAGAAAGCTGGAACATCCACGAGAGGGGGCGTTACACCTATTGGAATAGGGTATTCCAACAGTTGGAGGTGATTTTTCTGAAATGTACACATGATATTCTAAACAATAAATTGATTTTTTAAAGGGTTTGTCATGTTATATACATAATTTATTGATGATTTATGTACATTGAAATTATAACAAATAAGAAAGGAGCAAGTACTATGCAATGTACATTGTTATAAGCAAGCAAACTAAAATATTACAAGATGGGGTTGTTGTAAGATTAGTCAGAGTTCATTTACAGTGCCCTCCTGAAATCAAATATTGCTTATTAAATGTTTGAAGAATAATCAACTACCTCAACAGATAACTACAATAATAAAGCCCATTAACACTTTTTAAATACTTAAAATTTGTGATTGAAGGTTACAGAGTAGAGATTACGGTAGATTTATAACATTTGTTAGAGTAGATATTAAATAAATATTTCATTTTGTGATTTACACAAATCGTTGTGTAAAATTTCCTCTTCTATTTTATTGTAATATCATACAATATTGTGTGCTGAGAACTAGAAGGTGCCAAGTCTTTGTTTAAAAAAAAAGTACATAAGGTAATTCCCTACTGGCTCTTAGCTGACCATGTATAATTTTTTACCATTTGTGACAAAAGAAGAGATCAATGCTAGCCAAGCAAACCCTTTCACAAAGTTTTGGCCTACATCAAATTCAAAGTAACATGTACAGAGTACTTGTATTTTGAAAAAATGACCAGGATGCTACATCGTTTTCTTGATACAATTCTATCGTCAATAACTGTTTACCAGTAATGAACCACATGTACGTATAAAGAATATTCTTTCGGCAATACCAATATTAATATACCGACATATAAGATGTTGTGGTGCCAAATTGAGTACACATGTATACACAATATATTTGTACTCATAAGTGACTATTCAATTAAAGCTTCAAAATTAAATTGTATCTTGGCATGTTATATGAGAAAAACTTCTTGTTCTATATGTATTTCTTTACAAAGCCCTGCTGAAATATGTCAGTGGTGTTTAAAACCTTCCAGTAATTTGATTTCAAATGTTAACTTGTTAATGAAATGTACAGAAATATAACAGCATTATTTACTGCCCATGAATGAGTTAATAGTGTATTCTATGAGACCCCACACATGTAGATCATTGTGTGTACTTGTTTAATGAATATTATATTAGAATAACTACATTTACATGTATGTACAGTTATAAGCAACAAAGAAACTGTTTATAATGACTTATTTACATCGTATACATGGACTGAAATATTTCTTGTTGAATAATATACAATAAAACAATTTCAGGTATAACATTATATGTAACAGAATGTTTGTTCGAGTCTGTTTGGGTGTACAAATGTAAAAATACCCATGAACGGCTTCGTCATCAACATCTTCAGCGAATTGCCAGCAAAGCTTCCCATCTCGCTCTGTACAACATGTCGTTGATGAAGCTGTTCATGATAGTTATGGCCCGACTGGAGATGCAGGCGTTAGGATGAACTTGCTTGAGGACTTTAGAGATGTAGATTCCATAGCTCCCAGATTTCTTCTTGTTGCGGGCAGCGTTGCCAATGAGTTCCAAGATTTTTCGAAAATCTCCATACTCTCTTTTGCATGATTAGAATGATACTATAATTACAGATTACAGGCACGGATTGGATCCATCGGTTCCCAGGTTTATCTTGGATCGGCTTGCTCCCAGCCAACAGAGAGATCCTTGTGGTACGAGTCCAACTGGAAAAAAGAAAGAGAGAGAGAGAGAGAGAGAGAGAGAGAGAGAGAGGAAATGAGAAAAGGGGGGGGGGGTAGAAAAGAAAAAAAAGAAATATCTTTTTCAAATGAATGGAAATTAAAGCATGGAATTGCTGAAATAATTTTCTTTTTTGTAAACTCGAATTTAAAACTTTTGAAGAAGATTTTCCTAAGTTAAAACCACCATTGAGGGGGTTTGAGACGGGGGGTGTGATGCAAAATACAAAAATTGTGCGATGGAAACTGACTAAATGTGACAAATATCACTTGGTGTCTTGGTGATGATTATAAAAGAAAATACAGAGAATGTTTTTTTCTGCATACACTTGACTGTTAACAGTTTTCCTTGGAATTTGTCTGCTTTTTTTCTTCTTTTCCAAAGTTGGAAACAAAGTTTTGATGATATCCAAAGTAACTAGTAGAGCATTGAATGGTATATTTAACTGCATGAAAACTACATGGTGTACAAACATCTATAGTTTACTTACAGCAACAAGGAGGTGTTCATATTTCTCCTTCTTTTTACTCATCTCTTCTCCATGGATGTTCTCTTCATCACTCATCTAAGACACAGAAAAAAGAAAACAAAAAATTATTCATTTTCTACTCGGGAAGTTAATATCACGACATAGGACAAAAACTACATTTATCAAATGGAATGGGTGACTGCATGGGTGGGCCATGTATAAAATCTATAAGGATTATACAATTTCAGAGGCAACTGCTTAACCCTACGTTAACTGGGGGGGGGGGGGTCAATTTGACCCCCCCCTGTAGAAATTTCGCGACTACTCCGAAACCGCGGCAGATATAAAATTTTCCTCTCATGACTTTTTACTTTCGAGTCTTACGCATCTTTTAAAACGATTTTTTTGAAAATCGGACCTACAGTTACAAGGTCGCGTGACCTTTTGTCTTTGCATGTCAGCCCGAAAATCGCTCATTTTCGTGATTTGTGTACAAAACATATGTAAAAGTCAT
Organism: Strongylocentrotus purpuratus; assembly: GCF_000002235.5. NCBI lineage: Eukaryota > Metazoa > Echinodermata > Echinoidea > Camarodonta > Strongylocentrotidae > Strongylocentrotus > Strongylocentrotus purpuratus. The sequence goes on along the minus strand of NW_022145599.1, from coordinate 11,928,648 downwards.
TTTTCCTAAAAATAGATAAAACATTGGTTATTCAGTCTTGTTTAAAGTTTAGATGTTTGTTTTGGGGTCAAAATAGTTAAATTGTAGTTATAAATGAAATAAAACAACAAAAACAATAAAATACAACAACAAAATACATGTACAGGTGACAAATCCTTCTCTTCTGCTGCACCACGCCTATGGAACAACCTCCCCCAGAACGTACGGACGTCGTCATCCCTTTCTCAGTTCCAGAAGTCCCTTAAGACATTTCTATTTAATACTTAATCTGTACCTGTAATATTACATGTAGTTTATAAGTTATTTTGTAAGACAATTTTTTTTTTTTTTTTTTTTTTATGCGTAATTAGGAAATGTAATCAGTTCATAAGTTATTTTGTTATTGATATTCTTATATATGTATATGATATGTAAAGCGCTGTGATACATTTACTGTAATGAGCGCTATATAAATGCAAATATTATTAAATACATAAGTTAAAAAAACAATGAAATACATAAGAAATTATAAAAACAAGAGATAACATAAGGAATAACCTGGCTCTTCCAATTTTTTGTGTTGTATTATTATTCCAAATGGTCTAATGAATATATGTAGTGAAAAAGAATACTTAAATATGAATAATCTATGATTTATGGGCCGAAATGTGAATTTTATGACCTTATTTGCATAAATTACCATAAATATGCAAATGAATACATTTTTCAAAAATTTGAAATTACCATAGTATTCTATACACTTCACTTGACATGCATGCAAATTTTCGCGGCGATCGGCGGTGAAACGGCCGAGATCTTAGGGGGGGGTCAAATTGACCCCCCCCCCCCAGTAAAAACCTGGTCTGAAATAGCCCAGTTAAAATAGGGTTAAGAAGATGATTACTAATTGCCACACTGAATAGGATGGAAGGGATTGGTGCTTCAATTTGCCCATAAATATACATTTCTCAAATTAAATATTAAATATTTGCTTACGAGGCTGTATTTCGAGGGGTCAGTGGCACAAAGATGTAACTCCATTTTGGCCATTTTGAGAAAACATGGTTTATGTGTCACTAAGCACTTAGGCCATAAGAAGTTAAGTCTATGTTTCACTAGCCATTGACTTCAATGGGGTGTTGGGTGGAGTTAAGTCTTTTTGTTTTCTGGAAAGCCCACATTTTTCTAAACATTTTTATATCTAATACTCATATTGGCAAAATATGGAGTTGCGTCTTTATGTCATCCTACAACTGAAAAAGATAGGATGACAGAAGCATCTATGTAGCTGCAGAACTAACTGACTCTTGACATGGCTCTACAATTTCTACACAGTTTCACTTTTGGCTTTAAGTTATGTTTTATTACACCTATTGAAGCTGTGATGATTAGTGAGTAGTCTGTACCTTTTTCTTGATATTGTTCTTCTGTTCAATCAAGACCTGGACGTGACCAAGTTTTTTCTCCTGTTTTTGGCAGCATTCTTCCAGCTCCCTGAATGGGTGCAAAAATGAGATTGAAAATAAGGAGGAAAATGATAAAACAGCCAGCTGCAAATACTTGAGATCTGTTTGCTTTCCCTCTCACACACAACTGAAAAAAACATTCACTTTTCAGAAAGCAATTAAATTGCAAAAGCCTTGTAAATCTTAATCTAGTTTGAATTTGTGTCGAGGAATCATCACTTGTCCACTGCCTGTAGAAGGGTGACAACTGATCTTTTTATTCTCATAATGAATATACATGTACATGTACTTAAACTGCTTGCATGCATAATTTGATAAAAAATTATTTGAAAAATATGACGTAAACTTTGAAATAGAGTCAACCAGTAAAGAATGTGAACATATTAATCAAGTTTCTACTTCTAACAAGACTTCTTGACAGTACCTAACACACTGGTTCTATGACAATCTTAAATCAAACTGAATTCCTATGTTCAAAGGAACATAATTATGAATTGTGTCTTCCCCAAAATCTAATTCAAAAGTGACATTAAACTCAATCATGCAACACTGTAAACAGTTACAAACTGAAGTTACAAACTGATTCAGCCGAGGACGCAGGTTCGAAACTGAGTCACGTCTTTCGGATGGTGACGTTAAAGGTCGGTCCACAGACGTAAATAAACATATCTGATTGATACCAGCTGTAAAAACCCAATTGCACACACACATTGTAACCAGAAACCTGATGGCACAGAAAGAGGTCAAGATCCATATCCAAGGTCTGATGAAACACCCCAGTACACACAAATGGGATATACCTCCTTTAAATATTGTAGTGAGAACAATGCATGTTTAATACTGACCTCTGTTCCCTCTGTATATTCTCCTGCAGAGCCGTGACGGTGTGCTGATGCTGCAGCTGTAGCTTGACCAGTTTCTCTTGCTTGGATTCCCTCTGTCTGTTGAGGTGACCCTCCTGGGCTGTGAAGTCTCTTAGTTGGTCCTTCTCGATCTGAATCTGATCCCTCACACCTTCCATCGTTGCCTGAGCCTCCCTGCAATGGTGGAAAGATGGCATAGAGTGGTGAAGTGTGAAGTCATAAAAAATCTATTTTTAGAATTTCTCAATTTTTTCTTCATTTCCGAAAGAGCATCAAAAATAATGTCCAAATGTCGAAAAACAATTGAATATGTTAAGTATTGGCTGAGATATATGACCATCTGAAGAAATATATTTCCTATAGGAACTCAATGTTATATGCTCTGGTTCCTATAGGAAATATATTTATTCAGATGGAGAAAAAAAAAAAAAAAAATTCTAAAAATAGATTTTTATGACATCACAGCTTCGGTACTCTATAGGAGTTTGATACAAATTTTGTATATCGAGGGTTCAGTGACACAAAGACATAACTCCATATTTTGTCAAAATGAGTATTTGATATCAAAATGTTCAGAAAAATGAGGGCTTTCCAGGAAACACAAAGACTTAACTCCACCTAACACCCCATTGAAGTCAATGACACATAGACTTTAATCCTTAAGGCCCAAGTGCTCAGTGACACATAAACCACTTTTGCTCAAAATGGCCAAAATGGGGTTACGTCTTTGAGTCACTGACCCCTGGATATATTCAAAGCAGTAGTGATAAAAATTACTTCTTAAAAAATCCCCAGAAGACTTTCATGCTTCTAGGATATTTTGATGTAAAGGGAATAAGATGATAAATGGGACTTGGGTATACTGTGCAATGATTTTCTCATCTATTTTATACCTGAAAAGTAGTACATGAAGTAGAATCAAGCACTGTTGGAAAAAGACACAACTCAATTTGAAAAACAAACATTCATAATGAAACTTTGGGGGATGTAGGGGAATCATTGTACTAGTAAATCCAAAAAGGGATATAAATTGTCTAAAGCATGACCATTACATTGAACTTATAGTCAATCCCAACTACCTGAAGGTGTATGAGTGGTACCTGTGTAGCTCTTATAAGGCCCACCATGATTAGCTAATGATGGACAGTTGACCAATTCATCCAATGTTTGATCAGAACACTCCAATATAACACAGATAGAGTCAAACTTGTCTATAGTGACCGCCCAAGGGTAACACAAAAAGTGGTCTTTACAGACAGGTGGTCTTTGTAGACAGGTTCCTTTATTAGATGTTTCAATGAGAAACCATTTTCAAGGGAAACAAAAAATGTGGTCTTTGTAGACAGGTGGTCACTAAGGCAGGTTTGACTGTAATAGAGCAGAGACACAGTACCCACCTCTGTTTCTCCAGCTCTGTATTGATAGCTGTGATCATGGAATCCCCTTGCTCGCTGGACTGCAGAAGCAGCTGGCAGTTCTCGTTCTGACCCCGCATCTCCTGCAGCCGGTGTCCCTTCTCCTTCTTGGTCTCCTTGCGTGAGGCCAGGGTGGAATGCATCCTCGAGATGTCGGCTTTCATACGCTCCGGGGATTGGACGACCTGAGCTTGCATCTTACTCACCATCTCCTGTTTGTTCAAGATGGACAGCTTGTGCTTGTCCTGCCAGTATGGAGTAAGAGGGAGAGATAGTCAGACAACTTACTTCTTTTAGAATATTGTGTGAAAGACAAGGTGTGATGTAGCATTACTGGGACCGTGTTTTCAAATGTAGTGATTTTATTTCATCTACATTGTGGTATTTGGAACAGTTCTTTGCAGTGGCCTAGCGCCAACTACGAGTGAGAAGCAGTTGAGAATAAAGATCACTAATACCACAACAACATAGACTGGACTTGTAATTGCTATGTCCCATATTTAAAGTACTTCCAAGGTATACACACTAGGTTACTACATACCTATTATATGTTGCTCAACCAAATGTACTTGAAATTATTATAAAAATAGTTATCTGGTTGATGTGGAAAACTGGGGCTACAGTAGGTGGTAAAACCATCATGGAACCAGACACCGATTGATAGTAGTTGCTTAAGATTTGTTTAATGGTGATGGACAGTGGCACCAAATAAGGGATTCAAAATCTGAAACTCTGACATAAGAGAAGAACAAGTGATAAGTGTCTTGATTTCCATTTTTCCTCTTAGCCATGGAAGGGTGAAACCTGGGGGGCGTTTCACAAAACTTGTCATCAGTGACAAATGACAGTTTTTGTTACAAGCTACTAAAATTCCTTGCTTCTGATTGGTTATCAGCAGATTTGTCACTGATTTTTGTCATTTGTCATTGAAAAAAGGCTTTGTGAAACGTCCCCCTGGAGGTGCACCATGATATCGCCTGTTGGAACCAGACGGCCAATACATTTTATACTGGTGTACAGAGTTAATGCCCTTCAGACTTTGAACAGACGATATGTTCAAGGATTGGCCTAGAGTCGTAAGCACCTTTCAATAACAAACTTGAGACCTACAGGTATTGCCCTATGCTTAGCCAAATTGGACATCCCTCCATATATATTGTACATAACGCAGACAAAATAATCACCATACAAACATGGAAATAATTAATAAGCAATCATTCCATTACTGTTTTGGGATCTATGAATATGGTATACATCGGCTTATTCATTAGATGAAGCCCTTAAAATGTCCTATGTGCCAAGTTTAAGATTTTTATTTTCACTCCATGTGAACAGGTCTTTGACTGATAGAGCACAAAGCAACCCGGCCTTGTTATGGTTGACGAACTTCACCCATACCCATTTCAGAGATAAAGAAGTGTTATTTCTTCCACTTATAAATGAGCCGTTTTGCCTCATTTCTACAATCTTACCACAAGGGCTGCTTTCTCTGCTACTGTAGTTCTCAGTCTTGAGATATCTCTCTGGAGTCCTGCTTGATCTTGCTGCTGTGACATCATCTTAGCGTCCGACTCATCAATATTGTCTTGCAGCTGAATATTACAACCAAAAAAAAAAAAAAAAAAAATAGAATAGATAATCAAGACAAAAGGATAATACAGATTAATAATAAATTGACCAATAACCTGGTAACTACAGGGGTGATAGTGAGCACTTTTTTTTTTATCAACCACAAACAAAAATGGCACTATAACTTTTGAGTAATGGTAAGGAAATTAAAAAATAGGGGGAAAAATAGGGGGAAAAATAAGGGAAAATAAGGGAAAATAAGGGGGAAATTGGGAAGATAGGGGTGAAATCAGGAAGGAAAAAAATTGGGGGAGTGGGGGAAATGAGGAAAACTGATTTAAATGGGGATAATGAAAACGCAAGTGACCCGACAAAACTGATCTGCAACTGGAAAAACACTGGGAACGTACGTTTGTTTTAAAGCATATCTGCACTACTTTGGCGAGGAGGGATTAGACCTCCCTGCGTGGTCACTGACAGTTGGTTTTCTCATCAAATCAGCTCTATATTATCATAAGAAAAAGGGGACAATGGGGGACCAATGGTCACCGCTTAAGCATTGTTTGCTATATCTTATAGAGGGTGCAAGTAGCTACAAGTAGTGCAGTCCCGCTTTAAAGATATAGATCTGACCTGTTTTGCATGCTCCTCTTCTTCAGCTCTGTTCATTCTGATGAGATTGATCTTTTCTTTGATCTGAGTGATCCTCTCCTGACATGCACTCCTCTCCGCCAGTGATCCTTGCTGCAAATCAAACAAACAAAAAGAAAACGATAAAAGAAGTGTTGTACCCTTGTAGTTGCTTTATTATTCCATGTTCTTGTATAACGTTTAATGTCTATTTTCTCCTGCGAAAAAGTGGTGACTACACGTAGTACTCTTTGCATTTTCTAAATTCCTTCTAGTCTAATTATTTGGAATTTCATGAAAAGTCTTTAATAGTATATAACACACTTATAATTGAGCATCAGGACTTGTGAACGAAAACATAAACACAGGGTATAGTCTCCCCTTACAAGGGGAATGATTAAGGAAATAAAATTTGGTACATACTTCTTTCAACCTGCCAAATTCCTTAAATGTACCCTATTTTGGACCAAGGTTAAACAAAGCCCTGCCAAGGTGCCTGAGTAGAATTATATTCTTCCCAATGAAACCATACATGTACATTCAAATGTATCAAATTACAATCTCTTGACATATGTTGTAGTAGACATCCTCTCGTTCAACGCTGAACCGCCAGAAGTTGATGATGGCACTGAGAAAGCGACGGGTTCGTTTGGGTTCTGTAAAAAGCACACACGAATGTAAGTGTATATGATCATTCGGTACAATCACACAGGGAATATTTTTAAGAGATGGCATAAACATTCAATCATCCACCAAGAAAAAGATTTTGTTTTAAAACCTCACAATTTTGCAGCAACTTTTCTACAGTAAACCACTGAGCAGCTCTATTTAGTTGTATGGAATCTATATAGAAACATGAATGTGCAAATACAATTCTTGTTCATTCAAATGAAACAATGGTTACAGACATGTGCAATTTTTGTGAAAATTGAAACATTTGTACAATGCATGTATAAGGTTATTATTATTCCCTACACTTTGCAGAAGCATGTAGTTTTTACTTAAGTTACTTTACTCATTTGCTTTGTTGTTCTAATAGTACTTGCTTTGTCATTCTTTCCCTTTTTCATTCCCTATATGTGTGTTATCTGATGCTTTACTTTATGAAATGATTTCTGCAATAAATAATCATAAAAGAAAAAATAAAATAAAATTTGTAAATGTAATCATATTTTATGGTGTTAACTCACTTGGGTGTAAAATATCCTTCATTTTGAAGTCCTTCACCAGGCATCCAACCATGAATCGCTGCCTGCAAAATTTTGAAGAGGGCGAAAAAGAACGAGAATATATTGGATGTAAATATCACAAACTGTTTTAAAAAAAATAGTTTTAAGTCTGAGATGTTCCTGGATTTAAAAAAAAAAATTATCCTCTTTGGTTCTGGATTTCAGATAAAAGTGTATGTTTCATAGGCAATACATTTCAGGATATAAGGGTAACATTTTGCAATATTCCCAAACACATGAATATGCATGTACAAACTTTTTGTGGATGTGAATTTCTTTATTGTCATGCACAAAATAAAATGGAGGCATAAAAATCGTTTTACAGCTCACATTTGTATAAATATAACAATACATTAACATATCATAGACAGTAACTACAAATAACATAAATAACATAACAATGTAATATAATTTAACCTCTCTGTTGAGAGCCAGAGGAATTATTTGATTATTTGTACTCCCCTGGCTCCCAACAGACAATATTATCTTAAATAAATAGCAGAAAATGTACATGACAACAATCAATGTCATATAACATATAAATATAACAAGTCACAGCAAAGATCTAAAAATCCATTATGCATCAATTGTTAAAAATTTCAGATAAAAACTGTACTAGACGAAAATCCAGCCATGGTTGGTATCACTTTGTTTATAATAGTTCACATAAAAACAACGTAAGAACGAAAAACTGAGGAAAACCACGAAAATGACGAGAAGACAAAATGGAGCCGTGTAGTCGCCGCGGAGCAGCCCCCTCTTTAATCCATAAATCGGGTCATATTTAAAGCCTATTTGGTACCTCTTTTAAGGCAAAAAGGGCTCATATTTCGTGAAAAATATTCTTGGAAGTATATATATAAAAGCGCCTTTGAAAATTGTTGATATGTGACGAGCCATTTATTTAGGAGGTACATATTGCAAAAGGGATCAAACTGAAATGACTTACATGGCTAGCGTGAGGTTCATGAGTGGGAAGGTGTCTGAATAGAGCTCAGGATGCAAGACACCCTGTGAAGCCTCCCATTGAGGCTGGTTGATCTTATCCATGGGAGTGTTGATCAGTCTCTGCAGGAAGGTGGCATACAGCTTCTGGATCTTGGTGCTCTGTAACACACAATGAAAGCAAATACACACTATGAACATGACTGACAAAGAAAGCGGGCAAAATATACAGTTCCTCAGGTAGACAAAGGAACATCCCTTCACTGCCATTAGGTAAAAATGTGTAGAACAGGTGTCACATGCATATTCACCTTTTTACATAATAGCAGTGAAGGGATGTTCCTTTATCTACCAGAGGAACTGTATATTTTGTCCGCTTTCTTTGTCAGTCATATTCATAGTGACATGTACTGTACAGCCTTTTGAAGGTGATACTCATATTCATGATCTTTCTTACCCCTTCAAAGATATCTTGTCGATTACCCCTTTCAAGCCGATCAGGTTATCTGATGAAATTAGCTCCAGGATTTAGGTTAAGTGTTGGTGTTTTAGGCTAGAACTGTCCATGAAGCAACTGTTTCTACATTTAATGCTGTAAACCTCCTTTAAATGCTATGCCTCCTTTTTTTTTTATAGTTTCATCTGCAAACTGCTCTCATAATTTTGTTAACAATAGAATAGTATTACAAAAAAGGAAAGAAAGGATATCAAGGGAATAGGGAATGTATGTAGGTAGACCACTTTGTTATATAACAGCTATCACTCCACTTTAACCCATTCGTTACAGGAGCCTGATAGTTTATGTATTAAGCCTATGTGAATTGGAGAATTTAGTAGTCAGCAGGTTAATATTTTTACCTCTAGCAGAAAGAAATAGAAATTAACCTAAATAAATGCCAGGTCACAGTTTCACAAAACTGTCATTTGTACTAGTTCACCGACGTCCATTGAAACATTGAAACATGTGTTTCATTTAATACACGCATTTCCATGGATTGCCGGTGAACTTGTATGCCCCGACTGAGAAGTACATGTACATGTATCAAATATTCAAAGTTCGCCAAAAATTTACCTGAGGGTTCTTGAAATCCTCTTCCGAAAAAGTCTCTCCAAGGATCTCATGAAGAACTGAAGCCAACTCAGCTGATGATAGGAGAGGGAAGCTATAGGCTGCCATGGTTGCTTCTGGGATTCAACTCACACTGGAAAATGGTCTAAAATAAATGAATTGAAAATGTAAAGTACACTAGGTCTACTCAGTTTCTAAGAAAGATGGCTAGAGTAGAGAGTCATCATAGCACGCCTGTGGTCCTGATGAGATAAATGTAAATGTGCTAAAGAATGTTCCTGATTTGGATGTATCGCTTGGTATTTTATTCAATCAGTCTATCCAAACCGGACAGATACCCCAAGATTAGAAGGACTCAAATATCACTCCACTCTTCAAGAAGGGATCCAGGTTGACCCCAAACAACTATAGACCAGTCTCCCTTAACAGTCTTTTAAGAAAAAGTGTTCATGTGTTACACAGCTCTTGGAATGTCTCTATGACTGGACTAAAGCCTATGACGAAGTTAAAGGAATGGATGGCATATACATGTATCTTGATTTTCGAATGGCATTCGATACCGTCCCCCATCGTAGACTGTTATACAAGCTCAAGCACAATGGTATCCGTGGACACATTCTCAATTGGATTGAGGGGTTCCTAACTGGACGTAGACGAAGAGTATTCTTACTATAGAAGATCTGATATGATCATTCCACCAGGGTCCTCAACAGGACGTTATGATTCTCGACTTCAGCAAGGATTTTGATAAGGTACCCCATCAAAGACTTCTCTTCCTACTTCAAAAGTGTGGAAGGCCAACTTCTGAAGTGGATCAACAATTGGCTGAAAACAAGATCACAGAGAGTGGTCATTGATGGGGAATGCTCAGCCTCGGCTGAGGTTCTATCAGGCGTACCGCAGGGGTCCGTCCTCGGCCCTCTCCTTTTCCTCGTTCGTATATCTCAATAATATCAATATAAACATCTCGAGTATAAGGCTATTTGCAGATGATTGCATACTCTACAGAGCCATTAAGACAATCAATGACACAGTAATCCTCCAGACGGATCTGAACAGGTTATCTACATGGGCAGACAAGTGGCAAATGAAATTCAACGTCACCAAGTGCTACTTTTTTCGGATTTCCAGGAGGAGACGTAATCTCATAAACCCAAGCATACTACATAAACAGTACTACCCTCAAGGAGGTAAACCACCATCCCTACCTCGGAGTGGAACAAACCAACAACTTATCTTGGGAGAACCAAGTGGATAAAGTAGTCAAGAAGGCAAACTGTATGCTCGGGATAATTCGTCGTAACCTGTCTGGCTTCTCTACCAAGAAGATCAGAGAAGCTGCATTCACCTGTCTAGTAAGGCCTCATCTAGAATATGCCAGTAGCATGTGGGATCCTTACTTAAGTAAACACATCAACAAACTAGAATGAATCCAGAACAGAGGGGCTAGATTTGTCACTGGCAAATATGGAATAGAAGTCCATGTATCAGACCTGAAGAGTGATCTAAAATGGCAAACGCTACAGAGTCTATGTTTTGTGGCTCGACACTCGCTCTTCTTGAAATCCATCAAAGACCAAGTAGCCATACCCAGACCTGAATACATCACACAACCCCAGAAGATACTCAAGGGACATCATAATCTCTCCTTCTCTAACATAAGATGCAAGACGGATATTTATCGGCTTCACCTTCTTTCCAAGAACCATTCGGGCCTGGAATTTACCTCCCCTAGCATCTTTGCCAGCGACTTAGTGGAAACCTTCGAAACCAGACTCTGGGAAGCCATCCAAAGGGGTAATATAATCAGAGTCCCTCCCCACAACTGCAATGTGATGGGACTCAATTCCAAAATGTTCTAGAAGCAACAAACACTCTCTCTAACGATAACGTTCTTATTGGTCCTCTATATATCCCTCTTGAGGATCAGGACCAGGATCAAAACAGAATCAGAATCAGAATCAGTTCTAAGGAACAGCACCTCGAGATAGAGGTCAGTGACAAGCGGCCTGCCGCAACTTCCGCAAGGGTCTATTCTCAAGCCACTCCTCTTTCTAATCTTCGTTAAACGGTTAATGACATTCCCGCGCGCCTGTGTGAAGTTATCTACCGTAATGAATTATGAGGATCTAAGACATTATGGTAGATAACTTCACACAGGCGTGCGCCCACCCGCAACCCACCATCGGTATGCACTTGTATTGTGCAGCGGTTTGCCATGAAACCTGTGAAAAAGTGTATACTAATATCAACGTTTATCTGAAAGATACTCCAAAAATAACGACAAAATTGACACGAAACACGTAATATTCATAACGACTTTAGTTTTAACCCATGATCTTTATAATTTTATTTGGACATTTAATGAATATTTACTTCATTATGGGTATGTTTTAGTAGACCTAGGGTATCTCCACGCCAGAGTTACAAGTCAAATTTTGGATAGGCTTCTGAACAAGCGCCATATTTTAGATAAATCTAAGATAGGTTTCTGAACAAACGCCAAAACTTCTAGACTCTAGATCTAATTTAGACCTAGAGTCTAGATCTAGATCTAGATCTAACTTTGTTAGAGTCTATCTAAATTTTAATCAGTTCATTAATGCCGGACAGCTCACTGTGCAATACTAATACTAATATAAAAACAAAATTATGCTACCAACATAAAGCATCTGACACTCTATTGTTAAATAGGATAAGATATATTAATCTTTAATCTTGGAGTCGGACGAACACATCACTCAGCTGCAGCTCAGCTCAGCTCAGTGAGCTCAGCAGGCCAAGATCCCGCCGGACAGTGACTGCCGGTTCGCCCGAGCCTATGGGCGTAGTAACGAGTCGATTTTGATTGAATCACGGTTAGCACAAACGCTGGAAAAAGAAACATTTGACAGTAGAAGAAACAAACCATAACGATCTGATGATATACATTCAACCCTTTAAAATTCATACACTCCAAGAATACAGTTGATATCTTACCTAATTTATACCAATATCTTGACTTCTTCAAATCCAGAATTCGAGTATAAAATCAAATTCATAATCACCGCGATCGAGACTGGTATCTACGCATGCGCACAAAATCGTCGGTCGAATTTGACGTCAAAAGATGGCGCTCCAAAAATGCAATTTAAAAATCAAAAAGTTTCTTTGTCTTGAATAGGAGGAGGGTAACGGGGGGGGGGGGGGATCATTATCTCCCTCACTCTTTCCTCTTTTCCCTTCTTTTTTTCTCATTTCCTCTAATTTGTCTAACCCTTTTTAATATCTAGTAAATGTTCTAGTTCTAGACATGAAAATGTAAAATGTAACATTTGGCTTATTCTGGGATGTGTTTACAGGTAAAATGAGGTCATGTTATACTGTATCATTGTTATTGGGGAACAAAATGATGTATAAAAATAATATTCCGGTTTTTTTAATCATGCAGTCGAAAAGCTAAAGAAAAATGTGATAAACTACTTGAGTGCGGTAATAACATCCAATTCCTGTAATATCACTTTTAAAAAGTTATCAGGATTTCAATTTGCACAAGTTTTTGTTACGAAGAGAAAAACGAATTCCTCATACGATGAGATAAGATATTATTTTCTTATTTAAAAAAAAAGATAGACAAAATCTCACTAATTGTCTATCACTTTTCTTAGATTTTTTAGGGATAGTGTTTTCGTACATGTACACATTCTTAGCGAAATAATATATAACCTGTTTAAACGCCATAAGATGAGTACCTTCAAGTTCTTTAAAACTAATTATTGCACGCCGATTGTATAATAGTTACATGCTAAGTTTACTGTTGAACAATTTTACAAACAAAAAAGTAAGAATCGCTTGATAAGTGAAATAGAGGCTAAATTATTGTATAAATCATCGGAATGTGGCAACGACAGGTTCACCGTATCTGTGTCTTAAAGGTACTATGTCCCTTTTGCAGCCAACCTCAAATTCTGTAGAACTTTGCAGGAATTATGAATATGTCATGTATGTCCTATATCTGTGAAATTTAAACGTTAGCAGTGTCCTCATATTCAAATTATGCAAGGAAATCCGTTTACTTGCTAGACTTCACTGTCATACACTATTGAATGACTGACTGGCTTTATTTCTTCTTTGGTAATAACATACATGAAAAGAGTTGTAAAGGGTACATGAGCATTTGTCTACATCAATAATCTACTTCTTGTGATGGCCAAGATTAAACTGATTGAATCTTTGCGCAGCATAAAGCGTATGACCATTCGGTACAATATTGTCTGAAAATCAAGACTGTTACTTTTGGGCTCTATAGCCCTAAAGTCGATTTGACAACTAATAGTCGTTATTTTCCCACTTGAAGACATTTTCAAGCCCCACCTTTTTTAGGGAAGTTCTAAATTAGTATTATCTTTCAAAGGCATTTGGAATTTAATTTTTCCATTTTTTTGGCCTGCAAATGGGACATAGTACCTTTAAACTTCGTGATTCATCTTTTTTCTCTTGTGCTTCAGACCTACCAGTATGACGTTTAACGTACACGCGACCTCTGACCTTTCTCATTACAAACCTCGAACAACTCTCGGCCTCAGTCTGAACCGAGAAACAGAGGGAGAGAAAGGGAAGAAGGAGAGGGGCGCAAGCCAGTGGGGTGTAAATGGAGGGGGAGAGGTGTAGGGGAGAGAGGTACGGGGGGGGGGGGGAGAGAAGGATGAATACAAAAAGGATCAAAGGTCTAAACAGAGAGTCAGAGAGAAAGAGGAGAGGGTGTGGGAACAGAAAAAGAGTGAGAGAGAGAGAGAGAGAGAGAGAGAGAGAGACAGAGAGAGATGGAGATAGAGAGAAGAGGGGGGGGGAAGGGGTATGTTATAGGAAAAGGGGGAAAAGAATTTAAATTTGTAGGGGGCCAGGAACAGTTTTTTTTTTTTTCTCTTTTTCAAACGATGGAGAGAATATACTTTTGTATAGCAGAAGATAAATATATTGATCACTGTAACAGGCGGACAGCAGGAAAGAAAGAAAAAAGGGAGATAGACAGAGTGAGAGAGAGAAGAGAGAGAGAGAGAGAGAGAGAGAGAGAGAGAGAGAGAGAGAGAGAGAGAGAAGTAACGAACCAGTGAGAGAGAGATATGTTTCGAGACAGACAGGCAGAAAGCGAGAGCAGTTGCAAGCTTGCAAAATATGTTGCAACTTGTCAATACTAAGCACGTATATTGCGAGTGGATGTGCCTATTTCTCTATTTTGTATTCTCCCTTTTAACATTGGATCATTAATTTTCACGAATTTGTTCTTTCGTGCATCCTTTGGAAGTCAACTCTTGGATAAGATTGCAGAATGGAATTCCACAGTTAAGTGTTCTTCGTCTTGACATTTTATTCGGAATCATTAAATCGGTGAGTTCCAATGATTATCATATTATGTTTTTTCTCACCACAAACTATAAGTGTAAACGCGCGTTTTCCCCCCGGTGCATGATATTGGTACATTGCACCGTATATTATATAGGCCCACACACTCATGATGTTCGCAGATATAGAATCTATACTATTTATTTTTTTTACATTTTGATTTTGAAAAAGAAGTTATCTTTATTTGGTACAGGTATAGGGTATATAGATATCCACAAAATTGTTTCTGTATGATAGTGTGGTACATGTTTTCAGTTATATTTGTAGTGATCAGTGATCCAAATGATTTTTGTCAGGATATATCACGATCAGGGGCGGACCTAGCTTTTTGCCAAGGGGGAGGGAGGGGGGGGGGGGGTGTTGACCCAGTGGCGGATCCAGGATTTTCGCGCCGTTTTACTGTTTTACTTTTTTCTTCTTCTTTCCCCCCTTTTTTCCACTTCTTTTCCACCCTTCCCCCCTTTTTTTTCTTCACTTTTCCGCCCGGGTGGGGGGGGGGGGTTCATACTGCCGAACCCCCTAGATCCGCACCTGATGATTTAAAATGGTGATATAAGAGTCTATGTTTTTATCTTCGCCCGATCCTGTTTTTCTAATAAACTAACGAATACAGGGATTTTTCGTCACATACACACTGGGTTACATGCAGGGTTCACTGAATGAGCCTGAATAAAATATGATATCAAGTTTTGCACTTTAAACGTATACATTGAAATGCTTCAGTACTTCGGATTTAGAGGAAAAAAGTTACCTCTCATTTTCATTTCTCATTTACAATGATGTAAATAGAAGAACTAGATGAATACAAAAAATGAAATCATTGCACCCTTTAAACTATGACATCAAGGAAATACATATGATACAGGATGTCATCATGTCAGCAAATTATCTATATTTGCATCTCATAGCTAAGTCAGTTGTTGCCTTGTGGGTGACAGGTATATTTTCATCGAAATTTTAAATAATAAAATGAAAAGTTTTAAAATTAAAAACATGTTGATAAAGATATTTGGAAAAGTGATTGGGGTGAAAGAGAAAGGGGAGAGAAGAGTCGAAAAGAGAAAAGAGGAAATATTGCTCATCTGATAATAGCGTTATAGAATGGAAGGTCCTATACATTGATTTAAAATCTGTTGATATGAATACGTATATGATTAGTGTTTTTCACCAAAAAATAAAAAAGAACTATTATACTCGATATGTATGTATACTTTCTATTTTATAACTTTGAACCGTGTAAAATGTATTATATTATTGGATATTGAATTGTATATCTGATTTCTTGTCGAAATCACTGTTCGGTTGGAAATGAAAAATAAAACTGAAACTAAAACTGAACGCCCCCCCCCCCTCCCCTATACATTTTAGAATAGACATCACGTAGTAAAGCAAAGAGATTTTATGTCCGTGTAATCCAGCAACCCCTCTGTCACTGGGCGGTCAGGGTCGAGATAGACTTTCCCCTCGCCAAGGTCAAAATCAGAACAAGGTCAAAATCAGCGCTAATATGACTATGGAAGGGGGAACTTCCGAGTTCTTTGTAGTCGTTTTGAGGATCGAGGCAGACTAGGGATCATCCTGACTAATCAGTAATCTAGCGCAGTATGACAGACATGTAAGGGGAGTCTGGTTTTGATCAAGACTATTTCGTTATGAAAAATGAGAAGCCAGATGATAATAATATTGAAAATTATACAGTGAATAATCACCGGCAGTTTGTACGTATATGTAAATAGTATTGCATGCGTGGCACGGTGAAAGTAGCACAAGCTCCATGGTATGAATTATATAGATGGAAATGGGGAGGGAAGGAGGGAGGGAGGGGGAACGGAGCGGAGGGAGAGGGGAGGGGAGGGAGGGGAGGAAGTGGGGAGAGAACGAAAGAGAGAGAGAGAGAGAGAGAGAGAGAGAGAGGGGGGATGGGTGGGATGGGTGGGATGGGGTGGGTGGGGTGGTATAGTTAGAACGAATGATAAAAAAAGAGGAATACACAGAAAAAGACCGAGAGAGATAAAAAAAAAAAAAATAGGATGGGGACATAAAAGTAGACAGCTACAGATGATCATGCGTAAACACATAGCATATACATGATTGTATAAAATATAGAAATAATTTCCAATGGTACAGAGAGAGATAATGAGAGACAAATATAATACAGAAAACGGGGGTGTGTTATTTCATGCTCACTACTTTCCCCCTACTTAATGTTTTAGCTGTATATGTTCTTGGAAGATAATGCTGATGAACAGTAATTTTATTGAATTTCAAATTTCAAATGTATTTATTTCACTTGATAAAAAAGGAATGAACATGTACATCATTAAGGTAAACAGTGAAGAAGAAAAAAAGCATTTACAATATAAAAACTACAACATAAAAACACAGGTCGAGTGAGAACCGGTGTTGAGCATTCAAAATCTCAATTGTCCCGGCCCCATGTACATTCATCATATTGAAGACAGGCACATTCGTATATTTTACTTAAAAATATCCAGAGCATGCAGAGTGTACGTAAGTTTAGTCAAGGCAAAAATTATGATTCATATCATACTCTGAGCTGTGAGGCCTCATTGAAAATGACCTTGTATGGAGGAAGCCCAACGAACATTGACGGATTATCACTGTGATTTTATATTACATCAACAAGCGAACATGCAGGGTATTAGCATCAATCATCGGTGTAATTTGATATCATAAATGATGATTAGTCCTTAAAGGTATAGGCTTCATTTCGAAGAGGTATAGGAGAGAGTTGATGGAAAATGAGGCTTTTCGATTTGAGTCTCAATTTCACACAAACACTTTTTCAGACAAACATTTTGTTTGTTTAAATGCATAAGTTATTTTGATGATCAAGAATTCTCCAATGAGATTTATTCTTCTTCTCCTTTTACTTCTTGCTGTTGTTGTTGTTCTTCTTCTTTTTCTTCTTCTTCTCCTCCTTTTTTCCCCCTCCTCTTCTTCCATTTCAGTATTTTCTTTTCCGCTTTCTCTTTCTCTTTTTTCTCCATAAAAGTATTATTTGTTAGTTTATTTGTTTCTTTGTTTTTCCGTTTAACGTAAAAGAGCGGAGAGCCGATAAGCTGTCCAAATTTATGTCAATCCACTTTTTGATTTAGTTGATTCTTTTCACACATACCCAGATATTATCAAACAATATTTAAACAACATGCTGATATGGGTCTTAACGGGTGTTGTAATCAATACACAGCGTATCTCATCTGACTTTTCTTCTTTTCAAATTTGATATAGAAAATGTTTTTTCCTTTTACTGAGAAAATGATAATATTTTCCTCTTTTCAAATTTAATATATAAAATGCTTTCTCCTTGTACCGAGAAAATGCTAATATTACTACCAAAGGAAGTAATAATTGAAGACAATGCTAAGGGAATGGAAACAGAAGAAGAAAGAAGGAAATTAACGAAATACGAATGGTGTCTGAGGAGAAGAAAATGCATGAGAAGAGGTTAGATAAGGCTGTTAGAATGAAAAGAGATATGAAAATAGTAATTAAAAAAATATATAATTATTCTTACAGAAAACATGAGGGAAAAGTAAAAATACTCGGGTGTACAACATAACAATACTTAAATCTTATTTTACTGACGAATATCAATGGCAATATATTCCAAAAGCCCCCCAAACAACCATCAGATTTTGAGAACATGCGGTACCATTTCATATGAATAATGATTGGTAGGCATTAATTAATCAGTCGTATTTTACTGACGAATATCAAAGGTAATATATTCCGAAAGCCCTTAATAACAACTGTCGGATTTTTAGAACATAAGGGACCATTTTCATATAAATTATGATTGGTACTTGTGGTAGGTATTATTTAATCAGTCGCAGAGGCATGTTTAAACAAAAATGATTCCAACCCTAACACTAAACCAAACTCTAACATTAAGGCTAACCCTAACCCTACCTATTGCATACGGTACTCTATACCAATGGGTGGAAGTAAGCTTCCTCGGCTATATTTTTTTAGAAACATGCCTCTCCGACTGTTAACAATTTTATTTGATAGAGCGCCATCTATCAACTTGAGTTTGTGTTGCTTGCATGAATGAAGTAAATCCACAGAACTGGAAAATAATTTTATTTCCAATTCTGTGAATACTGATCGCATTCTCGAAAAACGTATTAAAAAAGTTCAAAACTGTAACGACAATCATTATTACTTTGCTTGATTTCGATTATCTGCAAGTGTTGTTCAAAAAAGCAAGTACTCATTTCTTGCAAGCTCCCGAATAATTTCGCACTTCGTTGTGTAAACTATTTTTTCCTTTGCCCCCCCCCCCTCTTTTGGCTGCATAGTGATGGAAATCAATAATTTAAAATAGTTGAAATTTCTCTTTATTAGTACATTTGCAGTGACTCTTAACTATATGAATTATAGATATGATTTAGGGACCGAAGAAGGATTTCTCTCCAGAATTTAATGGCTCTTGGTTTGACGGAAATATCATAGGCCTAATGAATAGACAGGTTCATAGACATTAGACAATGTCTAATCTTTATATATTTCTACCCGTGAAACAATATCATGAAGTGAAAATAAGGCTTCAGAATGTAGGAGTCATGTATATATATGAAATCGGTCATTGGTTAAAATTAATGTCGAGTTAACCCTTTCGATGTTAAATAATGTCATGTTAAATGGTAAATGATATTTATTTACATACTATCTTGGAATACATGGATACAGTTTGCTAATGTTGATGTTACATTTACAGCCATTTATAATTAAAGAGAACTATCAGCATTCTGCTGTGTGAAGTCTGATATAAATAGCAGCTTTCCATCATTTCACCAGGGAGATGAAACTCACATCTCCCTGATTCCACCAAGCTGAAAGACATTTTAAGGTCATTGACCCAAGAGGGCGGGCTCCAATTACCTCCCAATGAACCGTTGCCGATTTGATTGAAAAACCGACCTAGTACCGCATCTGTTGCCAAATTTATCACCTTTTCTCATTATTAAATAGTGTATGAACATGCATGCATGTATTATACAGTATATGGCAAGTTGGCAAACATGGTTACTAGAAAGACGACAATTTCTTCACGCGTTGAAAACACGACCACAGATCCAAATGGCTTGCACGCGAGTCCCTATCATAAAATAGCATCTAGATATCTATTCTGTAAATTTGTACATCATGATGTGTAAAGCATTCAGAGTAGGCGTATTACTTCAACACGAGTTGCTGTAAATTCAATGCATTTTTATTTAGCAAGTTACTTACCCCCTTTGTCTTTTTAAAAAATCAACTTCGGTTCATTTTTCATAAACTGAATACGAATAATTTCTTTGATGTCCTTTAGAATTTTAAGGCCCTATTCATTACTCTTAATCACGATTAAGCTCATGCATATATCACTACATTCGTGTTTTTCAAGTAGTGGTAATGGAACAATAAGAATTATTCTTTTAACGTAACATATTTATCTTGTAAGTTTGACTCTTCGCGTTTTTATTAATTTTGATAATATAGTTGTTTAAAATGCATATCCGACTTTAACTTACATTATCGTACATTACATTTATTTTTATTTATTTCCCCATGCATTTTCAAGTTAAGGCCACATTATCATCAGCAATGATAACGATATCTCTAACTGTGAGTTTGTGTTGAAAGGGTATGGCATAAATATGTTACTAAACGATGTATACTCATGAAAGTGCAGCTCTATAATTTCTATGATAATTTAGAGAAAGAGAGAGAGAGAGAGTGTGTGTATAGATATATATACAAAGTAAAACCTTATAATATATTATGAAAAGCTATATTGGTCGTCGCCTTTGTCTCTTTTAAGGGTGGATGAACCTGACCATGAATGGGAACTATTATTAGCAAATGGGAACTATTATTAGCAAATCTCAGATTTGATTAGGGGTATTGTCGAAACAGCTGATACCGCTACGGATGAATGGGCGAGAAAACGAGGATTTCTCATCAACCGTCTTCGATCTGAGCGGGATGCAAATGCCGTAGTCATGTATTAACAAAGAAGGAATATTACAGGAGATAGCATTCTCTATCTATCTCTGTCTCTCTCTGCCCCATGCCCTGCGTCCGCCCCACTCTCTCTCTCTCCCTCTCTCTCTCTTTCTCTCTCTATCTCTCTCTTTTGTATAAGTTGTGTAATTTTATGATTCACCTGGATAGAAAGTTTCTTCTTTTATTTTGGAAGAAGACAATAAATGATTATGTTCTATTTTATTTTATTCTATTCTATTCTCTCTTTCCCTATCTCTTTCTTTCTCTCTCTCTCTCTTTCTCTCTCCCTCTCCTTGTTTCCCTGTCTCTCTGCATGTCCCTCTTTCTGTTTTTTTTCTCTCTCTCACTCTCTCTTTTTATCCCCCATGTCTCATCGAAGACAGAAATTATTGGTGAACCCCAAAATCAAAAGTGAACCCGAAACACAATCTGTGACGTTGAAATAATGAAATGGACAGCGTCTTTCATGCAGATACTAGTATTGTTTTAATTTTATTTTTATTCATCGTTTTCTTAGTATTTGTTTACTATGTATGTCATGTGAAAAGGGAAGGACATTTTAATAGTGCATTTAAGTTGGCTAATGGTAACCAGTAACATAAACAAAATTTCAGGTAAGCGTGATAACATAATAGGCAAAGGCAGTCAAGTACACAACCATTTTAACTTTCTCTTTTAGCTCCCCCACCTATACTTATAATTATGTCTGTTTCTCTCCATCTGTCTTCACTTTCCTCTCTTTCTTTCTCTCTCTGTCCCCCTCTGTCCCTCTCTTTGTCTTTGTCTGCCTGTCTATCTGTTTGTCTCTTCCTCCCCTCTGTCCCTCTCTTTGTCTGTGTCTGCCTGTCTATCTGTTTGTCTCTCCCTCCCCCCCTCTCTCTCTCTTTCTCTCCTCCAATGTATATGGCTCTCTTTCCATCTCTCTTGCATTATCTATATACAGTGCGTCCCAGAAAAAAACGAAACCGAGAAGTATCGATGTTCTATCATAACTTAATCACAACTATGATTAATGAATGATACATATTTGGAAAGTTTAGAGTCTCCTCTTTCATGTGATGCTACTCAGATGATGCATATTTCACGCATGAGTGATTAAAAGCAATTTGAAGGAAGGAAACCAAAAAGACATTTGGCGGGCGGTATCTGAATTTCGAAGAAAAATGCACATTTCTAGAAAGTTGAGTTTCTACCCTTTCATATGACACCTCAATCAGGAAAAATGAGCGAGGAATGACAAAGTTCTGTTTGTTTAAAGTAGTGCTTGCATTTCCATAATTTTATTAAACGAATTCGTTTTCACTGGCTCGCGGCCCGCCGTATCAATAAACGAAATTAACAAAAGACTTAACTCCGTTTCGTTGACAATCAGCCGTAGACGAGAGTCTTCATACATGGCTGATTGTCAACGAAACGGAGTTAAATCTTTTGTCAAATCTGCTTTTTGCTACGGCAGGCACCCAGTGAAAACGAATTCGTTTGTTAAAATTATGAAAATGTAAGGGCTACTTTAAACAAACAGAACTTTGTTATTCCTCGCTCATTTTTCCTGATTGAGGTATCATATGAAAGGGCAGAAACTCGACTTTCTAGAAATGTGCATTTTCTTCGAAATTCAGATACATTCCGCCAAATGTCTTTTTGGTTTCCTTCCTTCAAATTGCTTTTAATCACTCATGCATGAAATATGCATCATCTGAGTAGCATCAACTGAAAGAGGAGACTCTAAGCTTTCCAAATATGTATCATTCATTAATGGTTGTGATTAAGTTATGATAAAACATCGATACTTCTCGGTTTCGTTTTTTCTGGGACGCACTGTATATTATTTGCCCCGGGGCTTCATAGTGAGAATTCTTAAGACCTCACTCTTACCTCTCCCCTTCACAGCTCCAAGCTTGTAGTAATACGACCTGAACTCGTCTCTCAGGAATCACTTCACCGGCTTCGATAAGCAGAGGGTCGCCCTTTTTCGAGGACCACTCCAGGCCCCAAAATTTCTTTTTGAATTGCCCAACCCCTGAAAGAGATTTCCCCCTCTTCCCCTTCGAGTGCCCCCCTCGCAACAGACATACCAAATCGACGATTAGTCTTTTCATAAACTCAGGGGTGGATCCAGCATTTTGAAACGGGGGATTGGGGGGGGGGGTTCCAAAGGAAAAAACCGGCAAGCAAAAAGAAAAGAAAATGAAAAGAAAAAGTCATCACATTTTAGATGGGCCGTTATCTAGCAGTCACACTTTTTCACAATACATTAAGGTACACCTACTCAATTTCCAATAGATAACGACACATGACACAAGAATGATGTTCGATAAGGCTCTCTAACCGGAAACCCATTATTCATAAATACCGTTCTTATTCGCACTGAAAAACAAAATAAGTATAATTATTTTCTTTACGGCAGATTAACATTGTCTTCTACCCGGAATACTATTTAAATATTTATACATTTCCCTACGTCAGTACCACCGGAGTACGTTGATGGTGCTAATGATTATAGTAGAGAGCTGTTAGAAGTATCCAGACTCTTTCATAAAAACGCCAATTTGAGTTAATTAATGACTGTGTCTCCCTGTACTCTATTCCCATGACAACAGTCAGACAATTTCGCGAACTAGTTTGGGCATTCTAATAAGAGACGAATTTGTACAAGTCGTTAATAGAAACCCATCACGCTTGCGGTCGTTACAATGATCAAGACATTCACGAACAGAGTTTTTGAAGCCATATCAAAAACAGCGGCATAACGCGTGATAAGCTCGCAAAATTGTGACAAACAAATTACTCAGTAAAAACAAAGTTTCTACAAAGTAAAGGGGATTCAACATCCCCTTAAGCTTTATTCGCTAATACGACGAAAGGAGGATAATTTGAAACAAAACGGTTTCCATATCTTTTCTAAAAGTTATCAATTCACTTGTAGATACAGACAATAACGAACATTGCCATTGAATCGTTAAAAAGGTTAACATTAATGTATTCAAGTGACGGCTTGTATTGGCATATTAAGTGTTATACTTGGTAATGTTATACACCAGAATTATTTCGTCTTCAAAATATATTGTAGTTTCCTACATTAATTTTGAATACAATAGTGCTCCTGTGTGTCTTTATCGACACGTCTATCCCTGTCTGCCCTTTGCCGCCTCTTATTTTTCGCTGTCACATCTCCCATCTCTCCCCCTTTCTCTTTCTCTCTCTCTCTCTGCAGCTCGCAGCAACCTACTGTGACTGCTGTAACCTCCAAACCTATAGTTGGTCTGTAAATGATAACGTTTCTGGTTGTTTACAATAATTATGCTACTGTCACGTCAAAGGGTGACTAAATTACAAATTCATGTTGATTTTATTGATCAATAATAATGTATACATCACATATCTTTTGGAGGTACATTTATGTCATACATTTTATATTATTTTTTTTGATTACTTTTGTTCTATCTTCTAATAGTGTGGTACGGTATGTCACTGAAACAGCTCCCGTAGGATTTTTGTGCCAAAGTTGATTTTGTTTTTGCATTTTTGGATTCATTGGGGTCCAGCTATCAGAAATTGAAAATACACCAAATTTCCCTATTGCACGTTGGCGCCCAATGTGGACCCCCCCCCCCCCAGGACATGAAGGAGGGGTCTGAAAATTTGAACCCCATCATTTTTGGCCAATTATGACCCTTTTGGAGCCAAAACAGCAACAACAACAAAAAAAAAAATCAACTTTGGCAATAAAATCCTACGGGAATACCTACCATACCGCACTATAAGCTCCACCCCTAAGAAAACACCTCCAAAAGCAAATGACTTTTGTGACATCATGCGGGTCATTCATCAGTCAGCTAGATGAACAAAAGGAGACCGAACAAAAGACAATGGTACGTCCTCACCTGTTCACAATATAGCATCGAATGTTTTTTTTTATACAATGCCCACTCACAAAATTCATTTCAAGCAGTTGCTATGTCAGATATCCCCAAGCAACATGATGAATGAGAAGGGTCTCAATGGGCTATAATAAGAAAACATGCAATGCTAATGCAATATTAAAAGCACTCTTTGAGGCCGATTCGGCTTTAAATTTGACTATTAGATTAGATTGTCGATATCTTTATCATTATTTAGATGGCTTAATCAGGAAGATAATGTTTGTTGAGATTTCCTATATCTAATATTAAGATTTTTCGAAAATCAGATCGCAGGACATGGTCTCATAACCCCGCCCCCCCCCCCACTCAGTGTTATTAAAAGGTACGCACATGCGTGTTCCCAGCACCCCCCCCCCCTTTCAGCATAAGTCTGGTGTGTAAAGTTAATACGGGTAGACCTTTTTCTTTTGTTACGAGCGGGAGGGGGGGGGGGGCGGGCTCATAACACCTTAAAGCTACTATGGGATTTGACACCAAATAGTGGGGGGGGGGGGGGGTGCACCGAGCTTTCTCTGCCAAGGCTAACAATGTTTAATAAACTTTAATATGCCAAATATAACTAAAAGTTGTTTTATTGTGTTGAAAAAAGTGAATGTATGCATATTTTTTTTACTTTGTTGGATAGTAACAGCGAAACGTGGCTCCATCAGTATGCTTAGTGTGTAACTCAACTTCGCTCATGGTGCTATAAAGGAGATCACTAATCTGATCATCGCTTCCGTTTGTCGTAAATCGGCAACATAATCAAATCGAACTCTCTTCTTCTCTCTCTCTCTCTCTCTCTCTCTCTCTCTCTCTCTCTCTCTCTCAAATATATCCCTCGATCTTCGCTCTTGATCACATTAGAACATGATTTATTTCATTTGGAATTTTTGGATGACCATGTTTCTGGGTTAATGTGACTGACGATGACAAACAGATCATTTTGGACGATTTCCATTGCTAACGAGAAAGTTGATAGATGGTTGTGGTGGCGTCGCGTGTTCCATAAAACCAGCCTCGTTTACACAAACAGTGGGTGTTTCATGAAAATAAGGGGCCCTATTCACAGAAAAAGAATATATTATGTTCCATAAAACCAGACCGGCCGTGTTCACATGAAAGGTTTTTATTCTATAAAAACCAAAGCTCAGTTCACAAGAACAGCATGTGTTCCATGAAATAAAAGGCCCTATTCACATAAAAAGCACGACTTGTGTCCCATAAAACCAGACGGGTCCTGTTCACATAAATAGTGTACGTTTCTTAAAAAGGAAGAAAAACACCAACTTATACCTCGTTTTAACTTCTTTTCTTGAGCGAGACTTTGGACCAAGCTAACATCTCGTACAACGTGGCCTACCTTTTTCATAAAACCAGGGGCCCCGTTCACACAAAAACGTGTGTTCCATAAAACAGGGGTCTCGTTCACATTAGCAGAAAGATTCAAATATCTATTCGACATACCCCATACCCATAATCTTAGATTAGAATTACTGGGTATAACGTGTCCATCATAAAAATACGTAATGATAAATCTGGAATCTTGTAATCAGGGTTAATTGTATTTGATTTAACTGTGCACATGGAGAAAATACATACATTTCAGTTCCAATTTGATTAACGTGTCTGGCCAC
Source organism: Strongylocentrotus purpuratus (assembly GCF_000002235.5). Lineage (NCBI taxonomy): Eukaryota > Metazoa > Echinodermata > Echinoidea > Camarodonta > Strongylocentrotidae > Strongylocentrotus > Strongylocentrotus purpuratus. The sequence continues at coordinate 11,902,547 of NW_022145599.1, read as the reverse complement.
CATTTGCCAGTTATGTTTTAGACAGTTACATTAACGTAATATTTTATTCATCAACGACATAGACATCATTTCAATTATGCAAAGCAGTGTACATAATAATAAAGTCATATTTTTTGCAACGCGTAAATAAGTATTATAACATCAATAATGGGTATGGTCTGAATGGAACCGGAGATATTCATACTTAACAAAAAACATTTTCAAAATTATTTTACGAAAATAGAGTATTCAAGAAAAATGGAAACAAGTTGCAAATGTAAATCTTCAACCGAATATACTTATCTATTAACAACATTTTAGCGTACAATTATGTCAACGTATACGAGTTTTTTTTCAGGTGAAGTGGTTTTGAAGGGTGACATCTTGCATAGCTTGTTAAAAATGCGAAAATAGGCCTACGATTTTGACAACTTTGTCACTCCTCGGCCGTCATGAATGCCGATTTAACTGTTGAGAATTTTAGAGTGTTGTGTAGGATATTCACCGTGGAACCATTGTCACATGAGCATTGTGTTATAGGGCATTTAGCATCGGAGTTATGAAAGTGGCGAGTATATAGCAAGGGTAAGGACACTGCCATTTTCAGGCGGGGGTAGTAGGTGTAACCGTTTCCAATTCCCGACACCTCCGGTCATGGACACCAACACCCGTTTAACACCCCTTTAGACACCTCGGGCTTACCCATGCATCCCCTGCCCCCTGTTACCTCTTTAATTGGCGCTATTTGAGAGTCAGGCGAGGGCGATGCGAGGGCGGGCATAATTTATAAGAAGGATTGAGATCGTAGGGTGGTAAAACGGTATTTGAGATGGTAATTAGCAGAGAAAAAAAGGCGCCATGGGGATACACAAAAGAGGAAAAGGTCCAGGATGCAGATAATTACCGGAAAGAAAGAAAGAAAAAAAGATGAAAATATAAGATAGATAGAGATAGAGAGAGAGAGAGAGAGAGAGAGAGAGAGAGAGACATACAGACTGGAAAGAAATACAGAAAGATGGAAATATAAGATAGATAGAGATAGATAGAGAGAGAGAGAGAGAGAGAGAGAGAGAGAGAGAGAGAGAGAGAGAGAGAGAGAGAGAGAGAGAGAGAAATGTATTTTTTTTAAATTATCATTCCAATAAATATTATTATGGCCATCATAGCATAAAGTTGATATCGAAAATTGCTGAAAGCCGTCAATCTTCCTGCATACAATTATTATGGGAGACCAAGAAAAGAAAATAGGACGTGAGGGGAGGGGGCGGCTGAAAAATATCAATAATCATGAATATAATAATGTGCCTCTGTTGGCACCCAATCATAATGACCGGCATGCTTAGATGAGCAGAACGCCCATGAGAGAGACATGAATTCTAATATATCATTCTGTGCAGATACATTGAGCATGCATCTAAGCATTATGAATACGACAATAATAATATATTCGAATTTCTTTTTTTTTTTTTTAATTTTTTGAATCGACATTACTTTTATGGGGGGCTGGAGATTGAACAGCAGCAACAAAACTCATGACATAATATTCCTTTCCAATGATATAGGATTTCAAAAATTCCAGGAGCCCCCCCCCCCCATTTCAGTTTAGGGCCAACAGCTACGGGAGGGGGGGGGGGGGTGTCAACAACAGATTCCCCGATACTAAAAATGATTAGCATAAATAAATGTACGTGATTTCGGGCATTTAGTAGTTTTACTCTAGAATGTAACTTTTCAGCCAAACAAGACAGTATTCAATATTTTTTTCTTCAAGGGGGGGGGGGGCGGTCGTTTCTGTCCCCTCTTGATCCATCTATGTCTCTCTTAAGAAATACTGCACAATTATAGCGAAGACACAATGCTCGTCTCTACATTGTCTGGTTGTAATTGCTTTATTAAATAGTAAGTGGTCTGTATATATCTTTCATGTTTATGGTATTGCGTTTTGAGAGGAGTTTCTTTTGTTCCTCTCTTAATTCTCTATCCAAAGTCAATCATAAATAATTGAAAACAATGTCATATTTACGATAAAGATGGCAACATCGTGGGCTTGATCGAGAGAGCATTACGCAGAACATGAATGCTATAGTCCTCTGTGCATGATACCTCATAAAAAAAGAATATGACATTATTGAGTGACCCTTAATTTTTCAGAGGGTTGTGGAACGATTATTGGTAGCAATAGCTATTTATGCTCTCATACGGCTCTCAGAGCGAGACGTAATCGGCTGGAGGGGGGCGCCCAAGCGTGCCTAATGAAGAGTTGGCTGCTGAGACGATTTGTAGGTTGGAAAACAGCATCAGCCGTCCACCCCCCTCTCCTCTTTTGGATCTGATCTTTTAGGGGTCCCATATTAAAAGCCCTTTGTCATTAGCGATGCAGAGAAGTCATGGTCTAGATGACCTCTTGATAGGAAAATAATAATCCAACTAAATCTCGAGAGAGGGAGAGTACGAAGAGGCAAGAAGGAGCGAAAAGAGGATCGGAAAGGGATGCGAGTTAGGAAGAAGAGAAGAGAAGAGATAGAGAGTATAGGGGACCGAGAATCGAGATAGAATGAGAAACAAAGATAGAAATAGAAAGAGAGAGAGAGAGAGAGAGAGAGAGAGAGAGAGAGAGAGAGAGAGATAGAGTGGGAGAGGGGGGAGGGATCAGGGTGGTATGGATTGGAGGGAGATTGGGAAATAGGTAAATGCAGATTATAGAGGAAATATATGACGGAGGGAGGGATAAATGGAGAGGCAGCAAGAGGAAGGAACAGAGAGGAAAGAAAGAGAGATGGGGAGACAAGGACACAAGAAGACGGAGACAAAGCTAGAGGAACGGACATCGAGAGAAGGGTTGCGAGAGATGGGGAGAGGGGGAGGTCTAAAGAAGAGGGGGTATAGCATAAATCATTACATTCGAGTATTCATCAGAGTTCTTGAATGTTATAATTGCAGTATTAAAACACAATTTGTAACAGAAATGACAATATTAAAGTCTGACAAAGAATTAACGCCCATCTGGCTCTAAATACACGTAACGTGGATCTATTATTTTGCGCATGTTATCTGGACCGGATGTTAAAATACCGCAAAAAAACAACACCTTTTAATGATCTATGGTTTGAATTGTATGCATAATTATACCCGCAAGATAAAAAGCGCCCGATTCATAATATTAATTGTGATTTGCGGTTTCATGCAGGTTGTGCATAATCAAATGACAAAATTGAATTTGCATTTAAAGTGACTCGGTAACATTGTTGAAGGTTGATGAAAAAATTGCTTAAATTTTGTATGAAATGTTACTTACTATATTCCTTCTACTGTAACCCTCTGACATGCAAAAAATCCTGACAGAATTCTCAAACCACGAAGATATCTATGATTTTCTTCAATGTCAATGTATGACACCCTCTAACAGTGACTAACAGTGAATTCTCCCAACCATTTTTGAATTTTCCCAACCGTTTTTCCATGAAAAAAGACATCAAACAGGCTATAAAAATCTGTCAACACTTATGTCTGGAATGGAATGTAGAGCCATCTTCTTGCTTGTGACGACTTACATTCACCGAAAATGTAATTAAATTGTAATAATATATTTGGGAGAATTAAGGGATTGATTAGATCAGTCAATTCCCTATTTGTACCATGGATAACAGGATAATGGTCCGTTTTCACTCATATTTTCAGATTATCTTTAATTGTACATCTAGCATTGAAGTCACTACCTTAGCACCACTATCTCTCATCTAAACAATGTTACCAATTAGTCCCTTTAAAGCACTATACCTTTTCTTTATTTTTCATTTTTTTAAAAGCGGTTTTATTAAATTTCCTAGAAGTTGATAATGCTGAAGATGATGATGATGATGATGGTGATGATGATGATGATGATGATGATAATGATGATGATGATGGTCGTGGTCACTTGAGCTGTATTGAGGGTTTCGAAATGGTGAAATATCATTTTGTTCAGTGGATGTAGCTGAAGTGTTTATAACGAAATATAAAATCCCGTAAGTCATTAGTATTATTCAACCGATTATTTCTTAGGACCATGTTAAGAGAAATAATCACAGGAAGTATATCCAATATTATGATGAAGAAAAAGAAGAAGAAAAAGAAGAAGAAGAGGAAAAAGAAGAAGAAGAAGAAGAAGAAGAAGAAGAAGGAGAAGAAGAAGAAGAAGAAGAAGAAGAAGATGAAGAGGAAGAAGAAGAAAAAAGAAGAAGAAGAGGAAGAAGAAGAAAAAAGAAGAAGAAGAAGAAGAAGAGGAAGAGGAGAGGAAGAAGAAAAAGAAGAAGAAGGAGGAGGAGGAGAAGGAGGAGAAGAAGAAGAAGGAGGATTAAGAAGAAGAAGAAGAACATGGAAGACAAGAAAGAAAAACAAAAGAAATCGACTGGAGAACATTACTACTGAAGTCTGTGCTATATTGATGGCGTCCGTGTCAAAATGTAACTAATTTCTTTTATAACCACGCCTTCACTTTGTGAAGAAGGTTGAGCGAAGAGCGCGAGAATCACCAACCTACATACATCGTTTTCTACAGGTGGGACAATCCAAAGAGCGAGTTCAATCACCCGTCATAAATCGCTTGTCGATTCGAGGGTATCTCGGAATTACCTCATTATGCCCATGCCACGTGAGATTCATACTAACGTGCTCAGAATGCTTTTTATCATACTGTACCATTTATTCACATTTGTTATACTGTAACGGCAGGTAATAATGAGCCTGAAAATAATGTATATTATAGTTTATATATAGCCAAGTGGGTGGTATTCCCCATATCATATTTTTAACGGGCTGTAGTTTAGGCGGCATATCCATTTGCGCTGCCCCCTCCCCCATTGTGAAAAAAAGTTGGTTACGCAAATCAGAATGCTGAATATCGAATTTTTGTACCACATTATTTTAGTATGTGAACTGTTACTGTAATTATGAACGTACATGTTATATATACAGTTTACAATATTTGTTCATACTAGATCTAACTGGAAAAGCCATGTAATTAGTTGCTTCTAAGATATCTAGTGTATCTGGTGACTTCGTGCCGTATAAATGTGATTTCACCAACGATTATTACATAATCTCTACAATACCCTGTTGTTTCCATACTTATCTTATATTATATGAATTTATAAAAATATTGTTTTGGGAAAGTGCTCAGTTACCTTCTTGAATAGGTCGCTAATCCTTCATTAGAAAGCTCTGAGTTTGATAACTAAATCATCCTACCGTGCCCACACTGCACCTCTATCAATAAAGAGCTGAAAATTTTAAATTTGAATTTTATGTAATGTCATACAGCTTGGTCAGTTCATGTTTTAATACAAACACAATAACTTGCCGAAATGTCTTTTATGATCTTTTATGTCGTTAACTCCTTCATCCATTTGTATGTACTGTATGCTACAAGAAATGCAAGTCATTTTCCTCTAGTTATGACTTCTTTTCTGAAGAAGAAAAAACACATTTAGTGGTCCTGTCTTATGGAATCGTCTCCCACCTAATGTAAAAAAAAAAAATAATCTTCACTGTTTTCATTTAAGGCTAAGTTAAGATTATCCTGATAGAACAATCCATCATTTGCGTATAGATTAACTTGGAATAATAACATCAACATGATCAACAGGTAAATGAAAAAGAAAACATACAAGGAAATGACAAAGACAGACTAGACTAAAAGTAGACATATAATTAAATGAAAGAAGAGTAAATTTAGTTGTGGAACAATGGTACAAAAACATGAGGATTGAAATTTAAAAAAATAGAAAAAAAGGATAACAAAATTCGACTAATATTCAACTCTAGGCCATGCAGAAAAGGGCGTTTATTTACCCTATGCACGGATTGCAATATCTTTTCTTCAGTTTTCACTTCCCTTTGATAATGACTCTGCGATTAATAATGACAACACTGCACATTACTACCTTATTTTGCTAAAACCATCGTGATTCCTTTTTTCAAACATATAAAACCATCACAATTAGTATTCCTTTCCCGTCAACATATGCCATTATCTATTTAGTTGACCGATATAAAAGGGTAAGTAGCTGGGAATGGAAATGAAGCAAAATCTGGAGCGGCGATAATGAAACTATATATAGTGAGAAAGAGAATGACGGAAAAGAACGAGAAATAAGAAGAAGAAGAACAAATTATGGGTATTTTTATCACGTGCAGGGTGGTGCATCTGATCGCATCCAGCGCGTGGAATGCATAATCAAGATAAAACATCCATGCAGAAATGCCTTCTATATACTCAAGTTGCACGAACTCTCTAAACTGTCTTGACAAAAAATAATAATGGTGGATTTTAAATCAAACAGGTGACTGCCAGAGCATGTTGGAGGTCATGAACTTCAGTGGGAGGTAGGAAATAATCTTGACAATCTTAGTGATTTAAAGCCAACCCTTTATATGTTTGAAGTCTACGGTGTAGTTAAAACAATAAATACATGAACAATATTTTTTTTCACAAGGTGTCTATATACATGTGTTAATCTTTGTTCAATTCTGATTGAGAAAATGCCTTGTCTCTCTAGTTTAATAATAATAATAGCAATATCGATATAGTATTCAGTAACTCATGCTACCCCTTAATCGACAAACCTACACGAATTACGAAGTCATCTGCCACTTTAATAGATAATATACTTACAAATAACTTATTTTCATTTCATGATACTGGTCTATTGTATTGTGATGTATCCGATCACTTGCCTGTTTTTACCATTTCAAAGTTAAATGTTGCTAATGTCAAATCATCTAAAGTAAACATAGGTCACAGAATTATAAATCAGAAAAATATTGAGGCCTTAATTAGGAATTTGCACGAAGTCAACTGGAGGGATGTATATGCTGCGGAAGATCCAAACGATAGTTATAATATTTTTCAAAATAAATTTCGTGCATTGTATGATAAGCATTTTCCAATTGTATTAGAAAAAAACAAAAACAAGAAATTAAAATGTTGGATGACGAATGGACTGTTACAATCGATCCGACATAAGAATAAATTATACAAAATGTATTTACGTAACCCATCAGACCAAAATGCTTATGTGTATAAAAACTATCGTAACCTACTCACAGGATTAATTCGTAAAGCAAAATCTCAGTATTTCCATGACAAATTTGTACTTAATAAATCTAATGTAAATCGTACGTGGCAAACGATCAATTCACTACTTAACAAAAGTAAGCCAGCTGAGAATTCTGTATTTAATTACAACGGGGACATCGCTACAGAACCGGACATTATTTCGAACTCCTTTAATGACTTCTTTACAAGCATTGGTCCATCTTTAGCAAATAAAATCCCAGGTACCCAAACGAATTATTTACAGTATATGAATGATCCACCTGTTGACTCTTTGTATTTATATCCTACTAGGGAAAACGAAATTTGTAACATTGTTAGTACTTTTGGAAACAATAAAGCTGCAGGTTTGGACGAATACAGTCCAAGAGTCATTAAACAGGTCATTATGTACATATGTAGACCACTATGCCATGTATTCAACCTTTCATTATTAAACGGAGTTTTTCCAGATGAGCTAAAGAAAGCTAAAGTAACACCAGTGTTTAAATCTGGTGACAAGGGTGAATTTACAAACTATAGGCCCATTTCTGTACTGTCAGTCTTCTCTAAATTATTCGAGCGCATTGTTTATAAAAGAACTATTGAATTCCTTGACAAACATTCTATTCTCAATAAACATCAATATGGTTTCCGTAGGGATTATTCAACATGTATGGCTCTTACCAATCTTTCTAGTAAAGTCATAGACGCCTTTGAGGCGAACGAATTTGCAATTGGAGTTTTTATAGATCTGTCTAAGGCATTTGACACAATTAATCACAATATTTTACTATCTAAACTATATCGTTATGGAATACGTGGTGTAGCTCTTAAATTTTTCACCAGTTATCTTAACAATCGATTACAATGTACCAAATATCAATCTTCTATTTCGGAGTTTAGGACAATAACATGCGGAATTCCACAGGGTAGCCTGCTTGGGCCATTGTTATTTATATTATATGTGAATGATATTTATAAATCTGCTAATGAATTGTCTTTTATACTGTATGCCGACGACACAAACATATTTCACAGAGATTCAAACTTGAAGTCTCTTATGGATGCAGTAAATGCAGGTCTTACATATATATATGTGAATGGTTCAAATCTAATAAATTATCTATAAATGTAAAGAAATGTAATTATATGATTTTTCACAATGGAAAGAATGTAGATTTAAATGATTTCAATATTAATCTTGATAATGTCATATTGCCAAGGGTAGATAAAGTCAAATTTCTTGGCGTTTATTTAGATAGTTCCTTGTCTTGGAAATACCATATTCACGAAGTTGAAAGTAAGGTGTCCAAAAACATTGGCATTATATCCAGACTCAAACATCTCTTGCCTAATCGCATTCTACGTATGTTTTATTGTGCTCTTATACTTTCATATTTTTCTTACTGTAATCTTGTTTGGGCGAATTCCTGCAAGTACAAAATACAAAAGCTTATACTATTGCAGAAGAAGATTATTCGTATAATATCCGGAATGCACTATCGTTCCCATACTTGTCCCATCTTTAAACAAATTATTTTCTTGAGATTCAGTGATATTAACTTGCACCAACAGGGTATTTTCATGTATAAAAGCATGAATAACATCTTCCCATCACAATTTAGTGATTTTATCAATTTTAAATGCAACTCGGAAACCCATACGTATAATACGAGAAGCGCTGCCAACATTCGTCTCCCTAAACATAGAACCCGAAGATTTCAAATTGACATTACACTGGACCAAAATTTTGGAACACCTTACCATCTATTCTACACAAATCGCTCTCCTTGCAGACTTTTTCCCGTAAGGCAAAAATGTATTTAATTGCTCGATATTGATACCCTCTCTTGTATTTATGTGTGAAATGATCTTTTGTGGAATTTAATGACATCTTTGTATGACCGATTATTTATTTACTTTGATAACTTGTTGCTAGTACCATCTGTATATTCCCAGGACAATGCTGTCGGATAAAGCTGTTGTCTGTTTGATGATTTTGCTTGTTTGTAATGATATGTACCCGCTGTCTATTTTACAATTGTACTTCGTTATCTTTATGATGTAATCGCAGACACATGTACAGCCCAATTGATGTAACTTTCTCTTTATAAGTGAACATGCCTTCCTATACTTTTTATAACTTTTTATGTAAAGCGCTGTGAAACAACAGTTAGTTCGTAAGAGCGCTATATAAATGACTTTATTGTATTGTATTGTATTGTATACTTAATTCTCTCCTCTCTTCCTTTCACTATTTTTTCTTTCCTATCAACGTTCTGTTATATACAATGTAATTTTCATAATAATGTCTATAATGTTCTTTCGGTAACTGTGTTAATTTATTATGGGCGTTCCCAACTCAAGCTACGCTTTCCGGGTTTTCGCCTCCTTCCGTATCTGAATTAATTACTGTATACTCTATGTTGAAATAATTGTTACATATATCATGTATATATACATTGTGTTTTATATTGTGCTGTTGAGAAGGAAATAAATGTTAATAAATACAAATACAAATAATACAAATAGTCCGTTCTTGTATAGCGCATAATAATAGTCTCTATGCGCTTCCAAAGAGCTTCGAAAAGTGTTACTCTAGCTTTATCTCTGGCTACTGAATCATCTAATATTATGCAATGGTAAACTTGTACCAAAAGCAAGGGGGCTTGGGCGTTAAGTGATAAATCTAAAAAGGCACATGGCGATTTAACAAAATACCCATTTGCAGAATAAATTGAATCAATCTTGCTAAAAATCACCTGAGTTACTGTACACAGGATAAGTATGAAAAATTATAACGATTCACACGGGTAATCACATCAATTTCAGTATCAATTCTGCTCTGCCTGCAATTTGTATTACCCTAGCATTGCTAGGTACTCTAGGTAAGCATTTACACCTGGGTGGAGAGTGGAAAACATGGATTAATGTCTTACCAAAGGCCGTTGGTGCCGTGCTGAAATTCCAACCACTAACCCTTCATTGAGCGTAACCCTTGGATTAAGAGTCAAGTGAATGAAATATACTACGACACATTCACAAGGAGTATCTAAGGGGCAGAGGACACGTGCCTCGGGCGGCACTTGAAGGGGGCAAAAATTAAAAATTAAAAAGAAACACGCAAAAGAGATAAATAGAAAGGGCAGATAATATAATATAGGGCGAAAGCAAAGATAGTTAAGGATTATGCACATCAAATTCACGCCGTAAAATTCATTAGGAATATAGGTTGTGACTAAAATACGAAAATCTTCTCATGAACGCTCATTTTGTTCGCTCGTTTTGTTCCCTCGTTCAATTATGTTGTTTTAGGACGTATTAATTTCGCACCCTAATATAAGGTATGCTTTATAAATAGCGTGCTTTTTACATATCTCAGAACTCGACCTTGTTCTTAAAGTACATGTACATAATGTACATACGACTTTTAATTCATATATATATTGCAAAGTCTACTCATAATGTATGTGAGTGTGTTATTGGCTTTTTACGAGCTTGGAATAGCACAAACTTGACGCCACGTTTACAAGTACTTCGTTTCGACCTCGATTTTTTTTGGGGGATCACAATTTTCTGAATCTCATCTCCTGAATTAATGTTCCTTTGATGAAAAGAAATACACTTGTAGCTTGCATAGTTTTACATTTGGGCACAAGTTCACCCCTATATCATTGTCCATGCGGTGTATAATGTAGCTCTTGATCATAAGTAGAAACCACTGGCACTCGTGTACCCCTCTTCGCGAAGGTCCTTCCAGCCAGGCGGTTAGGGGTAGAAAGGTCGATCGGTAACGCTACACTGGCTCGCCTGCACTAACCACAAGCCACATTTAGAATATCGCCGAACGTTTTTCTGTTTCCTGGCCATCTTATATGACATTTGTCATTCATAAGAACTGTATGCATTCCGAATTTCGAGACTGGAGATCCTTTTTCCTTCCGTGCCCTTGTTCAATGTCAAGCACCTTAACGAGAAAAAAGGAGCACCATTATACCCTCTTATACTATTCTCCGGGGGGGGGGGGGGGGGGTACGTGTAATTGTATTCTCTGACCTACTCTAACACTAATGTGTAATGCTGTCAAAGTTATATAGAGAAGGTTCTTTTTTATAAACGACTACGGTAGCTGTAGTTGACTGTAAATTAACTCATCCATCTAATTTAAACAAAAATGTGGAATAGTCATTGATTTAGCAACATAATCATCTTTGGAAAAAGAATGATAACGAAAGCTTTTCCTTTTTTTTTTAATTTTCTGAAAAATAGTACTTCACTTGTCGTTTTAAAAACCGTCTGAAAACATTCATCTACACTTCTTAATTTATCCTTACACTAAGGGACAGTGTCTTGATATAGATACAATCATTTATTATCATTACTATCATATCATTTTAATGAACGTAATTGATTGATATTTTGTAGCATCCTATATCACCCCCAATCAAAAATAAAACATTTGTATATTCAGAAGGTTTTTAAATATTTATTCTTACTTAGGTCTCTACACTTAACTATAATACTTTCACAAATAAGAGCAAGTAAAAAGAATAAGGCGTGAACGAATCATTAATTTTAGTTAACTTTTCCGAAGCTACAATGGAAACGAAAATTCCTGGAAATTATCACAGGAATTGTACCTCCCATCCCTTTGACTTTAAAAAACCCGATCAGAAATCATAATTATACATGTTCTAATTTTATCCACATCCAAGTTGATATTTCCGCCGAACACCTTAACGTCATCGGGGCACACACTCTTGTACTCAAAACCACTCCGAGACGTAATATTAAAATCGCCTACTTAACCCTCACATTGACGCGTATCTAAGGAAGATCTGAACACAGGGCCCCGAGGCTTATCGCCGCTCTCAATCGCCCTCTAAATATAGAAATGGACTTTAAAACACCCGAAGCAGCAGTAATTCACGACTAAAAAGACCCTTTTTGGTGAGTGTGCGATTGAAGGAGGAGGTGGCAGAGGCAAGGATAGGGTATATTAGAGATGATATTGATATTGAATTTCTGCAGCTGCTACGTTTTTGTTTCCCGTTTTGACGTCGAACGAGCCCTCATCCTCCTTCATGCTTTTATGTTTCTTCTCTTTTGGGGGGAGTTTCTGGTTTCTTTTTTTGAAGGATACTTCGTTTTGATGATGGTCATGATGAAATGGAAGAACTTCATGGAACGGCGTTTTTACTGGGGAACGATGAAATGGGGGCCAAATGAAATTGCGGGGGAAAATGTAAGAAAAGGGAAAAGGAAAGGAAAATGAGAGAGGATGAAAGGGAGTTTGAAATTAAGACGGTACGGATCCATCCCACAACACTCTCTCCTAAGTATTTATCGACTTTTAAAAATTGCTTTTCATTCACGGAAGAAGACCTGTGCCCCCCCCCCGCCCTGATGTTTGTTACACCCCCTACCCCCCCCCCACATACTTGGACCAACGCTACGCTACTGGTATGATGGGTGGATTGCTTTACCCCCTCTCTACCCCACCCCTCCCCTCTCTTCCCCCTCTCTCTCTCTCTCTCTCTCTCTCTCTCTCTCTCTCTGTACCTGACTACTAAACCCTCATCGTCAAACCATATTCGGGATTACTTGGCTGCTTGTGGGAAGTAAGTGACCAGCTCAAAGGAAACTTTGCAATCCATATATAGGAATAGGAAGAAAGTGATTCAGATCGATAAGAGAGTTGGAAAGGAAAGAAGATTTTAGGGCTTTATACTAACAGACTTAGAGAAAAGGGGAGAGAGATAGAGATATAAAGAGGGGAAAGAGAGAGAGAGAGAGAGAGAGAGAGAGAGAGATGTGAGAGAGATAGGAAGAGAGGGAAAGATAGATAGATAAAGACAGACAGACAGAAAGGCAGAGCGAGAGAGAAAGAGAGAGAGAGAGAGAGAGAGGGAGAGAGAGAGAGAGAGAGAGAGAGAGAGAGACACTTCTCAAGTGTTTTGTCAAAATTAATATGAAAACCTCGCGAGGAAATAATAAATTGCATGAGTACATTTGATACTATAGTATAACCGAATTTCCTAAATTTAACATCCCCAATCCAACCAACAAACACTATATCCTCTGAACAACTTTTATATATAGTTGAAGAATCGATTTCATATCTCTTCTCCAAGCAGCAACAACAACAACTAAACAAAACGAAAAGAATTAGTGAGAGATCAGAAATAGGTTTGAAGCGTCTCATGGAGAGCTGACGTCAAAGCATGTAAGGTTGGATACCCTATACACAACAAGCCACCAGCGTCTCCTATCCGAGAAGAGACGCGGGATACCAACATTTTCAAATCCATGACAACGGATCGTGCCCTTAGCAACCGCACGGTCTGCGCGGTTGTGTCGTCTGCCTAATGAAACGTAGTATCTAAAACACGCTGTCAATCATTTTCTCCACCGCCTTCTCTTTTCTCATATTTTCAGAACCTGAATCTTCCTCTTTGGCCAGTTATTTTATGGGAGGTGAATTTACTCAGACTTTATGCCATCATATGCAAATTTATTTAACATATGTATTTTATTTATGCCGCTTTCTTCAACTTGCGGGGATGTTTTCCGAATTTCATGATAACTAGAACGCGATGGCCATTTTTTTTGTGGGTCAACTTAACCATCCTCTTCAATCTTTCTTTGCCGTCTTCCACATCCGTTCATGACCAAATTGTCTAAATTAAATCTTAATCACAATTTGAGATCCTTAAAACCTCTTCAGACTTTCTGCAGATTATTGTCTAGGTTACGGATGTCTGTCCTCGTCTTGTACTCAATATATTTCATTACTTCATCAATCAAAACCAGGTTCTTGAACCTGAACAGGAAGTCCACATCAGACACACAAAAACAAAATTCAATTAATGAGCCACTAACTCTTTCTTAATTGTTCTGATTCTTTTCATCTCTTGAAGAAAATGCTAAACAACTATTGCATACTTCTAAGATTTTTTTCTCGAACATGATTTAATTACTCGGAACTAAATTTCTAAAAAGTATTTTACATATTAATCGGACAATATTTCTTTAGGTTATCTCTGTATTACTTATTGTGCTGTTCTTCATATGCCAGAATATAATCTTAATGTAATAGCTGCTCTTTCTGTGTTATATTTGTTTTAAAGGAACATCTTTTATTTTGTAAATAACAATTTTTGAGAGACGAGGCTTGACAAGTGCAAGGACTGATAATTAACTCTGTTTACCAGCTTTTGTTTCCTTAAATTTCTTTAATTTTGCATGTATGTGATTCTGTTTTTTAATTTGGTAAATAACAATCACCACAAATCAATCAAAAAATAAAATCAAAACAGTTATCAAGTGTTGCCTACGCCCGTTCTATATTCAGACTTGAATGAGTCGTATTTGGGTAGTCTTTATTTCCGATTTTAACGAACCAATCAAACAAAATGTCATGGTACTTTTTATATACCTTTCTCTTTTCAACCATCACTTGCATACATTTTAAAGATTATATTACTTAATCTTAAGCTAACTAGGCCATTGTTCCTTTACTTTTTTCACCTAAAAGTACCCTTAACCCAGTGGCGGATCCAGTGTTTTTTGACCGGGGACAGGGGGAAGGGCACCAAACCAAATATATCTAAACAGCAGATACAAACAGGCAAACAAGCAAAACAATAAAAATAGCGAAAAATAAACAACCAACAAGAGGGAAGGATTTTCCAAACTGAAAGGGGCACAATGGGCAGATTATGCCAGAGGAGGGCCACTTTAATCCCTGTGATCCCTCTGGATCCGCCACTGTCACTCGTGTATAATTTATACTGCATGACAAGGACTTTGCACGTCGTAGACATCCCAAATCTAGGTCGGTCATATCTGATGCTTTTGGCTGAATTGACGCGGCAAACTTTCACTTCTCGAAATTCACTTAAAATAACATCACGTCCGACGTCAGACGACGAATGTGTCTCTGTCCATTCTTTTTTCCCTTTAGCTTAGTTCCCGCCAGAATGTACACATTAAAATGAGGCATGTTCCCTTTTTTCAAACATCGTCCATTTCCGTCCGATTTAAGCCTAGTCTGCGGGCACAGACGCTAATCTGACACAACAATTCCATAAAGTCTTGAGCCGAGCTTAACCCTGTTAGTGTCTCTTGCTGTGTCGAGTCAGAAGCAGCTAAGGAACAGAGCCTATGGAATGCTGTAGACCGTCCGAGCAGTCTGCTTAGTCTTGCATTTCAGACAACTCTCTTGCGCACCACGACCGGATAAGGGCTTGTGCCTGCGAGCTAATCAAAGCCGTCTTATACCAGACCAACAAGTATCAAGTTCTCTGCCACTGGCTAGTGTTTTGCCACTAATTTGACGGTTTATCGTCGGTAGCTAGCCCACCTGCCCTTCATTCTCGAAGTTGAATCGTTCACGATTACAAACAGAGATCGTGTGTCTCGTCGGAGCGTAAATAAGGGAATTAAATTGGGGGTATTAAAGGCTAAAAAAAGAAACCCGCGAAAAATTGTGAAAAAGTATCAGACGACGGATGCGTCATTACTTGAGGTGGCTCATTTTAGCGCGTTTAATCGGGGCCATCACGATGTGTAAATAACATCCTGATTAACTGGCTTTGTTCACACTCGAGAAAACAGAGAGTCTGCAAAATGGCGTCTGGATGGAATGCTCCCCATGGAGTGAAGAATGTGCATATATTGTGTGCGGGCAGGCAAGCCTGAATCCGATGACCGGGGTAATGATATGTGTAAAGCGCTCGGAAACATTGTCGATGTATCAAAGCTATTTAAGCCATTAACAGTATTTATATAATTATCAATTCTTTGGGCAAGAAGCTATTAATTTGTTCTCTTGTTAAACAAATGGGGCAATTTATTTATTTGATTTGCTTCAATGCAGAGTAGGCTATATAAAGTAATACCCACCAAATAGATTTTCGGCACAGTCATGCTCTTTAAAGGGGTACATATTTACCCCGCGTGCAAGCGTTACGCTAATACTTTGGATTAATGTACGAATTTTTGAATATATCATCCTCGAGTTCGATGCCGATCTTTATTACCAGAAAGCTCGACACGAACTCAAGCTGGGCTTCGGAATCAACTAATGTCGTTGTGAAATGGTCTCTCAGTCATGCGAGGCTAAGGTCTCATACGTCATTTTTTTTCCTTCATTCATTCATTCAATCGTTTCATTCCTTTTCTACTCGGTGATTTTTACGAGATTGGAGGTTAATCCTATGACGTCATTCTGTCGTCACACAGCGCGATGAACCACGTCTTATTACACTAGTGTGGCTGGGATACGCTGAGTGTCCTTCAAAGGTCTAATATTAGAGACCGATGGAGCATCATTCTGCTCTATATTATCGGTTGTATTAAGATATTAACCTTAAGAGAGGGTAAAAAACTCTATTAGGGTAAATGTGTGGGACTATAGAGACTCGTTTGACACATGAGGATTAAAAGAGGAATCACGAGAACGATTCGGGGCAACGGGGAAAACGGCAAAAGAAAAAAGTTATACAAATTGAACTGCTGGGTAACTGGTAAAGGTCAATTAATATTTATCAAAGTATATTCCGAAAAAAAAAAACTTGAATTAAAAAATAGGTTTACCGGTAAACCTTTACTGCCAGTTTGTACCCCTAAAACAGCCTGTGTATCATTATGGAAACTATGCCATTAACCATTTTAAGGGGCTAAAATAATTCTCGCCACGTTTTTCGAAAATGGTGCTTCGAGTAAGTTCGAGATGAGATCCATCCATCTTATCTCTTCTATTCCATCACTTGCGACGTCTTGAAGACGCAATGTGAGATTCTGGACACGCTGTTGAAAAATTATTAATGGATTTTCAAGGTTCCCTGCCCCTTAGTGACCAGAACTTACTGCAACCTTTTTTCTGGTTTCGTATTGGAAAAGAAAACTCCTTCATAACTGGAACACATACTGCCCTCGCGTCTTCAACAATTCCGGAGCACCACTAAGTATACATCGTAGTGTTGACGCATTACTTTATCATGATGTCGTTTTCGAGTGATCGAAATGATTGCGATGTGCGGCGTCACGTCAAAAACGTATTACATATTTTGTCCGATTTGTGAGGGAAAAGCACGTTTTTAATTATTTACGTTAGGAGGTGGGTTGTTTGTTTTGGGGCAGACGTCTTGGAGACGGTGAGATAGGGGATGCAGGAGGATGATGGATGAAGGATGGGTTGACCCATACCAGACCCTCTTGAACGTATTAACACCAGGAATTTGTTCATTTCGTTCGATGTATCAACCTTTTGCTTTCATTCATGCTTCTTTTTGTTTCATGTTTCAAGAATACTATCTCTCCCCATCTCTCTCACTATCTGTCTGTGTGTTCGTCTGTATCTATCTATCTATCTTCCTCTCTCTATTTCACAACCACATCCCTCTCTCTCCCGCTCTCTCTCTCTCTCTCTCTCACACACACACTCTTCCCCTATCTCGCTCATTCTCTCCTTCTATCTCCCTCGTTTACCTTCTATCTCTCTCACTTCTCTCAAATCTCTCTCTCTCTCTCTCTCTTTCTCTCTCTCTCTCTCTCTCTCTCTCTCTCTCTCTCTATCTCACACATTTCCTCCCTCTCTCTTCCAACCTCTCTCTTGCTCTCCTTCTCTAACCAACCTGTTCCCACCAGCACACATCGGGTTTCTCTAATAATCATTATGCTATACATTCATCCTATTTTCTCTTTCACAATCTATCATCCTCTCCCCTTTTCTTTCATTATCGAACACTCTTTTCCGACACTATCGTCTATCTTTATACATATACCCCATTTCTTTCATTTCCCCTATGTTCGTAGAAAGTTGTTAAACATTTTGAAATTCATGCATCATTTATTTTTCTTTTCCATACGCCTATGTTATCAAAACGTTTGTAATTTTACCGTTTGACCCGATAAGCATATAATAGCAAGCGTCCATAGTTTGGATGTTTTACCTTTCGACTGGATACGTTTTTCCGGTATAGATTGAAAGTGACAATAATATTGCCAACGTCAATAAACTTGATCGAAACAATTATTAATTTGTATGCAAATCGCAGGCAATTTAAAGAAACATATACACACCTCGGAGGATACAGAAATAATTCACTCAATCTACTCGTCTTTCAGAGTTTAAAATAAAAAATAATTCCTTTCTCTATATCCTTGAGATTGTAAAGGAAAACAAACTGTTTGTGTCTTACAAAGTCTTATTCTCTTCACGCTTTGCCTTCAAGCATTATACCTATACCCACATCAAGCCTTAACTGCTGCCATAAATAAACCCAAGAAATTGAGATCCGAACCTAATTATTTTTAACCACATCCAGGTTTTGTGTCTCGAGATTACAACTTATTTTGTTTGATCGATGGAAAAAGCCCCATGTCGTAAGCCGAGCTAAACCCCAAAAAGATCATTCAACATATTCAAGAGAATATACTAAAATGGAAGATTCTCTGCTCGAAGGCATTTTCATGTTGACAGTATAGCATCGTCCATCATAATCTCGAACGGGATAAAAGCTTACCGTTTTTAGAAGCACTTTGCCGAATCGTGGTGAAGAGTTAGATTTCGACCGCAAAATGCTGCCAAGAGATTTGTACTTCTATATCAAGAAAAAAAAAAAGAAGGAAAGAAAAGGAAAGTGAAGGATGTACGGATTTACAAGGAGAAAATCGGGGACACAGATCTAAAAAGGTTTTTAAACAACAATGCATGGATCTCCCTGTCTGGACAATAAGAAGATTAATAAAAGAAAACAAAAACAACGGTTAGTAAGGGGAATAAAAAGAAAAGGGTAAGGACTATTTCATTTTCTAGAAAATATCCGTCCAATGTTGAAAGAAAATTAAAGAAGAAAAAAAAAAGAGGAAATAATTTTTTTATTTTTTATTTGTTTAAGTAAGAACCAAATTTTGTCAAAGATATCAAATATTAGGGCATGTTGGCCAATGAACGTACAATTGGATTCTTTCACTTAATTTTTTTTAAAATTCTTATTTCATGACAATGAAAGAGAGAGAGAGAGAGAGAGAAAGATAAGTAGTGAAAGAGAGATGGGATGGAAGGGAGAGGGGGATTGCACTGCTAAAACCAAGTTTACTTGTAAGCTTCATGCACTTGTTGATACACAATGTATACCGCACCTGCGGTTCACCTATGACGTATATTTTTGTTTTTACTAAAAATGTTCAGCCTACGTTGTTTTATGACGATGTTTAGGGTTGGCTCAATCATATACATAATTATTGACAGAGTTACGGACAAAATACCGAAATAATTGATCAAGAGTCCTCCAATGAGGATAGTACATGTCGTGACTACAATTTTTCCGCGAATACTCACTTACCATGGAAACTGTTATCATTGAGATCAGTCAGTATTGAATATTCAAGGAAAAAACAGCTTAAAATTGCATTTTTTTTAAAAATGGTTATAATCCAGAGCGTTTACAGTTTTTAAGGATTAATCACATTTGTGTCTACATATAAGTGTAGGTCTAGACGCTTAATTGAATGGCGACCTCAATTTTTTTCTTTTTTTTTCTGTAGTGAAAATTCACAACAACAACAAAAATATCAGCGGTATATTTAAAGGGTGAAAAGAAGGGGAACAAGGAAATCTGTGACCAAAAGAGAAGATGGGTGAGAAGAAAAAAAACAAGAAAAGAAAGAAAGAAAGAAAGAAAAGAAGAAAAAAAAAGGAAAGAAAGTAAGAAAGAAAGAAAAGGGGGAAAAAAAAATCATTTTGATACGTGATAATATCTACAGTAGATATGAACGCATCAACAGTTGAAAAGGGAAGTGATTGTGACGTCAATTAGTGTGTTATAGTGGTAACAGAACTATCATTTTTAGTATTTATCATTATTACTAGTAGTAGTAGTAGTAGTGTAGTAGTGGAAGTAGTAGTAGTAGTAGTAGTAGTAGTAGTAGTAGTAGTAGTAGTAGTAGTAGAAGTGGAAGTAGTATTAGTAGTAGTAGTAGTAGTAGTAGTAGTAGTAGTAGTAGTAGTAGTAGTATAGTATATGTAGTTGTAGTATTAAAATGAGTAGGATAGTAGTAGTAGTGGTAGTAGTAGTAATGGTAGTAGTAGCAGTGGTAATAGTAGTAGTAATAATAATAATAATAGTAGTGGAAGTAGTAGTATTTTTAGTAGTAGTAGTAGTATTTTTAGTAGTATTAGTATTAGTAGTAGTAATAGTAGTAGTAGTAGTATAGTAGTAGTAGTAGTAGAGGTAGTACTACTAGAAGTAGTAGTAGTAGTAGTAGTAGTAGCTGTCGTTGTAATTAATGTTGTTATTGAAGCAGCAGTAGTGGTTGTAGAAGTAGAAGTCGTTATCATCGTCTTAATACCATTGGCAGTAGTAATAGAATAATATTGAAAACAACAGGTTGTAGTACAAGTCGATTTGTACATTTTACAAGATATTTGTCAAATTATGATGGGTTCATCATCAGAGAATCGGACTTGACGTGAAAATTGAGACATAATTGGAAGAAAAACACATCTTTCCATCACGTTCTCAGATTGGTTTCTCCTTGCATATCCCCAGGCATTGACATCTCTGTATTTCTGTCTTCTTCTTCAAATTGACAACTCCTCTTAAACGCTGCCTGCTTTCAATTGAGATTATTAAGGCGCGGATGACCGCGTTGCGCCAAGGGACAAATGTGACAAATGCAGACTTTTAATTTACGAAAATTCCTCTCAAATTTATGATCCTTCTTTCATTTAATTGGATTATGTTGCCCAAGGCAACACCACCCCCTGACATGGCCACTTTCCTATGTAAAATATGATTCGTGTTTATAGGCGCGAAAAACGGTCACATTGTAGACGCGGGAAATAGAAAGAATATTTAAGCGAGGTACGGGCACAATTTGTAATTGGGAATTATTAATACGGGATAATGTAATTCTATGGATGGAAGATTTGAAATGTTACATTAAAACAAAAATGTATTCAATCCTTATGCATCCCTAGAATGTTATTAAATATGAATATTAACGTGTAGTGAAAGGATTATATTAAATGGCAATCAAAATATCTAGGGGAGATTTGGAAAAAAAACAGTATAATGATTTTTTTCTTCTGGATCATATCTTGTATTCTTGATGGTCAATCACACAATCACATTTATGAAGAACTTGACAATATAATAATTGTCACTGTGCATTGGGTGAGACATGATGTTTCTTTTTGCTTTTATTTACATGTAGATTTCTGCCTATAGCAGCATTATAAGCTTAACGCTTAATCACATCCGTCAAACTTTTTTCTTAGTTCGAATGACACAACATTGTTTAAAGAAATATGCAAGTAATCAAACAAAACAAAATGGCGAATGCACTCATTATAGGTCCGTCTACAACTCCTTATACAGGCTGTATTTCCAAAATACTTTTAAAGTGTGAATTGGGCATTCATCTCACCGAGTTATCCGTCTGTCATTTTTCTTCATCCCCCAAAATCAGATTTGTCAAAAGCGATCAATCTGCGTGAAGCCCTAATATCATTATTTTGCGAGAGATCACGTCTAAAAACCATCCATCCACATTATCTCGGTGTTATTCCAAGATCGTGTTAGACTGCGATGCTAAACGTGTACAAACAGAAAAACCCTGTAGAGATTCTCGAATTGTTTTTACAAAGCGAACGCAGTCGTGGACTGTTGGTTAAGGGATTGCCGTTTATTTGTTCGAGTGATCGAGGCAGGGAAAATGACGAGAACTGATTGAAAATGTCTTACCTAAGAATTCGAGTTCTATGAAACACTTGAAAACTCTTTGATCGTGAATCCACTTTGCCTCTATTTTGACTTCAATCTCTCTTTCTCTCTCTCTCTCTCTCTCTCTCTCTCTCTCTCTTTCTCTCTCTCTTTATCTTCCTGAATCGCGCCAAATGAGCAAAATTCCCTTTCTCTTCTAGAAATCATGCTAATCTTTCAATAAATGTACATGAGGAAGAAATGAAGCCTGATTTGATTTTATATAGTTAAAACAAAGCAATCGAAAAAGCATTCATGAAATATCAGGACCCGATTTTTACTGTTTCTAACATAATTAAAAGTGATAAGCTTTGCTTGTGCTATTGTTTTAAAGCCCCACTGCACTATTTTGGCCAGGAGGGATTACACCTCCATGTATGGTCACTGACAAGTGGTTATCTCATCAAATCAGCTCTCAATTAACATCCGAAAAAGAGGATCATGGGGGACCGATGGTCGCCGATTAAGCATTGTTTGCTATATAGAGGGTGTAGAGGAAGTAGCTACAGTATACGTAGTGCAGTGGGGCTTTATACGAACATTACTGGTCGGGGGACATTGTAGACAGACGACTTTGGGAGAAATTTGGGGTTGCATTCCCGGATGGAAGTAAAGGACAAGGAAGTCAAACTGTATTATTAGTTGGTCACTAAAATAGATCGTATTCCCTCAAATATACGTGTAGTACGTCAGTCATCCATCAAAATGCATAAAGGCAAGTAACGTTTCCTATCCACTTTACTGAGAAAGTGTGGGATCGAAACGAATTCGTGAATATGTCAAAAATTCATGGTTTTCTTTACTTTACCTTTTTTTCGGGGAGGGGGCGTTTAGTGCCACGGTGTTCCTGAATTGATAACCGACAGGTTCAACGTCATTTATCTCAATACTACACAATTTCATGAAAATGGTGTAGAGAGATAACTAATTTTAAGAGCAACTTTCCAGCTTTCATTACATACCTTGGTTCTACCATCGATTAGTTAGGAGCTTTTGACGGTTATTGGTGAAAAACTAATTTTCTCGAAATTTGTTGAGGGTCAAATGTTGGGCGAAGTTTAATAGCTGTTCAAATATTAACGAATGAGTGATATCTGTCCTTACCTTGTTAAGCAATGAGCAGCTGTGAAGTGCCCACCTTCCCCTCTTGACAAAGAACTGACAACGACATTGCGTGTCCTGTCAAGAATAAGGCACTCTTAAACACGATTACAGAAATGCACTATTGCCAGTCACGTTTAAAACAATAGTCAACCCACTTGACTATGTGTAACTGAATGTTATATGCTTGCCTGACTTTGCAGCACCACACATACCGTGTTAACCATCCGGAATGCCATTCATCTCAGCAATTCATTCGGTCGCAAAATTGGAGGGTGGATACCATTTACTAATTTTTCTTGAAATGAGAAGGGCTTTTAATACCATTTTGTTACAAACGTGTACAAACAGATTTCTGTTAGGAATTCATTCTAACCAAAAAGTTAGTTTTGTACCAATTACATTCAAGGGCTTTTATCTCGATGCATAACATTGATCATGCAAACAAAAGAAGTCCAATGAAAGCTGAGAAATTACTCTTCGCTTTTTCACCATCTAAAATTGTGTATAATTATATGAAATAAGTGACCTTTGAACTTCGGTTAGGTTTTTAGGAACATTCTGTATAGATATAATGAATGGATTGACGAAGAATTAAAATTCATTTCCTCTTGCTCGATCATGCTCATCTTCCATCAGAAAGCAAAAAACGTGTGACGGGAAAAAAATCAGATAAAAAGAAAGGGTGAGTGATTGCAAAAGCACTTTCATTATTCCTCCTTCACTTTTACCGTTTTTGTCGGGGTTCCGATACTTTTTTTCTCCTTTCACTCCACCATCTCGCCAACACATGCTTTTTATTCCTCTCACATCTTGTCATCGATTTTAATTCAAATTTTCGACTCGATTGCAAGCGGCATTGATTGAACCTAGGGCCATCAACCACGCAACAGTTACTAAAAAGGCGAAGAGTCGTCTTCAGCGGCAGAAAAAAAATCTCCCCCTCACGTTCAAGAATAGAATAAAGTACTCGCTTTCTTGATGTCTAAAGTCCGAGGGAGGCACCCCACAAAATTCGGAGGCAACGCTCGATCAAAAATGCGCACGCACATCTCGGCTACTTCCGGATCAGAGGTTGACATACTTTTTGCTCTCGCGCGTGTCATATTAGATTTCTAATTTCAAATTCTTTGCTCATAAAAGAGAAGATAGAAAGTATGGATTTACCGCCATTCCTTTGCTTTATCGTTTCTTTGTGTGTAATAGTATGGTAACCTTTCTTATCATTACATTATGGATTTTTAGAGAGGCAGGAGAAAGAGGGTCCGATGGGAGATAAGAGATTGAGAAGGGATTGAGAAGGGATTGAGAAAGGTGAAATATGAAAAGTGTGATTCACTGAACGGTAGGAAATATTACCATAGAGAGAGGGGAGAGAGAGGGAGAGAGAGAGGGGAGAGAGAGGGAGAGAGAGAGAGATGAAAAGAGCGAGGAAGAGAGAGAGAGAGTGAGAAAGAGAGAGAGAGAGAGAGGGAGAGGGGGGGGTAGAGGAAGTGAGGGGGAGAGGAAAGTGGAGGAGGAAAATGAGAGTGAGTGGGTGAGCGTATGTGTGTGTGTGTGTGAGAGAGAGAGGGGGTGAGTAAGGGAGGGATAGAGAGAAAAAAGGAGAGGAAGAGAGAGAGAGAGAGAGAGAGAGAGAGAGAGAGAGAGAGACCAGAGGGAAACTGGTACAAGATATGTGAAGAGAAAGGGGGAGATGAAATAGAATGAATGCCTCAAAAGAATTTATTCCGTGTGACTCATTCGAACATGTGTCAAAGAATATAACAGACCATTAAAATAGCCATCTTTGAATCGAAAAAGGAGTCGTACTAAACAAAAATGGTTGGATTCCACAGTCATGATACCTAAGAATGTCATGTCAGCACTCCCTGCATGGCTGACACATAGGGTTCTGGGGTCCATGGGGACATACACCTGCAACTAAAGCCTCCACCACAAGACAGCAGACCTATATACATCTTAACTACTAGTTTAAACGTGTAACACATCAGTGGGAATTAGGTTGCGGAAGAGCTGCTAAATGTTTCTAGATGATGTGTGTGTAATATCACCCACGGGCCTATCACGTCATTTTGCCTACCCCATCTGCTAATGTTTTTCGTTCCGGAGACCCCCGGTAGTAATAGAAGAGGGTAATGGTAGTAGTTATTGTCGCTTTAATTTTGGTGGTTCGGGTGCTCAAAAAAATCTCACTCGCGATTGAAGGTGTGTCACTGTAAACTCTAGCTTTAGCCGGGGAGATGGAACATCCCTACTTCAACAGTGTTTTGTTACTCTTTTTCTCAGTTTTTACATCTTGATGTATTTCGATCCTCTTGTTTGGTCTTTCTCGCCCCGCTTCAATAAATTCTCTGCTCCCTTTCCTCTAGCACCTCTCTCCTCTCCTCTCCTTTCTTTACCCTCGCCATCTTTATCCCCATGTAGTCTCTCTCTCTCTCTCTTTATCTCTCTCTCTCTCTCTCTCTCCATCTCTCTCTCCCCCCCTCTCTCTCTCTCTCCCTCTCTCCGTCTCTCCCTCTTTCTCTTTCTCCATTTCTATCAATATCTCCGTTTGCAGTCATTGTTCACAAACCTCCTCCTCCTTTCCATGTATATATTCGTCCGCACATATTAATTTCTCCAATCAACATTCACTTCAAAAGAATATATAGTTCAATTGATTTGATGTTCATTTCGATTCCATATACATGTACATCGTCAGATACATGAGTAATATACAATTCTAACATGTATGGCCACATAAAACCACAGATTAAAGAAGGGGTCGTCATACAGCTTTACAAGCTTGTTTTCGTGTAGGTCATTTCATATTTCTCTCAGTTAAATCAGTACTCTATATTGACCACTTATCTTTATGTTATTTATTATGTATTATTGTTTGTTATTTTATCACACACACAAACAAATATTGTACTTTATTTTGATATATGTACCGTGAGAAATATGAAAATAAATGAAATGAAAATGAAATGAAATGTGCACTGCTTCAGCTGACGTTCTGATCATAAATAAAATATTCATACAATAAACAGGTTTTATCACATGTAAATGACCCCCACTTTAATACAGCTAAATCAAACTGAAGTAACCTAAAGTAGACAAGCCAAGTGTTTAAAGTTCATCAAATCATCCAAATGTGACAAAGAAACAAATCAATTTATGTACATTTCAATTCATAGCCTCTCAACTCGGAGAAACTCAAAGTACCCGGTACCATCAACATCTAGGTTAAGGATATCCACTTTAACCGTATTGTTTTATCCAGCGATCAGTTTACATCGCTGACTTGTAGTTAACTCCATGGCTATCATGGCAATATGGCTTACTCGTTTAAAAAAATGACATGGGGAGTGTTTCACAAAGACCCTGAGTTGAACTTATCTCTAAGTTGGACTTAACAATTATGTAAGGCCGTTGGCATCTATATGAAAATATTTTGTTATTTATTTTAAAAGGCATAAAATGTTGATTCAAATCATTCATATCCTCTATTATCAAGGAGATTTCATGTTCTTGATGTGGAATTTATAAAAAGTCTATTTTTTTTCTTCGCTTTTTAATATATTTTATTTTAAGGCTGCAGATGGCTCTCCATAATGTTTAAATCTAACTTAGAGTTCAGTTCGACTTATGATCTTTGTGAAACACCCCCAGATGTATATGTAAGTGTGGACGCAGGGATACCCTACGCCTTTTTAGGCCTTGCCTGGCACCCATGCTCATAATGGAAATGAGTAGAAGGCCCGAAATGAGGGGTAAAATAAAAATGGTCAATTAATGTCCAAAGCTCAAATCTTTTATTGGAAATGCAATCGAAAATATAATCCAAGTGAAATTTTAAATGTCTTTATTTTCTAATTACATTTCGTAAACGCATCTGGGGAAATAAAAGCTAATCTCCCACAGTATAAAAACAAGTTATAATATTTAAAAAGAAGAGTTTTAATCGCTAGATAACTAAACATTTTGGAAAGGATATTTCGTCATAGCATAAGTATTATATAGCACCCTTTATAGTATTAGCTAGCAGTTATAATTATAATCGTTATCTATGCGTGGGACTGCAGCGAAGAAAGAATGATTATTTATACGAGACATTTACAATTTTGATATATAGAAAGAGTGGGCGTTGTGTCTGAAATGTAAATTGCGTGCAAAGATTTTCGTCACTTGAACATAAAGGAGAGCGATACCAGTAGAATTCAGCCTCATAATACCATTATCGTGTTAATTGATTGTTTGCATGTATATCTGTGACAAACAGACAAAAGGATCTCCGCCATACGGCATAGAAAATTTACAAGCGGTGAGCTTTTTTGTTTTATTTTATTTTATTTCATTTTATTTTGTTTTATTTTCTGATTATTTTCAGCTTTCCTTTAGTTTTTTGTTCGTCGGTGAGACAATTTCTTACTCATTGATTCATAGCATTAACTGTTGTTGTACTTGGCATAATCTTGTCATACATGATGTGCATTTTGTCATATATACAGTAAATTACGCCTGAAGGATATACAGATATATAATAGTTGTTATACTTGGCAAGGGAAATTATAAAAGTACACAACCAGAAACTATCCCGATGGATAGAGTACAATTAATCTTCCTAAAATCTCGTGTCCAAATTGGGTTATTAGAGAAAAAAGAACGGGGACAAAAGAGAAAAGATATACAAGGTACACATTAGGGAGGGGGCAACCCCCGTCTACCATGACAACTCGGTGATATTTTTGATATTCCGCATGTAAGTGTGTACCCCTATCAAGTAACAGAAACTCCACCCTTTGATGTTACAGACATTTATGGACATGATTAATATTCTAAATTCCAGAAAGAGAAATGAGGTTTGAAATATAAACTAATTCCATCAACGATACTGTCTTTATGTTTTCATTCTTTCTCTCAAGTATCAATTTAAGCTAAAAAACCAAGTATTTTACTAATTGACCTGTTTTAGATCAAAATTCATAACCACTTATAGCTGTTTTCACGACGATAAAATGATATAAATACTTTCGTCGTTCATCTCGGAGCACCCATAGCTCTTCCTTTTTAATTTAAATTAATTTTGAGGGCAGGAGACTCCATCTCACGCTTACAACAAGACAGTAGCTAATTTTGGATCCCATGCAGATATTTTGAGGCCCTCTCTTAATGGATGTTCTTGATAATTACAGTGACATGACCAGCTGAATTAGAATAGAGAGAATTTGAAGTGGATTAATAACACGGCACCATGGGAGGCTGGTGCTTCTTACGTCACACGTTGGGTTTCTCCGCTTTGCTGCTCCCTACCCAAGTGTGTAACGTGGACTATACCAAGATAAGAAGAAGATGAAGAAATTGATGATGAAGAGTAAGAAGGAGGAGGAGAAGAAGAAGAAGGAGGAGCAGGAAAAGAAGCAGAAGAAGAAGTAGAAGAAGAAGAAGAAGAAGAAGAAGAAGAAGAAGAAGAAGAAGAAGAAGAAGAAGAAAAAAGAAGGAGAAGAAGAAGAAGAAGAAGAAGAAAGAAGTAGAAGAAGAAGAAGAAGAAGAAGAAGAAGAAGAAGAAGAAGAAGAAGAAGAAGAAGAAGAAAAAAGAAGGAGGAGGAGAAGAAGAAGAAGAAGAAGAAGCAGGAAAAGAAGCAGAAGAAGAAGTAGTAGAAGAAGAAGAAGAAGAAGAAGAAGAAGAAGAAGAAAAAAGAAGGAGAAGAAGCAGGAAAAGAAGCAGAAGAAGAAGTAGAAGAAGAAGAAGAAGAAGAAGAAGAAGAAGAAGAAGAAGAAGAAAAAAAAAAGAAGGAGAAGAAGAAGAAGAAGAAGGAGAAGAAGAAGAACAAGAAGAAGAACAAGAAGAACAAGAAGAACAAGAAGAAGAAAGAAAAGAAAAAGAAGAAGAAGTAAAGGAAGGAAAAACACGTCGTGCATGGCATTTGAAATTGATGTCGTTTTGGATATGGTCGTCGTTGTGCAAGTTGCCATAAGGTTTGCGTTAGAGCGATTAAAAAAAAAAAGTCGTGAATGTCGTGTTGATGTTCACCGCATCATAATCTCAACGAGCCTGCATGTATGTATCAAGCTTTTTTAGTGTGTGTGCTTTACATGCATCTTTTTCAATGAACCACAGAAAATAACCTAAAATATAATAATTCATTTTACGAGTTGAGGAAGTGTTTTGCCGCATATCAAGAAAACATCTCTGTTTGCATTATAATGAGAAATGTACGCATCGGTCATGAAATTGCCTGTGAAAAGTAAGGGTATCCCAATCAAAGAGCGATACCAAGATATTTTTACTGTTATTGATTTATCATGTAATCAAACTCACAAAATGTTGATGGTACCTTCCGATCATCTAAATCTTCCGATTGATCAAATATACATTTCACCTCATAGATATAAAAAGAGAGAGTGAAAAGGAGAGATGGATAAAGAGAGAGGGAACTTGAGAGAGAGAGAGAGAGAGAGAGAGAGAGAGAGAGAGAGAGAGAATAGGAGAGAGAGGGGTACACAGAGAGAATATGAGAAAGAGGGAGAGAGAGAGAGAGAGAGAGAGAGAGAGAGAGAGAGAGAGAGAGAGAGAAAGTAAGAGGGTGTGTGGGAGAAATAGAGAATATCTTGTACTGGCGTCTTTATGCAAATATCTTCATTACATGAACCGAAAGTAAAAGAAGAAAAGCCTTCTCCATTTCTGTAAGACGTAATCTGAGAGCAGACGGCGGATTATCATTAAAAGAATAAACCTTTTATGATTTGAATGATTTAAAAGTAGGCCTATATCCCTTTGACGTCAATAGGAAAAAAATAAAATAATGACATAACACAAGTAGAGAGCAATGAATGCGAATAACCTTTTCAAATGAGAAGAGCCTCAGAAATTTCTTGCACTCTGAAACCGAAACAAGTTTTAGTGAAGTAATAATTTTTAATACATGGAGAGAGTGAGAGAGAGAGAGAGAGAAAGAAAGAAAGAGAGAGAAAGAAAGAAACAAAGAAATAAAGAGAGAGAGAGAGAGACAAAGTGTGTTTGTGTATGAGAGAGAGAGAGAGAGAGAGAGAGAGAGTGTGTGTATTGCTGATTAATCGTGATTATGATGTATGTTTGATTATCCTGAATATCGTAAAAACAAAGAAACAAAACAAATTCCAACAGGAACAACGACAAAAGGTATCCAGTATACACATAATCCATGCTTTGTGTTTCGTTGATGTATGCAGTAACTATCGAAATATTATTCACATTAAAAAAACAAAACGATATGAATAGTGTCTGATAAACATTAAGAGGTCACTTATATTTCACCTTTCACATGTATTTGTTTTCTGTCATACATCAGGTTGTTTACGCACAACAATCAACGGCATTCAAGACAATACTGCGATAAAAGGTCAATCGTTTAAATTGACAAGCCGTACTATCAAATGCATATCTACGTCCTAATATCAAAAGAGCCCTAAAAATGTATTGCTTTTCAATTCTGTCAACGAAACACAATTGTGCCAACCTTCACTTGTTAGCAATATCACAAACGAATTTCCCATGAAATTGAGAAATGAAATTTTGATGAAAAACGTTATTCTCGTCCGTAAATTTTAAGAGTTTGGCTGTCTCCTGACGATACAGATTTGGCGAGCAAAAGGCAGAATTTTCTCCGACCTTTTGCGGCGCACTTTTAGTCACATTTAATCTCATGACGCATGCATTTAATCTTGGAATTCTATTTTGTGAGTGTTTGTTCGTTTTGTGGCCGCGAGAATGATTGTTTTATAGGGTGAGTGTTTTTGCTTGGATCTAAAAATAGCGCAATTATGTGGACGATTTTTACCTTTTGATTTAAGATTGAAATCAAGGCGATTTAACGGGTAAATGGATTTGAGTTATAAACTTTAGTCGTGAGAGTATTGGGGAAAACCTAACGCACTTTTGTACATTCCCCTTTTTACTGTTGATAAATACCAATAGAATAGCAAATACGTAGATCAAATTTATGCAACTGTTTACAAAGCTATTAGGCCTATTCAATATATTATTCAAATAAAAATGAAATAGGTTTCATGAAATGCGCATCAAGCATTATTGAAAATGCGTGAAAAACACATATTGGGAAATCATCAATAGAAAAATTATCGTCGAATGAATGAGCTATGAGCAATGATCATTTTTTTAAATCAACATTTTAGATCTCCTTTTACCCCGTAACAGTCACGAATAAAAGCGCAAAAAGGTATGAAGAGTGTATGATTACAAGCTTTATTGATAGAATAAAGAAAATATAAGCATACAGTCGTTTCAATCATTCGAAGAGTCAGTGACCTCTATGATTGCTGTGATGTCATTCACAAGATATTTTTGTTCTAATTAATTCATATTCTAATTAACAATAAATCGTACGCACTAAAGGCTGGTTAAAATATTCATTCATCACGCGTCCTTCTTTAGAATGTTACCAATCTGTTGTTCATTTTGATGATTCCTTCTAACCTTTTCCGTAGCTCTAATGCATGTGGATCAGGTCCGTCAAAAGCCGTTACCATCTATGAAAATATTTTGTAAAATTTAATTTATTTTAAATAGCATGAAATGTTGATTCAAATCATTCACATTTTCTATTATCAAGGAGATATCATGTTCTAGATGTGGAATTTATAAATATTCTAAAATACATAATTTTTCGATTTCGAATACATTTTAATTTAAGGCTACATATGGCTCTCCATAACTAGTCCAACTTACAGTTAAGTTCGACTTTAGATCTTAGTGAAACATCCCCCTTGCGTTAAACTATCATTACCCGGCTTTTTAGCATGGCTGCTTTATTGGTCCTTTAGCTTTTTAAGGAATTGATTCATGCCAGGTACCCATTTACCTCTCCTGGTCGAGTTTGGCAAATTTAGATTAATGTCTTGCAAAAGGACATTGGTGCTGTGGAAGGGATTCGAACGCTGTACCCTGTGGTTCACACTCTAGCGACTGATCCACTAGACCAAAATACTTCTGGGGGGTGTTTCACAAAGATCCTAAGTTGAACTTATCTCTAAGTTGGACTTAAAAAATATGGGAAGCCATTAGCATCCTTGAAAATATTTTGTAATTTTTGTTTAGAAGGTATAAAATGTTGATTCAAATCATTCATATTTTCTATTATCATGGGAGATTTCATTTTCTTGATGTGGAATTTATGAAAAGACTAAAATACTTGAATTTTTGCCTTTGAATATATTTCATTTTAAGGCTACAAATGGCTCTCCATAATATTTAAGTCCAACTTAGAGTTAAGTTCGACTTAGGATCTTTGTGAAACACCCCCCTGGAGTAATACAGTGAAATTCCTACCTCCCCCTCTTTCCCTCTCCTTTCTTTCCTCTTTTAAAGTCATATTTGGAATCTGAATATTTGTAAGAGCAATCTATTCATAGTATTACTTCATATTGGATTATACAAAATAACTAGAAAGCTCACAAATATTCATAACCTTTTCATGAACTCATTCTTATTAAATGCTATTTTCTTTCAGGTAGATGCACCTTCTCTGCCCTTTACATCGTTTACTGCAACTATCATGATTACATCAGACAATTCTTTTATATCACGTGACTGGATGCGGCGTCAAAAAGCGGGGGAAATGTTAAATGAAGTCGCCTTTTCTTTGAAATACGTTTTCTTTGGCTAGCACAACAGTCCGGTAAGTTTCTGAATCTTTTGAAATCCAAAGCTCGATCAACATTCTTACCGGCATTACAACACTGACGATAACACAGATCTGCTGTGGAATTATTTGCCTTGACTAATGAGAAGTGCATGTGAATTATTTATCGTGCTTTCATTTTCTGGACCCGCAATTCTCCCATCCATTCGGGCATATAATAGCATAATGACGCAAATGGAGCGCTTGACTTCAAAACGATAATTAACAAACATAATGCACATTATTCATGTTGAACGTCGATTTACCCTTGTGTTTTTTATCGCGATCTTTTTGTTTATTTGCGGCTTTCTGCTGTTTCAATGTATATGATTAGGAAGATCTGTTTTTGCTCTTCGTAACGGCGTGGTTCAGGGTGTGCGCGCGCGTGTGTGTATTTGTGTGTTGTGTGAAAAGTAAAATTTGCTACGTTTACCGTCTTTAATGGGAGTATTGAACTTGCATAAATGATTTGACCAAAAGGGTTTCTTAGAATTATCCGGGAAAAAAATAATGTCACACCTTCTCATTTTCACGATATTTAGCAAAAAGTATAATAGGATGAACTGCTGAATAATCATGATAATTAGAAAAGTCATATTCCTTCTACTTCTTCGGGGAAATGATGACGTATTTCTCATTTTGCAAGCTACATCTATATTGTTCGAGAGAGAAATGGGGTATTAATACCGTCACGCTAGATCAGATACATATATATACTCATCCCAACCAAAGGAAATGTATAATGGAAAAAAGAGGAGAAACATAAGATCCATGAAGGCAGAACAAGCGAGCTTCTTCGGAAAGAAGATTTGATGACCCGATTTTCAGAGCGCTCATTATTATGCAGGTTAATGGCGCCGCCACGTTTGTTCACATTTTCGTCAAACATTGAGAAAAAGTATAGCTTAATTATCATTACGATGAGAAGGGATTGTACGTGAATAAAATTATGGAGGAGGATTTCCTGAATTTCCATTAAAAAGTCATTTTCTATCTGTCAGTATTCAATCATTATTTTTTCTATCAGGAAGTCTAGTTTCTGGAGTTTATGGCCGAAAAAAGAGTACATGCATATCAATGAAGGGATGGAGTTTGTGAGGAAGCTAAAAATGCAAAATTTTCGCTTGAAATTTTGATGTCGATTTTCAGTATGCATGCGTGTTGCAATGAATTGCTATTACAAGATGTTCGACTATTCCACTTCAAAGGAATGATACAAATACTAAATATTCGAAAGACAAGAGTGTAGTCGAATTCAACAGTATAGCAAATATTTATCTTATTATAGTGTTAAAGAGAGTATAATAGAGAATGAGGGCTTCTCTTCAAATTATTAGATTTTCTTTTCTTATAATGGAGTTCTCGAGTTTGATAGACGGTGTTTTGTTGGCGAATTAAAAGAAAATCGAGTCATTTAAAGAGAATGAAAAATGGAATGACTTCTCAGCTCTTTGAATGTTCTATCATCGAATATACAGTCAAGTTATATCAAATGATACAAACATACGGTGAAGGGGGAGGGGGAGGGGATATACACAGCATGATGAATCGCTCTAAATAAGACCAATTATTCCGTGAAGCCCCTTGCAAAATAGGGTTTTCAAAAAAGAGGGAGGAATACAACAAATCAAAATCGATCACTCTCGTATATTTGAGATTACGTATGACTTCGTTCTTGATCAGATTCGATTTATTATCATGAATCGCAAAAAAATACTTCAATGAATAATTATTCTATCGTATTATTTTGTCGTATCCAGTTTAGGATGTAAGCCTTCGGATGCAACAATACTTATGAAAGGAGGGAGGATTTTATTTTCTAAAGCTAACGGTATAGTCAGGATAGTCGTTATAATTCTTTTATTTCTCGAAAAATAGATTTGTTCGACGAAATATCCATTTAGAGTGACTAATCATGGGTGACAATTTTGCCTTAGATATTGAAATATTGTGTATTATTATTATTGGCGATATTTTCTGGAATATCAAAGACATTCAGACAAAAAATGAAAACGGAATAAAAAATTAAAAAATTCATTTTCTCAAGCACCACACTATTATATTTCAACCTGAAAGTTTCTGATATCATTAATTTGTCCTACCATTGTAAAATAAATTCTTGTATGGTACCACTACCTCAGAACAGAAACAACGAATGAGATACGAAACATGACCGTCTGCATGCAAGCAACAAAAAAAACAAAAAATAAATAAAAATGAATGAATGAATGAATGCGGGGGGGGGGGGGGGGTGTCGGCCTTACTAGGTGGACATGGGTGGATGAAATACGTGAGAGTAAGGATATCGAGTGAGGGGAGGTGTCGAATAGTCTTGGTATATTTCCTGTCCCCTTCCCCTCGCCCTTTTCCATATTGTTTCCTTTCTTTTTATTTTGTAGTCAACCGATGGGGGAGCAGAAAAGTGCCCCCTCCCCCCTCACAACTTCGCCACTTCATCTACGTAAAACATAGGAAGAAAGTATCTATTGCGACGAGCTATTCTACCTTTATTAAAAGCACTATCTTAATATTGCCATGTTATACTTCCGTCCACACGTACGCAAAGCATCACCGCATGTAAGCTCTCCTCATATAGAACAACACAAATATCATTAACTATTTTTAGCCACCATCATCATCGAAAACTATTTTTGCATCACTTTTGCATCGTGGAGGTGGAATGCCTAAATATTCCAACTCCTTACTACTTAAAAATGCTGCCAGTCACCCCCTTCCCTACGTACGTGGAAACGTTTTCTCTCGCTCAGAGAAGTTGGCTCACGCTGAAGACATGAGTATTGGAGTTAATCATTAATGACAGTGGGATATGTCCTAGATATTTCACTTATTGGTGTTGTCGAAATTAATTTCGTAAAAGGATAATCGAGTTAATGATGCTTCGAGGAAATGTCCAAAACAGTACTCGGGTTAAATTGGTCAATGACACCATTTATCTGTATTCCTCGTACCCTCTTCTCTTTCTCTCTTTCTCTCTCTCTATCTCTCTCTCTCTCTCTCTCTCTCTCTCTCCTTCTCTCGCTCTTCTTCTCTCTATCTCTCTCCCCTTCTCTCTCTCTTCTTCTCTCTATCTCTCCCCCTCTCTCTCTCTTTCTCTCTCACTCTCTCTCTCACACACACACACACACACACACTTTCTCTCCTTCTCTCTCTGACTCTCTCTTTCCTTCTCTCTCTCTCTCTCTCTCCCACTCTCCCACTCTCTATCTCTCCGTCCCCTCCTTTCTTCCCTCCCCCTCTTCCTTATTACGATGTTATGATTATGGGGGCATTTATATTATAGTATCAAGTCCTACCGCCTTCCGTCCTGATCTAAGACTGCACATCTTCTAAAAAAACGTGTCTCTTTTAGGTTGCACTATTTTCTTTTATCATATCAATAGGGAGAGGGAGAGAGAGAGAGGGAGGAGGAGAGAGAGAGAGAGAGAGAGAGAGAGAGAGAGAGAGAGAGAGAGAGAGAGAGAGAGAGAGAGAAAGAAAGAGAGAGTCTGCATAATTCCCTATCCCGATGATCGATCTTCTTGAAACATGTTGAATACGATAGACTGATCAAGCTCATGAGTTTGAGACCGGTTTAAAGGATCTATCCCCGTCTAACAGGAGCCACATGACAAATGAGGATCCAATTTAAACAACCCTCGTTGGTTACAATCCGGCTTTTATTGGTTGAAAAATAAGATGGGGGTGGCAGACTGGATTGTGTTCCCATCTCACGAATGATAAAAGTGCACGCATGCCGCTCGGCGAAAACTGAGAAGTTGTCGTACGTGCATCATGAAAGAAAATGAAATATAGTGTGCCCTGTTTTTCGATATGATCCGTTTACCTAATGCAAAACGAGATTATTTTTTTAACAGTACCCCCCCCCCCTCCACGATGAGCCCTTCCTCTCACCTGAATTGTGCCAAATATGGGGATAGAGAACATTGTAACCAAATGACACGGTTGTCATGACGACACAGGAAAAGCGGTATCCTCTGATCTCCGCCTTCACAAGCAAATTATGTCGTCTTTAATCATCCTAAAATGGACAACAAGATAGAATGAGAGACATAATAAGAAAAGGGGAAGACAAGAAGGGAGAGGGGAGAGGGGGAGACGTCAGAGAGAGAAAGAAAGAAAGAAAGCAAAAAGGAGAGTGAGATGAGAGGGAAGGGGGGGGGGGGGAGAGAAAGGCACAAAGAATGTCTTTACTAACAGAACTGAACATATGCATTTGAACAGCGCCTAATTTATCCTCGGTAATATCCTCACAAATTGCCGTTGAAGAGGGCCGGGTTGGTGGTTGAAGCCGACGGCGAGAAGCAACTCGATGGCAGAGCGAAGATGAATTGGTCGGTACAAGGACCATGGATGCAACGTCGTTAAGCAAAGAGTACACCCAGGGATAAATCTTGGACTGGATGAGAGGAGGCGGAGGAGTCTCCATCAGGAGGGACATGATGTTTGACTGTGATGGAAGAATATTGCCCCCCTCCAGAGATTCCCATCAATTCTAACCCTCAATCTGGTTCGTGCAGGGGTGGATAATTCTATCCGACGGGGGGATGTATTGTGTTGTACACGTGCGGGGACTGCATCATCTTGCGGTGGCGAAATTCTACTCCGCACCAGGCTGTAAAAAAATTATAGGCCTGTATTGGGAAAAAGTAGGATTTTTAGGAGTAAGGTAAGAGTCAGTGGAGGGGGGGGGGGGTAGGGGGAAAAGATGCCCGAAAATACCAAAAGAATTTATTGTAAACAAAGGAGAAAGGATAGACAACAACAACAAAAACAAAGTAATACAAAGGAGTATATTTTACAGATGAGGAATAAGCTAACAAAATTCACAGTCTCCCTTATTTTGAATGTTCGTGTACATTGATTTTAGGCAAATGAGGGGGGAAATGACAATATCAAATGATGGAGAGAAAGAGAGAGGGGAGAAAAAGAGAAAGAGAGATAGAGAGAGGAAAAGAAGGCGAGAGAAGGAGAGAGAGAGAGAGAGGAAGAGAGGGAGAGAGAGAGAGAGAGAGAGAGAGAGAGAGAGCAAAACACCACACAAATATCGTAATATTACTTTTTACTAATATGAACACGTGCGTTAGTAGCTAGAAATGGGGGGTCAACAAACCTTTTTTTTCTCAATTTCAAGAATGAATTATTAATAGCGTCTAATGTGACACCTTACAGATCCGAAAATGCCAAAGTTCAGAGTGGTCATCCAAAACAGAAAACAGAGACCTCTTTTTTCCTTGGGTGACGGATTCTACACACCTTCGACGTGTTTTCACCACGATCTTCATTCAAGATAAAGCTGAGTTCTGGTCATGTGATCGCATTATAAAGGAATATGTGTTAAAGTGTTTGGGAAAGGTTGGTCGTGTAGCCTATACAGGACGTATTGGTGTATACTGCGAGGTTTTCGAATAATCAAAATGATAAGAAATTGGCCCAGTCTTGCTAAAAGTCACATGCACTATACACGGAAATGTGTATATGGGACTACTCAGACAAGTGGCATGAAAGTGTGTTCCACAACCTTTAGCTGTTACCTGTTGTAGTTTTATTATGAGGGCATTTGAAGAGCCATTCTTTTCAGGGGTTACCTTTTCTATGATAGTCTTCCACACTATAACAAAGAGTGAACAATTTAATTATTTTTCACCTTTTCCCAGAAATACAGCTCCCTTTAAATCACCTTCACTGCTGGCAAGGCTTAGGTAATGGTATGACTATGATAAGCGGGACATGATTAGCTTTTTGGAGCTCTTTTAGCCATGACGACTTCATGTTCCATCTTGTTGAGTGCAACTAAAACTCCCCTCCCCAAAAACAAAATATATACAAAGAATACAAAAAAATACAAAAAATACAAATACAAAATAACAAAAATACCAAAAACTACAAAATACGTCAGAACAACACATGCAAAAACTACAATATCATAATACTTTGTTTTTGTGGTTGACTATGACAATTGTCTTACAGTGACAACAAAAATATTACTGCAAGTGAGTAAAAATATCCATTCATTCTCATTACTAAATTGGCTATACCTTATTTTCGAACCATGTAGGCGTACGTGATTATATTTGATGAGTATCACGCTCTCCTTTGCCTCTTTTGATTCACAGAATCTTATTTTTTTTTCTTCAGAGGACAGACTCTGTGAGAGTGCGATAGAGCAGGCGAGAGAAAGGGAAGGAAAACAAAATTTAAGGCCATAATTGAGGGGAAACGAAGAAATTGAAACGTAGTATGATGTATAACCTCGAGGTCATAAAAGTGACTTTAAAAAAAAAGGCCTAAATTTATCGACATCGCTCAAAAACTCGCTCTTACTTGCCATCTCCTACATCATATGTTGGACCTCTGCTTGGTAATTTAAGACGTAAAGAGCGCGCCAAGCGATCCGAACCAGTGACTTGGACACTCTTATGAAGCCATTTATTACATGCCTGTTTTGTCCAATCTTCCCCAAACCGCGGAGAGATACTATCAGATGATGTCACGTTATTAGCTCCCTTTTAAAGACAGAGTTGAACACTGGTCACGTGATTACATGTGAAAGAAAAAGTCTGGAAATGATTGGGAATGGTTGACTGTCTAGTACGTAAGAATTGAGGTAAATATTTCGGGTTTGAAAATAATAAAAATGACCCCCCAAAATGGAGTCAATTTTGCTGGAAATCACACAAGCGGAACACAAAAATAGGTATATGGGACAACACGCACGTGAACATTTGGTTCAAACGTTTCAGTAATTCCATATCTCGAAAAGCACCTTCCTTTGAAGGGAAATTCAGGATTATAATATTCTTCATAATAACGTAAAAGAACGAGAAACCTCGTAAAGTGTTGTTATCGTTACTGGTCGTTTAACTCAATCTCTTTAATCTCCACGCGTGTATAAGACGCAGTAAGAAAATTCGTCCATAATCATAATTGAGGAATAATCGGTTTACACATCATAATCAGGTCTTAACGAGAAACCAGGGTGGTCAAAGTTATTTTAGAAATCAAGAGCATGATGTTTCGATTATACGAGAGAATAATAACTGATCCAGGCTAAATATAGATAATGAAATACACTGTTTTTTAAATTAATCATCAAACGCATATAATACTTTTCTCATGAAGATCACATTTTAGCATTCTGAGAGATTCCAATCGTTGATAGAAGTTTTTAACGTACCGATAATATATATTTTTCCGGGAAACTCGCAGAAAAATTATTTGATTAAACCGTTGTATGCAAACGTAAGCCCCACGCAAACACAGAAAATACTGGTGACGTTCATGAAGCGTCCCGAGATTTCTATAGAACGTTTTTCTCATTAAATAATGTTCTCGTCTCGACAAAATGAACGCAGACAGATACCATCAGATAGTGTCGGGTTATCACCTTCCTTTTATCTTCATTCGTGTTGAAAATAGAAATGGTGCATTGATCGGTTTGCACATTATCGGCACATCGTCACGAGAAACCAGGTTAGGTCACAGTTGTATTAGAAATATCAAAATCATTGTTATTTTGTGGTATTGTGATTCTACCAGAGAATATTTACGTCGTGCACGAAGAGAAGATTGGGGAATTCATTCTCCCGCAAAAGTAATTTGCCAATCATGATCATGAAAAAAGAAATCATTTTGAAAGAAATTTGTTACTGCATAGTCAGTATAGTTAAATCAAATTCCAAGAAATCCATTGTTTAATGTATAGTGTTGTTTGCACGATAGCACTGATGAAAATAAATGCAAATATGAATACATCTCATAGCACTAAGTATTTATTTCAGAAAATCCCAGCGACCAAATCTACAACTTTGCAAAGTAGGATGATGAAATTATCAAAGTAATGTCATTCTTCTTTATAAAGGAGTTCTGTAAATACAGGCCCCCAAAATGTCATTAAATAAAGACATTTGCACTGAAGATGAACGAATGTAGATAACTTCCTTTGATTGAGGGGGAAATAAAAAACCAACAAAGACAGAAACGTACACATTTACAAACAAACCAACAATCAAACAAACACTCAGTAAGACAACATTAACCCTATGTTACATCGTAGTAAGATGTGAACCTGTTCCTTAATACGTCCTTTTTCTCCAACAGGCAACAACCGCTAATAAAAACGACTTATTTTGCCTCTGGTGATATCCAAAAGTGGGAGAGAACTCTCCGAGGACAAAGCAATAAAGGTTCACTCAAACAGTCTGATAGAAGGTTCATTCGTTTGTCTTCGAGTCCAGATGATCGTTTAATCTCCCCATGCTGTGTCTTCATTCGCTCCGGATTAAACTGATGAGAGCACTGTCTCTACGGTCTGTGCGCACGCCTGCCACATGGCCTGTATGTCGGCGCCTTTATGCTGTTCTGTGCTGACCATGGACCGGCATGTAGTAGGTCCATGTGCTGACCAAGCTAGAGCTTTAACCATTCGAGCGTGACAGGTCCCTTTATAGGTCATTTAAAAAAAGGGGACAATATGGAAAACAAAATTTACAAAGTCAAAGCGAATTTACGTTGAAGGAGAAAGACTAATAATAATCATGATGATGTTAATAATAATAAATGTATTTTTGTTTGTTTTATTTGCTTATTTGCTTATTTTTTGTTTTGTTCCGGTGGTCTTTAAGCTTAGCCGAATGTTATTTACCAGGCGTGGTCACGGAGAAAACTTTATTTCTGAAACTGATGTGGAGGAAGTGAACAAAAACTGAAAGTTCATCTCATACGGTTTAGACGTCGGCACTCGAATTGGAAAGGAACGATTGGCATGTGAAGGTTGTTATTTTGTGTAACTTACTGTCTTTGCATTTATTTCAACCATTTTATGTGCGCGGGTGTGGGCGTGTGTGTGTGTCAACAGAAACACAAGGTTTTCTGTCGAAAGCATTAATGAACATTTTGTTTACGATGCACAGCCTCTCTGCCTAATCACCGTGATCACAATGAGATATATTCTGTGTGACCTTATCAAGATTTGACGGCACTGCCTGGAAGCATTTTAATTTTGGGATGGTGGTAAAAATTACTGAAATGAGACCGCGGCTGATATCTTTACCCACTGTTCTCGAACAGCAAGATCTTCGAAGATCCCCTCTTTCTGCCTAGCTACCCACATGAAACCCAAGATCACTGAAGTCAAATTGGCTACGTCGCTTCCAGGCTCGTCCGAGATCATTGTTAGAGATTGTACCCGTTTCGGTGACAGGTTGTTTGTGACCAGGCGTGTAAACCCGCCGTTGATTAGGTGGATAATGAGAGTAACACGTGCTTCGTTTAATAAAAAGGTCGCATTGCCGAGGGCCAAGGTTGATTATGGTGACAATGGAACATTCATATCTTCAAGATTACTAGAAGACTTCGGATATAAGATAGCAATTTTAAACTAAAACTTTGGAACTGCATGGCCCATCGCTAAAATTAAACAATGAAATGTTCAAATCAATGTTAAATATATCTTCATTTTTGTTTAAAATAATATCATGAACATCAATAAAAAGCATAGTGTTAAGACAGAAGAATGCGTAAGATCCCGTTGAGAAAAGCGATGTCGGTTACACGTGAATGATTTATAATGTTATGCTAAATTCTATATCCTGAATTGAATGAATTTAGGTAATAAATGCTGGTATTGATGTCTAACATAATTATTGTATATTTCTTTGTGCTT
Source organism: Strongylocentrotus purpuratus (assembly GCF_000002235.5). Taxonomy (NCBI): domain Eukaryota; kingdom Metazoa; phylum Echinodermata; class Echinoidea; order Camarodonta; family Strongylocentrotidae; genus Strongylocentrotus; species Strongylocentrotus purpuratus. Next base: position 11,860,271 of record NW_022145599.1, on the reverse strand, counting down.
TCTCAGACATTTCACTCACAATATTCACAAAAATCCTATCAATTATTATCCGTCATAAAAGGAGCACCAATATAATACAATCATGTATGTCAATTATCATATTTTATTTGTACTGCATGTAATATAAAACACAATGAGATTTGCATCGCCATTATTTCTTTTGATACCCATCCTCTCAGCTCCCATCTTCCCACCCGCGACATCGAGCTAAATTCATTTCATCTCTTACGATTCGATTACCTTACTTTTCTTGTTGCATAGACCTTGGTAATGGATGCCCATTCTCTACGCTTAATGCGTTTTATGATCTACTTTGTCAAACGTTTCCAAATTCAAACCGCTTTGTGGACTTCTGTTTCTCATTTCGTCTCTTGACGTTAACATGATAACGATACGCAAGGTATAAAATGATCGCCTGTTGAGAGGTAGAGAGGCGCTAACTCATAAAGTTTAACCCATATTTAACGCCGTTCTGACTCTTAGCAGATGATGATATTCGAAGGATGACTATTCCTGTCCATGATATTCTTGAACAGGTTCAGTGATATTATAAGAAGGATATATCGAAGGAATGGAATTACAGCCCATATGAGGGTATCACAGGTCATTACGAAGAGGCTCGCTCAGTGCATGCTATTATGAGAAAAGAAGGTAATAAATGATGTCTGAGAGAGGTTTAAAGAGGGATGCTATCACCAGGAGGAGTTAGTTTGGAGGATGGATGGATGGAGGGGGAGGGAAATCGAGAAAGAGCATTTACGAGATGGTGAGATGGAGATTGGTACACGAAACGAGGTGGATGTTACATACACCATAATATATAGGAATAAAAAGTGCTATGGTAAAAATGGAGGCGGGCGGGTGGGGGATATACAGCAACGAAAAGGAAAGGCAGAATGTAATGGAGGAAAGTATAAAAAGAACATTAAGACAGATTCACAAGATGAGACGATTGATTGTAAAGATATTGAGAGATAAATAGAAGAAAAAAAAACATTACAAAAGAAATAGAGATTGGAAGAGGTAAAGAAAGAGAGACTTACGATCGAGGGAGAGAAAAAGAAGACCCCTATCAAATAATGTTGATACATGTTTACAATATTATTGTGTCTATCGAGATAATTTATAATCTATATGAGAAGATAAAGAAAGATGACATTCACAGAGAGAGAGAGAGAGAGAGAGAGAGAGAGAGAGGGGGAGGGGAGGGAGAGAGAGATATATATAGAGAGAAAGGCAGACAGACAGAGAGACACACAGGCTCAGAGGGAAAGAGAGAGAGAGAAAGAGACAGAGAGACAGTAGGGCAGACAGATAGACAGGCAGAGATGCATCCTTTAGAATGGCATTGTAGCATAATGAAGCGATAACAAATAAATGAGTACCAGGGGGACACATTCAATTCGTCTCAAGAGTTACATCTCGAGACAAGTATCTAAACACACAATGAAGTATATTATGATTATGCACGTGGCAATTCTCACATCATTTCAATATGACTACGCCCTCAATATCTCGCTCTTATATCATAATCTATTATCGCATTTTGTTGTATTAAAGGGGAAGTCCACCCTGAAATTAAGTTAGTTTTAATAGGAGTAGAAAAATAAGAGAAACAAGTCAGTGAAAGTTTGAGCAAATTCCGATTAAAAATAAGGAAGTTAGGATTTTTGAAGTTGTGATCAATCAAACACAAATTGGCAACTCTATGACGTATCATGCGAGCTCAACTTCCATTTGCTCAGTACTAAAAAAATCTAAAATTTTCATTTTCCCTCAAGAAAAATTTCAACCATACATGCACCCTAAATATAATCATTGCAAATATGTTTCTATACTCCCCCTGCAAGGAGCAAATATATATTCCGTCATCAATAACGAAGAAATCATGATTTTATGGAATATTATGCACAAAGCAAATGATGGAGAGCTCGTATAATAAGTCAAAGAGTTGCCAATTTGTATTTGATTGATCACAACTTCAATAATTCATAACTTTCTTATTTTCATTCAGAATTTGCTCAAACTTTCACTCACCTGATTTTCTTATTATTCTGCCTCTATCGAAACAAACTTATTTTGGGGGTGGATTATACACACGAGATGCGATGGCAACAAAATAGATGCCGGGGCGTAAATTCAAACTGTGTGGGGGCAAGTGAACACAATAGTTTATGTTTTTTCTGATGTGTGTACCGAGCACCACTCCACCCCATCTTACGCACCTGCTGTTAGATAAAGGTCTTTTCTTTACCCATACATACAGTGGTAGAACGGAGGAGAGGGGGGGGGGGGGGTGTGACAACAAACCCGAGGTAAAGCCAAATTGAAACAACAGAATTATTTTGCTTTTAGAATTGTGACAACCCCCTCCCCCGGCTTCAATCTGCGTAAGCATATTGTGAATTTACCTTTTTTTTCCCTCCACGAATAAGTTCGCTTCTTCTATTTCTTATGGATACGCAAGCCGAATGAAATTTGAATGCTTTTTAAACCATCGCAGTACAGAAATCGTGATATTTCCAAGTTATGTTGACAGAATGATGAAGAAAACATCCGCAGCACGCCTGATGAGCACAGACTATTATTTATCGGTTCGGTTCGGTTCTTATCTTTATTTTGTCTTGTCTGCATTTAAATTTGGATGAGAAAGAATCGAACCCATTCCATCTGTTATAGCTTGTTCTGTTTGGTTATAGCGTTTGACGTTGGTCCAGAAATCTAGCAGTGTTGAATCAGCCAATTCCGAATAGAATAAGAACAGTGACCTTAACATAAATTTCATTTCATTTGAATCCTCAACAAATAGACAATAAAATAAACAACATAAATGTCTGGTTTTTTTTGGTGTGAATTATTTAAAATGAAAAGCGTCAGTCGTGATACCATGGAGTAATCACGAAACATTTACATTATTTCATGCCGTTCAAATCTATGTGGATTTTCGATTTTAAAAACATTATTACAATTGATTTACATCAACTACAAATTATTTCTATTCTTATATTTGATTACATAATTTATCAAGAAGAGTATGTACGTAAGTATGTACATACTGTATTACATAATCAGACTACTTGTCCAGACAACATCGTTTCCGCTTTCTTCTGTTAGCGTTGCCAATTTAGTCGAAAAGGTCACGCATCTTCTACACGCTCGGTATATAAATTTCGTTGAGCTTGGTTAGAAGCCGTATTAATAATCTCGTTCAAACAAAAAGCCTGAGCTAAAGCGATGATTGTTACCATCTCATCCAATGTTATTAGATAGATAATAAGTTTGACAAATATTGGTAGGATGTCAATAAAATTATCTCTAGCGCATGGCCACATAGATACAGACGCGTGCAAAACGGTATCGGAATAAGGTCGTTGGTTCGTGGTCATAGAGGTAGATTATGTTAAAACTGGCTTAATTTTGTTCACTGATTTATTTATTGAAGGCTGTGCTAACTTTCGTAGGAATAACTATAACTCTGTAACAAAATGATGAAAAAAATTGAAAATTAAGTCATGAAAACACGATCGCTATGACTTTCGAGAAATCAACGTAGGGCGATTTCACAACCACTGTTTTATTGCATTTATAAATAATGCTCGGAGTATGTAATATAATAATAATAATAATAATAATAATAATAAATTAAATTTCTATAGCGCATTATACAAGGTATGTCTCTATGTGCTTTACATTGTAGTATGTAAAAGCTTAATTAATTATCTACTATTAAACTATGCTCAAACAAAAATTTTGACAAGATCTTAACTAAAATAGTACAGCAGTAACTACATGTAGATAAAACAACATTATAATTCATTCTTAAATAATATGTCAATGTAGTGTTCACTTAGGGCCTTTATCAATTGAAGACGCACAAGGCTATTGAAATGGCCTATTTGTTGATTTTTCGGAAGTCTCTGCAATCGTGTATGAAATGAAAAAGATCAAAAGAATATATGATTTTAGTTTGTTCTTCCATTTGCAGAATTATCGGAACGAAGAGTCGATGTTTAAACCTGGACTATTTAAGTTACTACGCTTTTATATCAAAATCAGTCATTATCTTTCTACTTCAGGGTCGGGTAGAACTATACTCTTATTTCACTCCTTAAGTTAGGTCAGTTATCCATAATGAGACAGACAGACACCCATACATAAGAAGAAATTCAAGAATGAATAAATAGGAATGTTTCAGACTGTTTTGTGTGCCTTTGATTTGAATTCGAATGGACAGATACTGAACACGACGAAAGAGGGAAGTCAGAACATGGTCTTTGCATTGTAAAATTTACTTTAAATCAGTCGAAAATCTAGTAAATCCTTGGCATGCATACGTAATATCATATTTCATGCATTTAAATTTACAATTATGGATTTACATTTATGACTCACACTTCCCCCCACATATCCCCACACCCACACACACAGGCAGGCCATATCATATAATAAGATCGAGTTTTTGTTGGGTGATTTTATACGAATCTACATGTGGGGGAAGTTGAACTTCACTTTCTAAAATCGTTGCACTTATCAAACCTCTTTGTTTCATTCTCTTTTCCCCTCTTTCTTTTCCACTTTTTGTCGGTTGTTGTTGCTAAAAATCGCTTTCTCCAAATCCTCTAAAAGGCACAAAGACTCTATCGCTATAGGAATACGAATAAATGCAATTCTATAATGCGCTTAGTGTTTTGGGATGCATTTAGAAAATGGATTTGAGCGTTCTTGTCCATATAGATTTCTGTCGACTTTACAATACTGGGAAACCTGACCAACCCTCCAAATAGAAATGTAATTAGGATTACTGTTCATACATACATCTAGGAGATGAATCAGAAATATTTTAATTATTAATTACCATGATTACGAGTGGAATTAAATATAGTGTTTTGGACAACTTACGGGTTTAGTTGTTGTTGTTGTTTTTGTCTTGTATTCACACAATCGCTGTGGACGGTGTACCACGATTATATAAGAGAAACAACAGCAACAAAATAAAATAATCAATAGAAAAACTACACAAAGACAATATGTACAGAGTTTCAAATCATTATTACAAGTTATGATTATTTTAAATTTGGATTCATTTGAAGAGAAATCCTTGTCACGTGGCAGTGCTGCTTTAAAGGTACTATGCCCCATATGCAGGCCCCAAAAATGAAAAGGTTTAATTCCAACGGCATTTGAAAAATAATAGTAATTTAGAACTTCCCTAAAAAAAAAGGGGGGGGGGGGCTTGAAAATGTCTTTAAGTGGGAAAATAATGACTTTTAGTTGTCGAATCGACTTAAGTGCTTCCAAGTCAATAAATAATAGTCTGATTTTCAGACCATTGTACCGAATGGTCGTACGTTTTGTGCTGCGCAAAGATTCAATCAGTTTAATTTTGGCCATTACAAGAAGTGTGTTATTGATGTAGATAAATGCTCATGTACCCTTTACAGCTCGTTTTATGTATGTTATTACCGAAGAAGAAAATTAGCCATGCAGTCAGTCACTCAATAGTGTCTGAAAGTGAAGTCTAGGAAGTAAACGGGTTTCCTTGCATAATTTGAATATTAGGACACTGTTAACGTTTAAATGTCACAGATAAAGACATACATGACATATTCATAATTCCTGCAAAGTTCTACAGAATGTGATGTTGGTTGCAAATGGGACATAGTATCTATAAACCATAACAACGAACCCCCCCCAAACAAAAATAAATAAATAAATAAATAAATAAATTTAAAAAAATATATATTAAAAAAAAAAAATAATAATAACAAAAAAAATAAATAAATAAAAAATAAAAAATAAAAAATCGCACAAAATAATGTTCTTCTACCACTCTACCATTGTAACTATATCTTTTTATTTGTTAAAGTTCAAATGTGTACTGACTGCCAATGTTCCAATAGTTTGGATGGCCCGAACTATTAAGCCTATTTATGATCTGTTCAGGCGGACGACCTGAATAGCTTTTACTGGACTTGGGAACATGACGATGTGTTGATTTGCATTGTGACGTC